>NC_134404.1:233727267-234327267 GCF_038048845.1 Mixophyes fleayi | reverse complement strand
AGCCCCAAAGTTGCAAACCATCCAGGATGCCTCATCTTTCAACATTGTGGAAAGAGAGGCAACCTGGAGGATCAACCCTGAGTTCCCCCATCAACCAAACCAGCTGTTGCTGCACATTTGGGGGGGGGGCGGGGGGAAAACCTGTTTTGGCAACTGGAAGCAGGTGTTTTACATGTGATAAAGTGGGGCACATCAGTGTCAACTGCCCCAGAAAGAAGAAAACAAGTCCTCCTGTGGGGGCCTGGCAGAAAAGTCAGTGCCGGCTGCCCTGTGTGCAGGAGGACCCCAAGAACGCCCCAGAGACAATCTGCAAGCGGTTAAGGTTGGACACCAAGTTGCACTTGAGTTATTATACTTTGGCGCAGACCCGACTCTTATACATCCAGCTCTAGTGAACCCAGAGAACGCTATTCCCGGGAAGACGTTTGCTATGCGAGGAGGGCCAGCATTCTGCAGTACCTCTAGCTAGATAATCTGCCTGCCGCAGTACTGATGGGGACTGATTTGGGAAGGATGCAGGCTGTTTATATAAATGAAAGTGATGTAATTTCTGATGCACTGGTGCAAAATAACCCTATTCATTCCCAGGTGAATTCTAAAATATGTAGTGAAATATCATGTGGTGTTGAGAATACTCATGCGGATTTGCAGGTACCTGTGATGCAGAGGGAAGGCTTATGTGTCAATGTGTTTGATGATAATGCTCTTGTTGAAGAGACTAACCCTTTTAATCCCCTAGATTGTGAATTTGATCAGGCTAAAATGTGTAAAATTGTGCCTAATTGTGACAGCATGTCTGCTAATATCTTAGGTAGTCAGATGGATTTACATGTACCCAGTTTTGAAGGTGGCCCAAAGTGTGAAAATGTATCCAATGTTTTAGCAGTAGTAACCAGGAGAGCAGCAAAATAGGGGTTTGGGCACTCATTAAGGGGAATAAAATCAAACAAAATAAAACAACAATATGTGCTTGTTTGTTACAGAATGTTACAGAAATAGAAAACTTATTTATTAATGGGATGTGTCCACCTGTTGTGCACTACACAACTTTTCAAACCTTTGGATCAGCTTAGACACCCATGTTTCCTGTTCAACATTGATTTATGAACAATACTTGCTTTTTATTACAGCAGCAGCCAAAAACCCAGCTTCACACAGATATATTGTGGCAAATGGAATGAGGATCCACCATGCTTTAGCACACTGGGCTCTCTTATCACACTGGGCCCACTCAATACACTGTCCCATTTTTGACACTGTGCCATATTTGACACTGTCCCCTTTTTCACACTGTGCCCTTGCATCACATTGTGTGTCTCTTAACACACTGTCCCAGTCATTACAATGTCCCCCCTCATCACACCTACTAAAGTACAGGAGTATACCATACCTAGGTGTCTAGTTATAGAAGGGTCTTATTTCAAACTTAGGTAACACCATTACATGTATACATTTCAGGGCTCACATGTAGTTTGTGCATAGAATTTGCCTCAATTTGTTCAAGTGCCCCAAGATTTACACTGAACAAGATTTATGGGGAGCAGAAAGGCCACATTTGTGGAGATGCAGAATTTTGTACAGCTAAAGAGAAGTAGTTGGGCAAAGTGAAGGCACTCCTACTGAAGTATGGAGGAGGCACTGTGCAGAAAAAATGTTCATAATCAGATAAAGGGGTAGAGAGAGTAATTTTGCACCAGCTCTGAAAATAGATCAAGAAGTGAAAGCAGTATTTACAACAGCTAGGGGTGAATGCATGTTGAAAGCTTTGGATCCACTCCTGTGCCGGTCAGCCCCACGGCACACTTTTGAGTGTGCTGTGGCACCACATAGAGCCATGGCGCACAGTTTTGGAACCACTGGACTAGGCTATTAAGGGATAAAAAAAAAAAATGATGCCTATAGACACAACACACTAAAATACACTTAAATCAAGATACTTATGTTCTTCTTCAAAGGACTGGGATGGACTTCCCTCCTCCTTCTCCAGTGTCCCGTGAATGGCCTCCAGCTGGGCCCCCTTTCTAGCCTTCTGCTGGAGCTCCTCCAGGGCCTACTCCATGGCCTCCTACTGATGTTCCTCAGATGAGATTCTAGGGTAAATGCTAAATATTGAAGAGAGAGCAAACGTTCTAGTTAGTTTTACATTTTTAGCAGTGATATACCGTACTGTGCAAAAGTTTTAGGCAGGTGTGGATAACATGCTGTAAGAATGCTTTCAAAAATATAAGTGTTAATATTTTAAGTTTATCAATTAACAAAATGCAAAGTGAATGAACAGAAGATAATTGTAAATCAAATCAATATTTGGTGTGACCACCCTTTGCCTTCAAAACAGCATTAATTCTTCACTTGCACACAGTTTTTGAAGGAACTTGGTAGGGAGATCTGTGGATGTATGCTTGCTCAAATCCTTCTGCTCTTTATGTAATTCCAGACAGACTCGATGATGTTGAGATCAAGGTTCTGTGGGGGCCATATCATCACTTCCATGACTCCGTGTTCATATTCACAATGAAAATAGTTACTAACATCGGCTATATGTTTGGGGTCCTTATCATGTTGCAGAATAAATTTAGAGCCAATCAGAAGCCTCCCTGATGGTAGTGGATGATGTTAAAGTACCTGCCTGTATTTCTCAGCATTGAGGACATAATTAATTCTGCAAAATCCCCAATTCCATTTGCTGAAATGCAGCCTCAAACTTGCAAGGAACCTCCACCATGCTTCACTGTTGCCTGCTGACACTCATTATTGTACCACTCTCCGGCCCTTTGGCGAACAAACTGCCTGTCTGTTACAGCCAAATATTTCAAATTTTGACTCATCAGTCCAGAGCACCTGCTGCCATTTTTCTGCACCCCAGTTCCTATGTTTTCTGCATAGTTGAGTCGCTTGGCCTTGTTTCCACGTCAAAGGTTGGCTTTTTGGCCCAATTCTTCCACTTTTGGCCAGACTTCTCCAAACAGTTGATGGGTGTACCTGGGTTCCACTGTTTTTTTTCCAGTTTTGAGGTCCATCAGGGTCCCTGAACCAGACAATTCTGAATCCAGCAGCAGCACAGACTTTGCAGAGCTAATTGTCATTAGGTGGGCCCCAACTATTGGTTTTCCCCTGTGGGCCCTTTATGACCGCCCTTTATGATCCAGTCTGACTATGTATGTGAGAACAAAAGCACTCTAAAATAAACAATATATAAATCACTATGGGGCTGATTCATCAAGGCATCTGCCAATTTTGAGTAAATCACACGCAAAATCACTCTGTGCATGCCAAGAACAGAGTCATACGCCAGTAAATGCAGCCCTGAACACTTCATTTCAGACGCAAAGGACACTCATTTCCTCCTCCTGCCCTAGATTCCCTCCATTGACTTCCTCTTGTACCTGCTATCTGTTTGCCCTTCCTTTAGTTTGCAAGTTCTTACGAACAGGGCACTCTTCCTCCTGTCTCACTACATTGTACTTCTGTACCAGCCAGCCTTGGACTGGCCTACCGGGCAGCCGGACTAACCACCGGTAGGCCCCGCCGGGCGAAGCTACGCCCCCTCCTTTATTAGGGTGGAGCTTACCGAACAGCTGGTTCCCTACACTTCCGATGGCGGCGGCGACACTTCGGGTAACCACACTACCGCGCAGGTGGAGAGAGCCACGTCTGGGCTCTCTGCACCTGCGCGGTAGTGTGTTTTTCACTTTGAGCAGGGGAGGAGCAGCATGAAGAGTAAGTGCACTCCCAAGCCTGCCTGTAATTTTTTTTTTTTTACAGATAGATCAATAAGCAGAAAAGAATGAGGGGGAAATGAGGGAAATGGGTAGAGGTATGAGGGATAAGGGGCAAAGGCAGCATGGCAGAGAGTAAGAAGGAGCCAAAGCAGCATGGCAGGAGTGTAAAGGGGGGCCAGGTCACCATGGCAGAGTGTGAAGGGGGGCCAGGTCAGCATGGCAGGAGTGTGAAGGGGGGTCCAGGTCAGCATGGCAGAGCGTGACGGGGGGTCAGGTCAGCATGGCAGAGTGTGAAGGGGGGTCAGGTCAGCATGGCAGAGTGTGAAGGGGGGCCAGGTCAGCATGGCAGAGTGTGGAGGGTGGCCAAAGCAGCATGGCACAGGGTGATCAAGGGATGCCCGGAGAAGGGGGGAGCAAAAGCAGCATGGAGATGAAGGGGCACAGTAATGTGTGTGTGATGGCACAGCGGGCTTGTGGCAATGTAATGTGTGTGCGGTAGGTGGTGGGTAACTAATGGGTGCTATTTTGTTTGTGGGGTGATGGTGGGGAAATTTTATAGTGGAGACTATTAATTTAAAATGGGGTAGTTTGGGGGCTATTAATTGAATGCAGGGCTGAATTTGAGGAGCATGAGGTCTATTTATTAAATGTGAATATGAATTATTATGGCAGTGATGGTTGCGGGAAATAGGTATATTTATTATACGTAAATGCTATTATTTTATTGCTAGGGCTGTTTGGTGGGAGGGAAATAGGTTTATTTATTAAATGTGAATACTATTACTTTAATGTTGGGGCTGGAGGAAGGCCTAAGTATTAATTGTGGGTCCTATTGATTAAAATTAACGCCGGGGCTGGTTGGCATTTTCTAAATGTACCCTTTTTTTTCCCAAATAGGGCCCTCAACGTTCCAGGATCCAGATAAGCAGCAACTAAAGGAACCTGCGGCCACAGGTGGTCAAAGTGACAAGAACAGGTAGGACAGTCTGTCAAATGTTCTGAGTCTAGTGGGACAATCCCGATTTTTGGTGACTGTTCTGCCCAATCTAAGGGGCAGGTCAAGGAGGCTGTATTCTTTATATACACACAGCATGCTTTATATACTACACTATGGTGTTAGCTATCCTTCGTGGGCTGACCACTTCCCCTCTAGTGTCTGGTTTTGCCTCTTTGATGGCTGGCCACACCCCCTCTGATGGGCCCCTAGCGGTGCAGTCCCCCGGTGGGCCCTTTATGCCCCAGTCCAACACTGGTACCAGCTACACTTGTACTAGCCAAATTTGGAGCTTTTGGAGCCTTAGTAGCACATGCTTAGTGTTCTGTGCTGTTGTACCTTATATGGACTATTGTTTGTAATCTGTACAGTACTGAGGATATCTTGTGGCGCCTTATAAATAAAGGATATTAATAATAGTGTAAATGAGAAATGAGTATGTGTACTTTTTAGCACTGATGATGTACATAAACATTTTAATAAAGCATTTTTATATAAATTAAATATTTTGCAAGGGAACAATGTGATAAAATCTGTTTGCAAAGAGTTGTAACTATTTAAAAAGAAACCACAGTAAATAGACAAAACATTTCAAATAAAATGCTTCTTACATGATTATTGTGGTTTACTTTCTTTAGTACATTATGGTAATTTAAAAAGTAGCAATGCCTGGGTAGTGAAAAGGGGGGTGTGGGGTGCATGTGAGAATGGTGGGAGGCAGATAGACAGGTAATGGGGTGAAGAGGAATTAGCTGGGGGTTTTAAACAATATAGTGAAGGATATTGGTTGTGCTGATATTGTATTGTTTGGAAGGCTAATGATATAGTCCATGCTAGATATGAACCAAATTTGGTTACTTAGTCCTTATAGTGAAGGGGGGTTGGGGGGGGTTGCTCTATTTGCAGCTGCATGCTTTTTGAAGCTCGGCTGTACAACATATATGCATAATAAATTTATTGCTATATTTATTTATACAAGCTATTGGAGCACTGAGTCAGAAGTTGGAGAGAGTGAGATTAAGAGCTAGCTCTGTGATATTATTCATTAGTAATGTGATGTCATTCCAGAGGGCTGCTGTGGGTGGACATGGATGTGTAAATAACTGCCATTCTCTCCGCACTGCCTCCTGCACTGATTTGATAAGGATAAATGTGCCATCTTGAGTATATCTTGAATTAATTTTCTCTCATTGCTGCATTAATTGAGACAATTTACTGCCATATGACTTCTTCCAGAGGGGTACCTATGTCATTCTCCCAGGATGCCTTATGAGTCTCTAGTATTGGTGTTTTGGAGGCCATAATCACATGGTATAAGTGAGAGATCGTACCTTTATAATTCATGAGTAGGTACAGGTTTGGCTTTTGGGATTGCTCCCTGGATGGAGTTGCTTGGAGGCTAGAGTGGACTAAGTAGCATATCTGTATGTATAGATAAATCTTTGTTCTAGGAAAAAGAGTGCCTTCCTTGGATTTCTGTGAATGAAGTTGCAGCACAGTCCCCTGTGATGTGGCAAATATGTGTTATGTTAGCTACTTTCCTTTCAGCTGACATGTCTTGAATTTGGCCTGGGTGAAAAAGAGTGTTGTCCCAACTAGCAGATAATGGAGAGGGATAGGCTGACAGGGGGAGATTTCATTTTATTCTATCCCAGCTTTTTATTTGTGTTTTTTGCAACACTCACAATTAGTTAACCTCCTTATTCAGCTGAGTAGATACAGGAAGAGAAACAACACTGGAGCGTATATAAGGTGGTTGCTTCCTCCTCATTGTGTCTTTTTCCTGTCTCTGAGCTGAATATATGAGATTTTTAGAGTAGCAGTGTTTTATTTTACTATGTGGGCTTACACATTTCCTGGTGGACCTGAAGGCACCTGTGATGCACTTGTGCCAGTGTAAGCATGGCAAGGTTTGGATTACCTGGGTATGCTTCTTGAATACCATGGCAGCAAAAGCAGGGTATTTACAATGTCTAGAAGGTCAGAAGCAGTGTGTTATTTTCCGCTTCTGGTACACATTTTATGGACAGCTGTATGGGAGCTCTTATTACTGTTGTGTTGACCGCTGTTTTATATACAAGCAAAATACTCAGTGATATACTGTTGCAGTACATGTGGAACATAAATGCTGATGTCTCTGTAACATGGGGAACCTAAAAGTGGGTGTGCAAGTGTATGATGTCACTTCTGGGTCATTCTGGTTATGCTACAGGAGCAGCCATGACTTCAGTGCTGCCAGAAGTTTCTTAAATCAGGATTGACTATTCAAACACTGAGAATAAAAGCTGCAGATATAGAACTGGAGCCCGCCCCAAAAAAGCTGAAAGACATCCATCATAGGTAATCCCTTTAGTTAGTTAGTTAGTTAGTTAGTTAGTTGTACTTTTATTTCTTTTCTTCAGTACTCTTTTGGTGTCTTTTCAAGAGAAAAGAAGGAGAAAGTGTCATAACTTAGGTTGTAGAGCATGTGATAATCCTTTACCAAATAATTATGCTGAAGTTTTCTGTACAGTTTTCTGTACAGCATGTAAACCTCAACTTAATATAAAGTATGCTACTCATCCCCCTAAACATCTTAGGGAGATAATACTCTGGATGATAAAGTCAATGAGGGACACCTTAATAAGATAGGAAAGAGAATAAACAAAGGACAAAAAGAAATAGGTCTTGTATTACTGAAGATCAGGATGATGCAGTGCGTGGGCCTTCTACCTGTGAATTATTAGATATCTGTGATACTGATTCCTCATCCATCAGTGAATCCAGTTAAATTAATGAGGACCCCATGTAAGTTTAACCTTGATATTGTAAATGTAATGCTTAAGCATTTTCATACATCTATGTGAATTAATGATTCATCATGTCCTGTTTAAGGATAATCAGAAAAAGTGCAACATTTTCATATACATTGTGTTCTTAATGATATAGTTAATAAAGAATAGCATTTAATTTTAGCAGCCTAATATGAAGAAACTTGACCATATGTATCAAGAGCCAGCCTTTCAACTAGAATCACTATTCCAATTGAAGATGGGGGGTCCATTGAAACATCCCACTGATAGGAAAATATAAAGTTGTACCAAATAATGACCTGTTTCTTCCAGTATTATACTTAAGTCTGGTATGGTAATGACATCAGCCTCAAGAGCACTTAGATTGTTGGCCAGTACTCTGCATCCATACATAGCGGAGATCAGAAGATAATATCTATTTGGTCAAAAGATTGATTCTATTATTCACAGATAACAGGAGATAAGTCTAATCACTTACCACAGGACAGAAGAACAAAAACTTTATCTCTCCCTTCCTCTAGGCATCAATTCAACAAAGCACATAGCTATCGAGACAATATGGTAACATCTCTTCTAGGCAACCCTTTCAGCTCTTTTGGCATAACTGACATAGGCCAGGGCAGGAAACATTGCAATGATTTCTATTGAAAGCTTTTCCTAGTAAATAAGCCTTCAGGAGGTTTCAGAACTATTATCAATTTAAAAAGACTCAATTGGTTTGTTCATGCAAAATTATTCCACATGAAATCTGTGAACTCCACTCTGAAAGTAATACCAAAAGGTAGAGGTTCTTAACTCAACAGACATACAGGACCCTTATTTCTGTATTTGTATTACAGCACTCCACCATAATTTTTTCAGGTTCTATGTCTAGGGTCATCACTCGAGTTCACTTTTCTTCCATTCAGCCTCTCTACATCCTCAAGGACCTTTATGAAGAAGTTAGTTGTCCTTACGGCCACACTCAGAAAACCCTTTGGCCATTTTTGGATGACATTCTTGTCATAGGGAAGTCAGACCATATTGCAAAAAATATGTCAACACAGTTGATCTTGTTCCTGCAACAATATGTCTGGATCATCAATGTGGCCAAAAGTCATCTTGTGTCCTCTCAAAAACTGCAATTCCTGAGGGTACAGGTAGACATGGTAAGAGACAAAGTGACAAGCAATGACTTACATGAATCATTTTATATAATTCTTGTCTGGTATGTGATGGGGAATACTGACCTAAGTTTTGAACTACCTCTTTCTCAACTGGAGAGAAGGAGCAAAACAAGTCCATTGTCATTTCCCATTGAAAACTAAGCATTTTCTCCAATCCTACACATAAACTTCTCTTTCTTTTTCTTACATGAATCATTTTACATAATTCTTGTCTAGTATTTGATGGGGAATACTTGCCCTGATCAGTTTCAGCTTCAACAAGTAACTACGATAAAGACTTGCCTGTGTCTCTTGGTTAACAGTTCTTGTAAGATATAGGCATTCTTACTTAGGTAAGGTTGCATATGTGGGACCTTCAACAAGCCCAATGCAATCGCAATTCAGATACTCTGGATCATGTCAGTAAACCTACAAGGGTCATCAGGGAATTTCTCAGCTGGTAGCAATATTTAAATTAAAAAAATTAAGTCATGTATCTTTCAAAACTAGAATAGATTGTTCTCATGACAGATTCCAACTCCACAGGTTGGAGCACTCATCTACTGTCAGAAGTGTTACCAGGCACATGGTTGCAGAGTGAAAAACACTTGCACACAAATATTTTGGAGATAAGAACACTTTGGCAAGCAATTAAACACAAAATTTCCTGCTACACAAATATCTCAAGATCATTTCTGACAACAGAAAAGTTGTTATGTTCATTAATCAGCAAGGAGGCACCAGAAGCAATACAAGGGTGTTGGAAGTTAGAGCAATCAGTTGTTGAGAAGAGAATAACTTCCTTTCTGCACTTCATATAGCAGAAAAGAACAATACCATAGCGGATTTCCTCAGCATATATCAAATACATCCAGGAGAATGGCTGCTGCACAAGGAAAAATTTGGTTTTTGCACAAGTACAGAAAATCGGTCTGCCTCTAATGGACATGATGGTAACAAATCAGAACATGAAAGTAGTTCAGTTTTACTTCAATCAGAAGGCATCCAATCAGTTTAAATAGATGCACAGTAAGAGCCATGAAACTTCCAAATAGGGTATGTGTTCCCTCAATGCCCTCTCACAGGTTGTATCCTAAGAAAAATCAAGAAGGAATCAGTGGAGGTCATAGCGATTCTTCGATTTTGGCCTCATCATCAAAGCACATAGCATGGTGTGCAGTAGCTTGGGGATGCTTCTAGGACAATTTTGGCCTCTGCCACTCTGATTAGATCTTCCCAGTCAAGATCTGGTTCTCCATCCAAACCCAGATTACCTCTCTTTGATGGTGTGGTGATTGAAAGATTGCTATGGTACTACAAGGTACTGCTAATGGGAGTCTCCAAGAGAGAGATCAGGAGAAAAGTCCTTTCCTATGCACAGGCTGGATAAACAGAGTCAGGTACAGAGGTCGTGGTCAATATACCAATTATGGTTGGATACACTTTGTGGTACGAAGTGCCAAGGACAATCCAGAAAGCGAGGTCAGTGAACAAGCTGAGTCAGATACACACTGAAGAAAGCAGCACAAGGGTTTACCCAGGAAATGTAGTCAGACAAGCCAGGAGAAATTCACCAGGAGCCGAGAACCAGAAAGCACAGCGGGAGCTAGAAGCAGGGGTTAGCAACCTGTTGCTCTGACACAGTCTGTGTGTAAGAGTGGATCTTATATAATGCCGGCAGATTAAACTTTTCACCCAGAGTCACATGATCGCAGCACCAAACAGGAAGTAAACAAGTGAGTGCTGTGATCAGGAGCATGGAGCAGGTACGTTCTTAGCGAGGTCACTTTTGAGACACAAATATGTCTCTGGCAAAGTTACTGAAATCCTTCTTCAAGCAAGGAAAAATATTTCTTCCACTGTTTATTATAGAATCTGGAAATCATTTAATTTGTTGTGTAAATCTAAACTATATGATTCCACCTCTGCCACAATTTGAATGATTTTGGACTTTCTTAAATGGGCTTGATTATGGCTTAGCTTGGTCTACCCTCAAAGTTCAAGTATTTGCACTCAGTATATTTCTGAATGCCAAAGTAGCATCAAAATATATTAATTTAGTTCTTTTAAGCAGTGAAAGATATGGCTTCATATAAAACCTTTGTTTGGCATCTTGGGACCTCATTTCAGTCTTGGAAGTCTTAATATCAAATCTCTTTGAACCTTTACAAGACATCTCCCTCATGTAAGTACTGTTTCTTACAATCACATCTGCCTGCAGAGTTGGGGAACTACATGGCTTGTAGAGTAAAGAACCTTTTATAAACATTTATACAGGCATTTATAAATTTATACCTAAAGTAGTTTCCACTTTCCATACCAATCAAGAGATCATACTGTCATGTCTCTATCCACAAGCAACTAGGGATGTGCACCGGCGACTTTTGGTGTCTCGTGTTTTGTGCTTTGGAATCGGATTTTCGTGATGTTTTGGATTCGGATTTGTTTCGCAAAACACCTGCCGAAAGGTTTTGGTTCGGATTTAAGGTTTTGGATTCGGATTTTTTTTGAAAAAAGCATAAAAAGTTCAAAAATCAAGTTTTTGGGCTTATTTTCACTCCTACGCTATTATTAACCTCAATAACATTCAATAACAAGCATTTCCACTAATTTACAGTGTATTCTGAACACCTCACAATATAGTTATTAGTCCAAAATGTTGCAACGAGGTATCTTTCTGGACTGCGTAGTGGAGTGGTCCCCACAATATAATAAGAAATCCATCAACTGGTCTGAATCGCACCGAATATTGTACCTGGACTGCGTAGAGGAGTGGGTCAACACAATATAATTTAAAAACCCTGAACTTGTATGATTGGCACCAATAAATGTATCTGGACTGCGTAGAGGAGTGGGTCACCACAATATAATAAGAAAACCATCAACTGGTATGAATCACACCAAAAAATGTACCTGGACTGCGTAGAGGAGTGGGCATTCACCACAATATAAATTAAAAACCCTGAACTTGTATGATTCGCACCAATAAATGTATCTGGACTGCGTAGAGGAGTGGGTCACCACAATATAATAAGAAAACCATCAACTGGTCTTAATCGCACCAAAAAATGTACCTGGACTGCGTAGAGGAGTGGGTCACCACAATATAATTTAAAAACCCTGAACTTGTATGATTCGCACCAATAAATGTATCTGGACTGTGTAGAGGAGTGGGTCACCACAATATAATTTAAAAACCCTGAACTTGTATGATTCGCACCAATAAATGTATCTGGACTGCGTAGAGGAGTGGGTCACCACAATATAATAAGAAAACCATCAACTGGTATGAATCGCACCAAAAAATGTACCTGGACTGCGTAGAGGAGTGGGTCACCACAATATAATTTAAAAACCCTGAACTTGTATGATTCACACCAATAAATGTATCTGGACTGCGTAGAGGAGTGGGTCACCACAATATAATAAGAAAGCCATCAACTGGTATGAATCGCACCAAAAAATGTACCTGGACTGCGTAGAGGAGTGGTCACCACAATATAATTTAAAAACCCTGAACTTGTATGATTCGCACCAATAAATGTATCTGGACTGCGTAGAGGAGTGGGTCACCACAATATAATAAGAAAATCGTCAACTGGTATGAATCACACCAAAAAATGTACCTGGACTGCGTAGAGGAGTGGTCACTCACCACAATATAATTTAAAAACCCTGAACTTGTATGATTCGCACCAATAAATGTATCTGGACTGCGTAGAGGAGTTGGTCACCACAATATAATAAGAAAACCATCAACTGGTATGAATCGCACCAAAAAATTTACCTGGACTGCGTAGAGGAGTGGGTCACCACAATATAATTTAAAAACCCTGAACTTGTATGATTCGCACCAATAAATGTATCGTGACTGTGTAGAGGAGTGGGTCACCACAATATAATTTAAAAACCCTGAACTTGTATGATTCGCACCAATAAATGTATCTGGACTGCGTAGAGGAGTGTTCACCACAATATAATTAATAAAAAACCCTCCACGGCTCTGAATTTCCCCCAAAAAAATTCTGGACTGTGTTGTGGGGTGGCCCCGGTACTAAATTTGATACCGGGGCCACAATACCTCCTCCAAGTTCCAAGTGTAGTGTTTATAACATATTAACATATTGCTGTACTTCATTGAGGAATTGATTATTCATTTTTATAAACATCATTTTATCAACATTGTGAGGAAGCAACCTCCTTCGCCGCTCACTGACCAGGTTCCCCGCTGCACTAAAAACTCTTTCCGAGTAGACACTGGAGGGGGGACAACTCAGGTAAAATAGAGCCAGTTTGTACAGGGGCTTCCAAAATGCCTTTTTTTCCTGCCAGTAACAATATGGACTGTCTGACATGTCTATTTGGATGGTGTCAGCAAAATAATCCTCCACCATTTTTTCAATTGTGACAGCATCCAATGCAGCGACAGTAGACATATCTGCAATGGTTAGCAGGTCCTTCAGTCCGGACCAGATGTTATCAGCATCCCCGCCAGTGGCTCTTTTAGGAAAACTGAGCTTTTTCCTCGCAGCCATAGATGTGGAAGAAAATGAGGGTGGAGCTGTTGGCATGTCACGGTCCTCTTCAGAGGACAATCTCCTGACCAGAAGGTCTTTGCACGGCTGTAGACTTGTGTCCGCCGGAAACAGAGACACAACATACGCTTTAAACCGAGGATCGAGCACGGTGGCCAGAATGTATTCCTCTGACTTTAAAAGAGTGACCACCCTCGGATCCTGGCAAAGCGTACGAAGGGCTTTATCCACAAGAGCTACATGCTTTGTTGGATCGCAATGCTTTACCAGCTCCTCCCTCACTTTCTCCAGCTGCTTCTGCAACAGCCTGATCAGGGGAATGACCTGACTCAAGCTGGCAGTGTCGGAACTGACTATTTGTGTGGCAAGTTCAAACGGCTGGAGAACATTGCACAACACGGAAATCAGTCTCACTTGCGCTTGACTCAGGCGCATCCCCACTCCTTTGCCTATGTCGTAGGTGGCTGTGTAGGCCTGAATGTCTTTTTGCTGTTCCTCCATCCTCTGCAGCATATAGATGGTGGAGTTCCAGCGCGTCACAACCTCTTGTTTGAGGTGATGGCAGGGCAGGTTCATGCTTTTTTGATGTGACTCTAGTCTGCGGTAGGCACTGGCTGAATGCCGAAAGTGTCCGCAATTTTGCGTGCCACCGCAAGCATCTCCTGCACACCCCTGTCACTCTTGAGGTAATGCTGCACCACCAAATTAATGGTGTGTGCAAAACATGGGACGTGCTGGAAATTGCCCATATTTAATGCCCGCACAATGTTACTGGCATTGTCTGACACCACAAATCCCCATGAGAGTCTAAGTGGGGTAAGCCACTGGGAGATAATTTCCCTCAGTTTCTCTAATATGTTGTCAGCGTTGTGCCTCTTATTAAAGCCTGTAATACACAATGTTGCCTGCCTTTGCACGAGCAGCCATTTTGTAGATGCTGCTTCTGATGCAGCTGTTGCTGTTGCTGCGGAAGGCGATGCATGTACCCAGTGGGCTGTCACAGTCATATAGTCCTTCGTTTGCCCAGAACCACTTGTCCACATGTCCGTGGTTAAGTGGACAGTGGGTACAACCGCATTTTTCAGAGCACTGAGGACACTTGATCGTACTTCTCTGTACATTTTTGGTATCGCCTGCCTAGTGAAGTGGAATCTCGACGGGATTTGGTGTAGGGGACACAATACCTCCATCAACCCTCTAAATCCCACTCCACTGATGGCGGACACCGGGAGCACGTCTAACACCAACATTGCAGTTACAGCCGCAGTTATACGCTTTGCAATAGGGTGACTACTATCGTATTTTGTGGTCATGGCAAATGACTGTTGGACGGTCAATTGTTTTGTGAAAGACTTAGTGGTCTTACGACTTCCCCTCTGGGAAGATGACCGACTAACAGCAGCAACAGCAGCAGTGGCAGTAGTAGGCGTACCGCTGCAGGATTTCTTGGATGAATCCCGTATTGGAGAGGACTCAGTCTGGCTGCTGACTTGGGCTGCAGGACTCAATCTGATGGAGATCGTGGAGGAAGTTGACGAGAAGGGTGTTGCTGGTGTGTATCCAACTGGACCACGGGATTTAGGTGTCCCTGTACCGATGACGGTCCTAGCCCCAGTTCCTGAACTAACCACTGAACTATAAAGGTTATTCAGGTGACGTATAAGGGAGGATGTCCCTAGGTGGGCAAGATCCTTACCACTGCTTATTTGAGCTTTACATAAGCTACATATGGCCATACATTGGTTTTCCAGATTTGGATAAAAATAACTCCAGACCGAAAAGGTGCATTTTTTGGTCTTCTGACCAGGCATGACGATGGGCTTTTTCATCCCATGGACATCATCTGTTTCCCCCCCTGGTACCTCATTTACAATAACCACATCACCATCCTCATCATCAAGTTCCTCCACAGCGCCAGCTACATCATCAATAGCCTCCTCCCGAGCCACCTCTTCCTGTACAGTGATGGGAAGGTCAGGCTTGACAACCACCAACACCCTTGGACTCGCCTTGGGGATTTGTGATAATTTCTCTTTAGAAGGCAGATTTGTTTGCTGTTTTGTTGCTGACAGCATAACTCTCTTCAATTTTTTTGTAGGGGGGGAGGAGGAGGAGGGCTAAGATCCTAGTCATGAACACGGGCCAGGGCCTAAGCCATTCCTTGTCACTCCGTGTCGTAAATGGCATATTGCCAACTTTACGTTTCTCCTCAGATGATTTTAAGTTTCTCTTTTTGCTTTTTTTTGAGAACTTGGGCTTTTTGGATTTTACATGCCCTGTACTCGGAGATTGGGCATCGGGCTTGGAAGACGACGTTGATGGCATTTCATCGTCTATGTCATGACTAGTGGCAGCAGCTTCAGCATTAGGAGGAAGTGGGTCTTCATCTTTCCCTACTTTATCCTCCAAATTTTTGCTCTCCATTATATGTAGCACAAGATACTGTAGAATGTGTGAACTTGGTAATATTGCAGTACTAATGGGCTTATACTGCAGGATTGGTTTGGCAAATTTTGTTGTAATTAAAAAAAAAATTAATTAGTTTTTTGTATATTTTTTTTATTAACTTTTTTTTAATTTTTTAAACACTTAGGAATATTGGGGAAATAACTATGCCCTTAGAAGCACAGAGCACGAGACAGAGGACCACTGGACTGAACAGGACACAGCATACAGGACCCAGCAGCACCACTGAACTCAAAATTGACAGAGCACAGCACACAGCACCACAGGACTGATACTGCAGAATGTGTGAACTTTGTAATATTGCAGCAGTACCACTGGACTTTTACTGCTGAATGTGTGAACTTGGTAATATTGCAGTACCAATGGGCTTATACTGCAGGATTGGTTTGGCAAATTGTGTTGTAATTAAAAAAAAAATTAATTGGTTTTTTGTATTTTTTTTTTTATTAACTTTTTTTTAATTTTTTAACACTTGGGAATATTGGGGAAATAACTATGCCCTTAGAAGCACAAAGCACTGGACACAGGACCACTGGACTGAACAGGACACAGCACACAGGACCCAGCAGCACCACTGAACTCAAAATTGACAGAGCACAGCACACAGCACCACTGGACTGATACTGCAGAACACAGCACAGCACAGCACAGCACAGAACTAAACAGCACAGCACGAGATCTACCAGAACAGAGGACCACCTAACACACCCTCCCTCTACCCTGATCAATGCCCTAGTGAAGATGGCGGCGACTAGCGGGGAATTTATAGGTTCCGAGTATCGCGAGATCCGACAGCGGAATTATGACTCGGTTTAAATTTTTCATTTGGCGCCAATACCCGGATCTGTCTCGGATCCGACTCGGATCGGCAACGTTCGGGTGGGCTCGGATTCAGGAAATCCGAGTGCGCTCATCTCTACAAGCAACTAATAATAAGGTAGAATGATTACATAGTTTAGATCTTTTCATAGCAATATCTGTTTATCTTTCCAGAACAAAATAATATAGGAAGATGGAACAGCTCTTTGTCCTACCACAAGGTTTCCGTGAGGGGCATTCTCCATCCAAACATACTCTGACAAGATGAAATAGAGATATCATACTACAAGCTTAAAATCGGGAATGGATCTTTCAAAATATAGAACATAAAACATATTTTTATAGTTATGTATGCTAAGTGTCCCCTTAAGTTTTAGTTTTTAGCATAGCACTGACTTAGAATTCTGAAAAGAAATACACACAGACATGTATAGCTCAATCCCTCTACTACAATTATTTTTCTGCCATCACATGACCACTGAGGAGTTGCTGGACTGACTGGCTCTTTCTCAGAATCAGTCTACACTTTCCTCATGCTTGAGAGCTGAAATGCAATGCATTCCAGTTGAGAGACTTTATCTTGCGGTGGTATCCATAACACTCCCGCACAGAGCAATTTTGCAAAGGAAAGCCTGAGTTATATGAGGACATCCTATAAAAAATATCTGAAAAAATAGCTTCACATTACAGGGTACAAAATTTGCTGTTTAAAAAAAATAAGGAAAAAATTGTCAATATGGAATTGCAGCTTTAATATGAAAGCATATTTCCAAGGCAAATGTACTTCTATGTTTTCAATGCTGCTATTTGTATTCCAGAAGAGTTTTCTCTGACACAAACAGCAGGCCATTTATTTACTATTCCTAGAATGTAAGAAGGGATATTTAATAATCAAAGACATAATTATACATGGATGTGCTTTGTTATTTTGCCTCTCTCTTTATGATTTTTGTTTGGGGACTGTACTCTTTAAATCTGTTTAATTAATGTCAAAGCAAGTCAACAAATTATTGTTATCCTCAGTATGGTTTTTTTCTTCTTTTGCCCCAGAAAAAACTGCAAGCCAATAAAAGTCTATTTTTAAATCATAGTTGCTTCTGGATGCTTACATAGCATATTTTATTTTTAGACTTTTACTAGGTGATTGATTATATATTATTATCCATAAAATCACCTAATTTTAGAATGATGTTCATTTCACCTGCTGAAATGTGGCTGAGTTTAATAATGTGTGTACACAAAATAATTTTATTTCCTTACATATAAATATTCGTATCATAGGTTCTTATTTTAATGTCATTCTTTGTTTTGTAGTGAGATAGCAATGCATTTATGTATTATTAACAGAAGGTGTAATATATACAGTATTGATTTACTCTTACCGGACATTTTGGCATTGCAGAAGAAACAAACACAGTGGCACATTTAGTTACCGACTCCAAATAAATACAATATATAAAAAGATACTGTCATGTGCCCAGTGATGCGATTCAGCCAGATCGTAACGGTTCGCCAAAACTGATTCCTAATTTTAAGGTCAGTTTGGGTGAACTGGAGTCCACCCTGTTCGTTGGTGGGGGGAGCGAGGTCCTTTAAAAAAAAAAAAAAAATACTCACCTGTTCGTGGCGTCGGCACTCCTCCTCCCTGCTCTGTCCGCACTGAATGTCGGGCGTGACGTCGTCACACCTGACATTTAGTGAGGAGCGGCGCAGATAGGGGTCAGCAAGCAAGAAGCAAGAAGACAGAAAACGAAAAGAGAAGAAAGAAGCCGGTAGAAAAGGTAAGTGAAGGAACGAAAGCAAGGGGGAGCAAAAGCAGCATGGCACAGTGTGAAGGGGGGCAAAAGCAACATGGCACAGTGATAAGGGGGGCAAAAGCAACATGGCAGAGTCTTAAGAGGGGCAAAAGCAGCATGGCACAGTGAAGGGGGGTAAAAGCAGCATGGCAGAGTGTGAAGGGGGAGTAAAAGCAGCATGGCAGAGTGTGAAGGGGGAGTAAAAGCAGCATGGCAGAGTGTGAAGGGGGGCCAAAGCAGCATGGCAGAGTGTGAAGGGGGGTCAAAGCAGCATGGCAGAGTGTGAAAAGGGGCAAAAGCAGCATGGCACAGTGTGAAGGAGAGTAAAAACAGCATTGCACAGTGTGAAGGGGGTAAAAACAGCATGGCACAGTGTGAAGGGTGTAAAAACAGCATGGCACAATGTGAAGGGGTAAAAGCAGCATGGCACAAAACTCTTTCTTATAACATAATCTAGTTTTGTGTACCTCTTGTATTGTTCTTATTTGAGTATTAAATGCATGAAATATTAAGCTACCTTTCGGTATATCTTTTTGTATACTTAATAAGGTCATTAGGGCAGAGAACCGGTTGTTACTTTATTTGAATCCCACCAGTGCATGTGCCCATATATCAGGCATAGACTGTCTTCTCTGGTATCATGTTCATACTACAGAAAGTATTTCTACTTTAGACTATTATACAAATAATAGTCTAATGATTTTACTCATGTGATGCCAAATTTTTGATATTTTGTAACCTAAAGTTTGATCTGATGGGTGAAAATATGGTTGGTGTTTGAGTGTGTGTATGATCAATGGCCAACAGAAAATATGGGGCATTTGTGAGCTGTTCAGACATCATAAAAAAATAACAAGATCTGTCCATTTGTGAGCAAAACTATTGTAGCTCCTGTCAACGGATAATGCCACACTTGTGGCTATGGTCCTCAAATCCTTCAATTGTAGTAACCTGTCATAAAGACTGATGTGGATACATTTTTTCTTTAAAGAAAACTAACTACATCCTACGTTTGGGATCTTAAAGCAACCCTGACTAGAAAGATCTCTATATTTTCAAATTGGAAAAATGTATTTAAAATGTCTTGACTTGTCATCTTTGTTACACAATAATCACTACATACATTATTTCTGCTACATTTCTTAACCATTTACTTTACCTTTAAGACTTGTCTTTTAACATTAAGTAATTTAGGATTTGGGAAATTAATTTAAAAACCACCCTCTGAGTGGAATCAGGTTTGAATCTACGGGAAAAAATAAATAGTTATTTCTTTCTGATCGTGTAATAGTTTGTTCTCTGTTACCCTAGGGCTGGGTACACACTACAGAAAATTTCTCCCGATGCAACATCTTTAATGATTTTACCAACAACAGAAAACAAAAAGTAATGATCCGCATGTCGATTCATGTGTACACACTATACACATTTTACACAATTTACCTTTACATCTGTTGTAACCATTGACTGAAAATACCCTGACTGCACACTCCATAGAGATCTATAGACACTGCTGGTCATGAGTGCATACACACTGCAGAATTGGAATGACATTGTTCCATCAATGAACAACAATTTTAGTCTTGTTTAAAATACAAATGAAATGATACGATGTGCTTTGAAACAATAATCAGAAATCCTTACAGCGTACACAATAATGTGATATTGGGCAAAACGGTCGCTTATCATTTGATTGGCCTGAAAATTGGCTGATAACACTATAGTGTGTACCCAGCCTAATTTGAATAAGCCCATTTTCTGCTTGCTTTTTGCATATTATCCAGAACTTTATTTATCTTTCCTAGAGTGACAGCAACAATGTTTAAAACTTTTATGGTCTACTTCTGGCCACAGGAAAGTTTAAACCGTTTATCCAATCTTCTATTTCTGTCACATTGTCTAAGACTAGGTACATACTACAGGTTTCTCAGCCAGTTATCGGGCCAAACATCAAATAAATGACCGTTTAGCCCAATAACATTAGTGTGCATACATACGAGAGTCATTCCAAAGTACCCATCGTCGTTTAATTTGAACGCTTGTTCTGTTAAAAATCTCGTTCCATTCACCTTCCATTCCTGCAGTGTGTAGGAAATCATGACCAATTGCTCGACCAACTGCTGATAGTTTCTCAAACTGTGACTCCTTTCTGGGCGTGTGCATGGAAATTTAAGATGCCTGTACCTATCCCACAAGGTACTTTGTCAGAACATCAGACAACTGGGAATAATGGGCTTTTAATGGAGAAACAATAGTAAACCCTTTTTTACACGCTCCTTATGACATTTATGTGTTGCTGTATGCAAGTGTATTCTTACCATATGTGATAATCATCATCATCATCACCATCATCTATATAGCACCACTAATATTGTACAGAGAGCTCATTCACATCAGTCCCTGCCCCATTGGAGCTTACAATCTAAATCCCTTAACATACGCACACACAGACCGAGAGAGACTAAGGGCAATTTAATAGCAGCCAATTAACCTACCAGTATGTTTTTGGAATGTGGGAGGAAATCGGAGCACACGGAAGAAACCCATGCAAAGACGGGGAGAACATACAAACTCCACACATGGTCGGGAATCGAACTCATGACCCCAATGCTGTGAGGCAGAAGTGCTAACCACTAAGCCACCGTGCTGCCCATAGATGTGTGTAACTGACTGATGTGTGTAAGTGAATGATGTGTATAACTGACTGATGTATGTAACTGCCCGATGTGTATAACTGCCCGATGTATATAACTGACTGATGTGTATAACTGACTGATGTGTATAACTATAAAAAATACATCTTCTTCATGTTTTCCATGAAGTGACATGTGATTGCTTATTATTATAATATTCTTATGTTTAGGTGTATTGATTTTACATATTATAGACAGTATAAAACTTTATGTGTATAGAACTGCATTAAAGTATATATAAAATATATAGATGTATATTGTATAGATGTGTATTGCCTATGTCACCTTAGACAATTTAACACCTGCACCTAACTTGTGTGTCTCCCATAGACCATATATATGTATTGAACATTTTAATTTGTTTTGCCTTTATTTCAATTCTGTAATTCTTGCTAGTGTATCAAATAAACTCCACCGTTTTTATCAATAGCATTTGTTTTTCAACAATATCAATAAAAATGGATGGTTAAAATAAGTTATAGTATAAATTTTTAATCCAGTTAAGTATTTACTGTTTAACCTGGCTACTGCATTTTGATGTTGCCTTCGTTTATACTTGTAGCAAATCAAGGAAATTTTTCTCCAGTTTCTTGAATTTTTTCAAACATCATCGATGTTTGCCCTTAATTTTGTAAAATATTTTATCAGCTTTTCCATGCTCTCCACCACACCTTTCCCATCACTGAAAGGACTACAAATATTACTGTGTGTTGCATCCTTCTCTCCTTCTGATCTTTCGTCAGATTTGACGATGGTATCTATATGAGAATAGGAAACACATTTTTATTATACTGAACAAAGAAACGGAACACAAGTTCATTTCTACCAGAGGTCCAACTATCATTTGTTCACCTTGGACACTGCTTGAAATCACTTTATGTTGGGGTCCCTCTTGGGTTTTGTCATGCATGCTGCTGTGTTAGTCCATAGCATCTGTAAAATAGGCGCCTTTTTTTGTTATAACGGAACAGGGTGCTCCTTTCGTGGTATTAAGGTTTTACAAAGATTTATAATTGCCTTCTTTGCACTCCACTTTAATATCACCAATTTCTACTCTGCTATGTCTTGTTTTACAGACAGTACAGCTTCTTCCATTTTAACTTTTTCAGTAGCTACGCAGCACACTTCATCGTGCATTCTTCTTTCTGTAAATAGATGTAAAAGATTTATAATTCATACTAAATGCAATTTTTTATTGTAAATTACTAACACCATTCACTAATGTGTTTTAAACATTTGTAATGACCACTTATAATATTCACTCTTTTAATGTTTTTTCATATTTTCAAAAGCCTCTTCTGTTTCTAACTTTTTAGGTCAGACCACCATTTCTGGATTTGGAATTTTGTCCTTCTTTTCACGAGTTTATTCCTGATCTGAGTTAGTAGTTTCTGCATAATCATTTATTTTCTGTGATTAATTGCTCTGTATTTTTGCTTTTGACAGTAGTAGTCGTACGGGTCCAGCATTCTCACCATCATCTCCATTTCCATCTGGCTCATTGGCTTTGCTCTTTTAATGTCCGTTAATTGCATTTCCTCTTTTCCATCCCGATCCACTCATCCATCACTTCTGTCACTTTTCTGCTCCTGTTCACCATCATTCTCATAACGCCGCTGCCTGACTGGCCCCTCTCTTATTTTATAGACGCAGACATGGGCATTCGCAGTTGGTATGGACCTATCAGGGTAGGTACAGGTACGGAATGCAGCATTGTGGGTGAACGGTCATTGGTGTATAATAACTTCATGTTTGCTGATAAGTCTGAATAATTTACCAATAACTTTCTGTAGAGTACGAATTGATTTTGCGAACGTTTTACCTACTTTCATTGCTATTACAGCAAGGTACGTGCTTTAAAACACAGAAATATCTGTAATGTTCCTTGACTTGTGTGTATGTTATATATGACAGTGCATATTTTTTATGAATGTTAACTGGAATGTTTGTATATTTTTTTTTTTGGTATGTATATTAATCAACTGGTATAAGTGTGTTTATTATTGATACACGTTCATGTTGGCAACATTTTTTTTGTATGCAAATATGACAATATATATGTTTGTTTTTTTGGAGAAAATATATTGCTATGGCATCTGACCGAAATGTGGAGCCCATGAGGAACTTCACTGAAGCCTACAGATCTCATCCTTGCCTGTGGAAAACTAAATAAAAAGAGTACTCAAACAGACAGAAGCGGAGTGTGGCTATGGAAGAACTTGTGAAAGCATGCCTTCCACATTACCCCAGAGCAAATGTAGAGTGGGCAAAGGAGAAGATACAGAACCTTAGAAATGTATTCAAAAAATAATTAAACAGGATAGAGGCCTCCAAAAAATCTGGGGCAGCTGCTGAGGATTTGTATGTGCCATAGGTGCAGTACTTTGAAATCCTTCTCTTCATCCGTGATGAAGAAATTGCTAGACCGACAGTAGTTCCCCATCTGAAGTATTGCAAACAGATGACATACTGCCAAGTGCAATAGTAAGTGAACATACAACATTGTAAATGCTTAAAAATTTTATTCTCTTAAATGAACCTCACAATACAGTTTGAAAGCATATATTGCTACTGTCCATACATTACACAATGTAATTCTGCCATGGCACAGCACCCTCACCATTATAATATTATAAATAGGCCTCCCTGTTTAATTTTGCCATGTGACTGCCATTTCTCGTCTGGCCTGACTCTAGTGGTGTCAACCCAACACCTTCCGCTACGTCTACATTGTTGTCCATATTGGTATGACTACTGTGCACATTGGGGCTTTTATGTCTAAGAAAGTTGTGTAGCCATCACCACTCTGTCCACCTTTTCTAGGCATAGATTTATAGCTGAATGAAGAATTCTAAACCTGTTGCTCAAAGTACCAAACGCATTTTCCACAATGTGCCTTGACAACCTATAATTAGAGATCCTCCTTTCTGTTGAAAGATTGTATTTTCGGTAAGGTTTCAATGCATTATTGTATAACGCAAAACCTTTATCTGCCACAAACACAAAATTGAATCCATATTTTGTGCCACTTCATGATGGCAAATTAAGTTCATTGTTTTTTAGTTTACAAGCATGTTTGGATAAGAGTCGCTAAGCAAAAGACCTTAATGTGTCTTTTCACATTTAATTGTCATTTACTAACATTATAGGTAATTATGACATAAGAGGTTAAATTCTTCATCCCCACACTTCACTCAGCTGAAACTATGGCGTTTAGTCTACATAAGTGTAACACCCATGTGTGAACTAACTCTGTAGTGATACTTTCTAAACAGATTTCACATAGAGCACCAACAGACTGAATGCTTACAGCAGAGAGATTGATAATACCTCAGTGAAAATATACCATACAACTAAATGCTACATGGATTTGCAAAATGTGCATGCAACCAAAATATGACACTCATATTTATTATATTTCACATTACCAATGTTATTTTGACTAATCTAAGAATTTCTAGTTTACAATTAGGAAAGGGAATTGACTGCACCAGGTATACCATTAAACCTCCTCCAATTACGTAAATCTTTCTTTCACCAATATAGTATTAGTAACTAGTGAGGAGGGGTGCACCCGGTCATAGAGTTTAAGTAACCTTTATTGTCATCAAAAATTAAAAAGTAATGACCAAATGGGGCACTCATAATGGATGTACACATTATATAGTCATTATATTTGTAGGTAAAGTGTAAATACAATAAATCTTTATTACTGTCAAATTAAAAACAATTGTCTAGTAGCGAAATATTAAAAGATGATGATTGAAACATACATTGATGTAACCAAAAATACTGTTAAAATGGACAACAATAAGTTGTCTAGCCACGGGGCTACTCTTATATCTTGAAATGTGTTTGGATACACTCTATAATAGATCCACCTTATTTGATAATTCTAAACTCCAAACACCTATTTTTTACACATTTAAATGCCTCTGCTATTTGAATGAAATGACTATATAATGTGTACATCCATTATAAGTGCCCCATTTGAATTTCTAGTTTAGTCACAATTGTTTTTTGTTTATCAATAATATAATTATTATATTCATATTTCTGCATTTTAGCACTATTTGTAAATAAAGTTGTTCTTGTAAATTTTTCTTCTATGATGCTATCTTAACACTTTATCTACCGTGCAATTTTAGCACGTCTCTGGCAGTTGGATTATTGTGTGATATTGACTACTTTAGGCTTAAAAAAGACTCATACTTTCTCCCAAAACCCTTCCCATCAAGGCAAGAAATTGTCAAACATTCTTACTCATTTTAATTATTGTTATTCAAGACAGCCGCTTTTTATATATCACTTTCTTTAACTTTGTAACAGTTGCATGATGGTCAGTTTATTTGCTATTAAGTACATGAAGGCTTCCTGCACTGTGCAACATTTTTTGCTGAATATTTTGCAGCATACGTCATCTCTGTTTCAACTCTTTTACAATGTATTTTAGACAAATGAGATCCAACTCTCAAACTTAAAAGGATAATTAGTGGCGCTATAGAAATAAATGGTGATGATGATGATGATAATGATGATGAATAATGGAAATTTTTACAGTTTACATTAAACTGCATATAAATTTAAGTGAATATGCCAAATGTTTTTTTTTTAAGCCAAACTGTTAATAATTCACCCCCTGAAAATATTCCATACTAATCAGAGAACTCAAGTTTTTTGTCATTTTTCCGATGTTATGCTCAATTCTTGTTTTATGATTTTCGCTAAGAATTTACCATGAGACCTAAAGAAAATTTTAAAACTTTTTTTTCACACTCAAGTTGTCAAAAGTATTCCCAACTTTTAGCTAAATTACTTACTGGCAGATATTGAAGTTAATATGTTCTTCATATTTTGTTTAGGAAATAAAATGGCCTTTATGCATGTGCTAATCAATTACATGCACTTTTCTTTCTTCAGTAACTTAAAAAGACAAATATTAAAATGTAGCTCTGAAAAAAATCTTTACTTGTTTATTAACTATAAACTCAATTTTCCAAACTGGTGAGAAAAGGTCCCCATATTTAGATTCAACAGGGTGCTAATTTAACATGGCAATGAGGTGAGAGCTGGACGCATGCTAGTTTCAACATCAGAGGATTGGAATGCATTCTATTTAGCATGGAAGTCAAACAATCCAGTGGCAATAGATTGCTTTTCACTTCAAGATCTGCTAAATAAATAGAAAACTAATTAACAGTGCAGTATGACAGATGTAGTTGGTTTGAATTTCATTAGAGCCCAACTAGGAACTGAAAGACTCAAGAAACAATTTTCAAATATAGCATCTTTGATATATTTTTTCTATATTCCTCTTAAGCTCAAGAAAGAAACATTGTGCTCCGACACTTATTCTATAAATTATTTGCATGATTTTGCTTCTCATCCCCAGACTTTTGTCTCTCTGAAATAGTAGCTTAAAAGCACACAAAACCAAGCCCTTGAAATAAGTCCAATATAAAGAATTCCTTTCATTTTTCTGTTGTGTTTTTTTTTCTTAGCTTACGGCTTAAGCAGTTCTAGTAACTGTTCAAGATTTCTTAGAATTAATCCGAATTTTTTCTTTGTTATGTACAATCGCAATATGTTTTTATGCAAGTTAAAAGTTTCTTTTTTACAAAAAGAATATACAAAATAATATAATATACAATGTAGATAATGGGAGAAATTTACTATGCAGCAGTTTTTCTGTGCGGTTTGCCAACCACCATACATTGCATGAGGTTTTCAGACTTAAAATGCCTGATTTATTAATGTGCGGTTTGGAGGCTGAAAATCAAACCACTTATGATGTTGACAGGCAAGACATCATTGTTTGAGCTATCTGGCCTGGAAAACATATAAAAGGTAAGTATTTATTAGGAGGTCAACATTAACTTATTGATATTACCCTTATTTTAAAATAATAAAGTAATATAGCCCCTATAATAAAATAATCAACTTATAATTGCTACTTATTAAATAACACATTCATATTCATTGCTTAATAAATACATTATTATTGCCCACATAATTTATAAATCATTGTTGGCCATCTAATGAATACTTATCTGATTATTTTCTCTGTTTCGATTGCCCAGATAGCTCAAACTGTATGTAGTATGTGCCTATCTTGCCTATCAGAATCATCTCTACAAAAACGTCCTTTTTATGGCAGCTTTATGTGCTCCGCAACTTGATACATTGCACGATTTTTACTCTTTAAACATGTAAAAAGAATTTCCAGACACAGCTCAGCATTGCACTTTAGTATATATCCATATATCTTATATTTTATATTCTCTACATATGTATGAGATATTCAGTGTATATATATATATATATATATATATATATATATATATATATATATATATTATCACAAAGTTGTGTCTTACAACTGTAGCAAATGATGAGTTCATAATTTGGTATGTAAATTGGTGGAGGGGTTGCCTTGAAGCTTCGGTACTTTCGATCGGTGCCTGTATTGCAGCCATAAATTAAGCTCCTGGCTAGGCTGCATTTTCTAGTTCGTGTTCTGGATATGTATGTCCACTGTGGGTGGACTGAAGATGAGGGAATCTCCAATGTGTATCAGTGCTGGGACCGCACAGCATCCATGTCCTGTCAGTATGGCTGTCGTCCATACTGCTTCTAACACTGCATACTGTGCCATGTGTATAACCATTTGAAAACTGGTGGTCTAGAAGATTAAATTAAATACTGGTAACAAGTCTCTGGATAAAGACCAGCGGCAGAACCTATGGAACACAAGATGAAACACTGGTAATAGTCTCTTAATAGTAAGATGGTAGAGCAATGACAGGATCACTGTAACAGTGGATGAATCACATGTCTGAAACCAGGAAATTAAGTGAGAGATCACATGAGTACACAATTTAAATGAACCAGGAAGTTAAGCCAAAGATCACATGACTGCAAACTCAGAGAATCAGGAAGTGCTAGAAGCAGAGCATGCAGGCCTGTATGGAAACATCCAGCTCTGAGACTAGTAAGTAAAAAATGGATACTGGCACTGGCATGTGACACACTAGTAGTAGTTTTAGAAGTTTAGGATGGCACAGTGATGACATTGTTACTGGATAACTGGATTGTAGTCTCTATAGTGTAGAATGGCACTGTGATGACAAGGTTACTGGAACTCTGAATGCAACACTGGTAATAGACTAATAGACTCTGAAGTGTAGGATGGCACATTGATGACAAAGGTGCTTGAACACTGGATGCAATACTGACAGTAGTTTCTGGAGTGCAGGATGGCAGCAAGGTCACTAATGCACAAAGTTACAAGCTGTTCGCAAGATATCAGGAGCACTGAATAAACATGGTCTTTGCATACATATTTGAGCATGGTCTTTGGAACAAAGAATTTGGGCACAGTCTCTGGAACAGGGATATAAGCATGGTAACTTTGTCATATAAAAACTAATTACTAGTCATAAAACTGCATATATGTGTTTGTGAGTTAATCCATAGAATTAATTTGGTGTGGCTCGGATGAACTCTGTGTCCAGCTGTGGGTTAAAACCTGAAAGAGGGGGAAACTAAATGACTTATCTCTTTGATGTAGTTTCTAAATTCTTCTGCTCTACCTATGAGGTATTTATGTGTAGAGAATTCCAGACACCTAGTTACAGATGAGTGTCCAATACCAATTTATGGCATGGTTCGTAAAGCTCTTGAAATCTCTCTTTAAGGCTATAATAACATTTGTCATATCCTACAAACAGACCCCTCATTTTCTTGATTATTCTCTGATATCTCAACAGGGTGACTGAGCAGCTGTGATAAGTTGTAAGGAAGGGAAATAAGGACACAGGGATCCTACTTACAGGAGTCATGTTTGTATACAAATAAAGGGAAGCAAATTACCTGCTGTGTAGCAGCAATATCATCTCTGTAGGACATTCTGGTAAAAAGTTATGCAACTGTAAATAAATCCTTACTTAAGAGGTGTTTAAAAAGAGGTCATAAAAACTATTTTTGCATGTAAAGAGACTTTCTAGGTCTGACACCACAGTGAAGGGGGGGGGATGTGGGTACGTACAGCATGTTTAAAATATCCTGTAAATCTCACAGTTTTGTTTACTTTTGGGAGGTAATTTCATATTGAGAAGTGTCCTTTTATTTTTTATTACTGTTCTCCCAGCAAGCAGAAGACTTGGTTATTCATGAGTTTATCATTTATTTTGTTTATTCCTTCTTATTTTACAAGAAACTAAAGTATTATATCTTATATGTCATTTTGTTAATTTTGTTTTCATCTTAAGCATTGTGGATTTATTTTCCATAATAAATTACAATTAATAAGTTCATGTCTCTGGGCCTGAGTCATTAAGTCATATAAGTGCCTTCATAGCCGCAGATAGGCTCTGCTTACCCTGTATTCAAAAAGGAATAAAAAATGGGGAGGTGCATGCAGTCTCCCTGATTTTATGAAAACTAGCTCTAGGCAAACCTACCTTAATGACAAACCAGCCCTAGGCTTTTCAGCATGGGTCTGCAAAAAAAAGTGTGCCTGCTCCCCCCCTCTGAAGACACCCAGCTGCAAGCTGAAAAGCACTAGGCCTGTTCCTACACCCTGTGTGATGGGTCTGGGGTAATAAAATGGTTAATTTCAGTGTAAACACCATTTTAGTTTGTGGATCTTCAAGTCCCAGCCAACCCAGGCTGCCATTAACAGTCTGAGCATGCTGCTGCTTGTAGAACTACAAGCAGCATCATACCCATGGCAGCCAGGGCATGTTGACACTTGGAGAACCACAAGTGCCAGCATCCCTGACACCCAGGGCCCGCTGAGCCATGTCGTTCTTCAAAGTAAAATTTAAATAAACCACACACCTCTTTAAAACCACATTAGTCTAATAAAAATAATAAAGCCCTTAAAAAAAACAGACACCTTGTTGAAACCACATATATGCATCTTGTAAGCTTTTAATCTAGATTGCTTGAAACCATATAAAAAAATACATTATATTCCACAGGTCCTGTAGGTGTCCAAAAAAAATCACATTCAAGGTCCTGAAGTAGTCCAAAAATATTAAACCCTCCAAAACAAATCAAAATCTACTTAAAAATAATCTTCTTTTCTTCTTTCCTGAAGACCCCAAAATAATCCAAATTATCGAGTTTACTCAAATAAAAAAAAACCACAAGAACGACTGAAGTTTGATGTATCCTCATCATCACCATTTATTTATATAGCGCCACTGATTCTGCAGCACTGTACAGGGAACATCAGTCCCTGCCCCATCGGAGCTTACAGTCTAAATTCCATAATACACACACAGACAGAGAGAGACTAGTAGCAATTTTGATAGCAGCCAATTAACCTACCAGTATGTTTTTGGAGTGTGGGAGGAAACCGGAGCACCCGGAGGAAACCCACGCAAATAAGGCCATGGACGGGAATTTAACTCATGACCCCAGCGCTGTGAGGCAGAAGTGCTAACCATTAAGCCTCCGTGCTGCCTTTTGTATGATGTATGATGTATGAAAGACTGACAGGCGTAGAATGAAAATATTAACAGACGCAAGGTCTATTTATATGCTGGGGTTTCCCATGACATCTTCTGATTAGCTGACGATCTTTTAAGAAGGTGAGCTTACCCGACATTAACTCATTTACACTGGGTAACTCGTAAGCAGTAGTCTGTTTTGGTACAATGGGCTTTCCCCTCTATGAATTACATTGGATCAAGAGAAGATGATGGTAAGTAAGTATATCTTACCCTACACTACAGAAAAAAGTGATATTATTAATTGCAAAAATAATAAATAGGCCAATAGTTATTTATTTATTTACTTCTAATTTTAATATTTATTTCTGAAGAGGACACTAATTTATTATTATGTATTTCTAAAGGGGCACTCTTTGTGTAGTTCATAATTAGAGGCACTGGGCCTGATTCATTAGTGATCTTATCTTGTGCAAAAGTTAAGATGCTTATTTTTAAGAAGAAACAGGGAAATAAGAGTGAAGTTAAGATGGATTTTCATAGTAACTTAAGAAATTATTCACTTAAGCTGGGTACACACTACAGAAATTTCAACCAACTTTTTATGCCGAGCGATTGTACATGCGATCGATTGTCCGATCGCTCGGTCCATGGACTGCATACACACTAGCCTTGCTTAGGACGATAAAGGGAAGAGCAGACGTCCCTTTAGCAACTTTTTACAGCCATGTTGTCATGAGCAATGACTGTAATTTCGTACTCACTGTTGTGGATTGGTCGGAAGTTTATACACACTACACAGCGGAAACGAGATTGGAACGAAAATATTAAACAGTATGACCAACCAAATGAGGCGATAATCGTCCATTTGGGCAGACTTTCGACCATCGTGCCACTACACACACTGACCCGACTTTTAAATGGGCGGTCGTATGTCGGCTGTTTGAGCCGATTATTGGACGAAAACAGTGTAGTGTTTACCCAGCTTTACGCAGTGGATTTTGCTTCTTATCTCCCTTTTCTGAGCATGCACAGAGTGGATTTGCTTAAGATAAGCAAAAAACGGCATATAAGATCACTAATGAATCAGGCCCCCTGTCTGTAAATAGTTAGGAATCATGGGGGCATAATTCATTATTAGACTACTATAGTGGCACAATGTTTTTTCCCCCTGGTACCCACCAGCCAGGGGTACCAGGAGAGGCCCAATGCTAAGTAGCAGTGAGCAGGTCATCCCTATATTCAGGGGACCCCTCTTCCCCTGAGCACTGGGACTGATGTTAATTAGTATGTGTCACACTTCTATGCTGAGAGCTGGAAATGGCAACTATGGAGTCCGGAGTATGGTGAAAGTATATAATATTTATTGAGGAGATATGATCCAGATAGTGCAGAAAACGGTACAAACAGAATATTGCAGACACTGAACAATGGATCTCTGGGTTAGGCTGAAAGCAGGTAACAACAAATAATATAGCTGGTGCAGGTGAATAGACTGAGTGGAAAGAAACCAGGATGTCGGCTAGCAGCTTGCAGTAGTCCCAGGGAACAGGAGAGACAAATGAGAAAAACATATCAGGAACATCAACATCAATGACCAGCAAAGGTGAACTGAGAGAGGCAGGCATAAATAGGGAGAGAACAGGTGCAGTAATTAGCTGGTACTGCAGGTTAACCCCTACTAGAGAAAGAAGAGGCATAATAGCAGCACCTCTGGTGGGTCAGAGGCACTGCAAGGTAAATACAATAATATCATGTCCAGTGTAGAGGAAAGAGGAGCTGCTGACAAAGCATCGTCCTAAGGCAATGCTGCAGTACAAGCAAAAGCAGATCGTGATAGTATGGCCCGTTAATGGTTACTGAAGGTAATGAGTAAGGTTTTTTAATTTGCACACTCCGAGATAGCTCAAACTGTCTGCGGTTTGAAACATCTCAATTTTTCTGGAGGTTTTTGTCAATTTCTAAATTGCTGAATGATACATTTCATTCTTTGTTTTCATATCATGTCTAAAAGTCAAGAATTCGATTTGATTTATGTGACAATGGAAAACAGGGATTTTCCAGAAGTTTTCTATCCGTTTGGTATTTCATACATCTACGGTTTACAAACAGCCCAAAAAATTGCCAAAAAAAACCCATTTTCAAAAGCTGCAGCTTGATGTATTTCATTCAGGCAGCACTTTGGCCACCACCAACAATCTAATCTTCTGTACTTTATTTACAGTGACAATAAACAACAATGATGGCCCAGAGGGTCTTTTTATAACTGAACCTCTTTTTAATAAAATGAAAAACAATTCCCCGTTTTTAGGATGTAGGATGTAGGATGTACATAGTGGCATCTCTATTTAAGGCCTGATCTCAAAACTTTATTTCAATTGTGTCTACTACAGAGTAAACCATATGTTCAATATAGTTTTATGTTATCTCCCTATACTGGTTATAAGAAAACCTAGGTAGCTGTGACTGTCGCCTCTTTGCCTGCTCACTCCCATATTGTTAGACCTCTGGCTATCAAAACCTGCCTCCGATGATAGAATACTTACAGTATGCATTACCACAAAGCACACACCTAAGTTTTTTTATTTTGAGTACAGTATCATGCATAAATACATTGGTATACATACATAAATACATTGGTAAAAACAGGATTAATAATGGTATTTCAAATTGCTCAGTAAGCTGACTTACTAACCTTCCAGTCTTGCTTCATTGGAAATGGAGGTATGGATGGTTGGAGAATGGTTTGGGCTGATCAGGATTTTTGTCTAGTTTGTTCCAATTCTGCAGCTGGTTAAGGTGGTAAGATATGTAACAACTTAAAAAATAGGTAAATATTTTTTTAGATACAATATTTATTTTATACAAATTATGAAATGATTTAATTTTATATACAATATATATATAACACAAATGCACAGTAAAAGTAAAACTCAGCCCCATACATTAATGTCACTGTGAAATAGCATACATATTTTATTTTATGCCGGCCAGTTATGAAACTGGATAGCAATCATATGGTCTATAGTTACCCCCTTAACGCTGATCAGGGCTTGGTGCGTTAATTATGCTGTGTGATATAGTAGTGCTCTCATCGTCCCTCAAAATGACAAACATTTGAACTAATATAATGAACTGTATATTTAGAAGACAGTTAATGTGAATCCTTGCAACTCTGACATGTGAATCTAAGATGTTCAGATAGTTTCAGCAAAAACATTGAGCCTGGATGTTTCATATTTTTGTCTTGTAACACAGTGGACCTATTTAGTGTTTTCTAAAAATCCATATACACACAAAGGAATTCTATCTACACTGCTTTTCAAGGTTGATATATAAGCTATGCAAGTAGTGTATGCATTAGGCAATAAAGAATTCAGCAATGCGTCTGATATACTGTATTTTGAAGATAAATAATGAATCTGCCAATTTACAAAGAATGTCTTGATTTTCAAGAGATGGTAATTCCAGCCTCCATGTTTACATAATTTGAAAAATCGTGTGTTATATTGTTTTCTCTGATGATATCTTTCTGTTTCCATGTGGGTTGATAACAATCCACAAAATGGTCTATTGAAAATAAGGAATGTGCTGATTTTCTGTAGGTGGTGTGGGTACAATACCATAGAAATAAAAATGTCATACCAACTACAGGAGAATAATGATTATAACCACAAATACATTTTAATAATGATCAAAGTATTATCAAACCATATTGCATTTGAGGGTATAGGTTTATTTTTATAGCATAGTCATATTCCTGTAGTTGTTTTACTTGCTATAGCATGCTGTACAGCAGACAAGACTGTCCACATTCCTACACACAGTTTCGGGAAGAACTACATATTTTTGCCTGAGGTTATGATATATCTAGATTTGAAAATAACTGTTATACATTCTATTATGGAACCATTTGAAAATGAGTTATCTTATAAACATCATTCTTACATTTGACTGTTGATGCTAGTAACATATTTAACAGTTTACTATGTCACTGGGAGTGTTTAATAACTATATCTTCCAGAATCCAAAGGGACAATATTATTTGTTAATGCAATGAAGCTGCTGATTGGCTGTTTGGAGTTACTTTGAATAAGTATTATTGTTTAAGAGTTCCATACTTAAAAATTAACCATATACACAGGTGTCCTTTCTCCACATCTGGTGGACTTGCCCAAAAATCGCTTCTTTCTGGGATGATGTGGCTGCTCTGATCAGTGAGGTCACTATGGTCCAAGTTCCCAAATGCCCATGATCCTTTCTCCTGAGTTCTCCTATAGAGATCCTGGATAAGTATCCAGAGAAATTGTCTGTCCATATGCTTAACGCTGCCAGATGCCTAGTCATGAAACACTGGACAAACCCAGTTTCCCCCCTCCAGAGAGCAACTCCTCAATAAAATCTGTTTTTTGGAGACTATGGAAAAATGTCATACTTAAAAATACGAAAACCCACAAAATCTCTCAAATATGGGGTCACTGGTTCATTTACAATAGTCCATCAGGCAGCCCCACTGCCTGACCAAGCCCAGATTATTTCAGCTCTCTTCCTATGAATAGAGGTGGGTAGGCCAAATTATATTCTATTATAATTATCATTATTAGGTAGGATAACAAATAATCATCATCATCATCAGTTATTTATATAGCGCCACTAATTCCGCAGTGCTGTACAGAGAACTCATTCACATCAGTCCCTGCCCCATTGGAGCTTACAGTATAAATTCTCTAACATACACACACACACACACACACACACAAACACACACACACACACACACACACACAAGCAGCCAATTAATCTACTAGTATGTTTTTGGAGTGTGGGAGGAAACCAGAGCACCCAGAGCAAACCCACGCAAGCACAGGGAGAACATACAAACTCCACACAGATAAGCCCATGGTCGTTAATCGAACTCATGACTCCAGTGCTCTGAGGCACAAGTGCTAACCACTAGGCCACTGTGCTGTCCCGGTCTAGCTGACCGTTGGTCACCGGGGGTTCCAGGTTTGGTCTTGCCACCCCCTCCCTTTCCTTTCTTCTCCCTCTCCCCTTAGCTATTGCATATACCTATATACTATTGTATGCCTTATTCAGACTACTTATCTGCTCTTGGCTGGTAACATTAATCCACTTTTGTACTAACTGTATCTGCTCCATCTGAGTGCAGGGGATTGAAAGGGACAAGACAGGCAGCAAAGATGTAAGGAACCTGTGCTCTACCACTATTTATGTTGTAAGAGCCGTAAAAATTACAATGTTTCTACAACCATATACATCTCACTCTGCCCCCCACTTCAGCATCTCTCTGTCCCCCCTTCAGCATCTCACTCTGTCCCCCCTTCAGCATCTCTCTTTGTCCCACCCTTCTGCATGTCACACTGCCCCCCATTCAGCATCTCACTCTGTCCCCTCCCTTCAGCATCTCACTCTGTCCCCCACTTCAGCATCTCTCTCTGTCCCTCCCTTCAGCATCTATGTCCCCCCTTCAGCATCTCACTCTGTCCCCCCTTCAGCATCTCACTCTGCCCCTCCCTTCAGCATCTCACTCTGTCCCCTCCCTTCAGCATCTTACTCTGCTCCCTCCCTTCAGCATCTTACTCTGTCCCCCACTTCAGCATCTCTCTCTGTCCCCCCTTCAGCATCTCACTCTGTCCCCCCTTCAGCATCTCTCTCTGTCCCCCCTTCAGCATCTCTCTCTGCCCCCCGCCATTAAGCATCTCTCTCTCTCCCCTCCTCCTTCAGCATCTATCTCTGTCCACCCCTTCAGCATCTCACACTCTGTCCCCCTTCGCTCTCCGTTCCTTTACTTACCTTCTTTGCTCATTTTCTGCTGTCTTCTTTCCTGATGTCCTCTCTGCAGCTGCTCCTCACTGACACTGTCGGACGTGATGACATCACGCCCAGCAGTCAGTGAGAATAGTGAGGAGGAGTATCCGATGCTGGATTGGTAAGCTGTTTTTTTGGGGTTTTTTTGCTTCTTCCTCTTTCACAAGGGCGGCCGCGGCACTGTGACAGCGCCGCGACACCCCAGGGAGCCGCGGCGCACACTTTGGGAACCGCTGTCCTAGTTTAACTTTTACTGTCAATGTAAAAATAAAGCTATCAAGAATTTGTGACCTACATGAAAAAACAACCAGAATTTTCCTTATGCAAAATAATAAACTCATTTGCATCCTTTACATTGTAACATGGTTTTGCCAAGGTTCAAAGTTACTAATTTTTTGGTTTACCTTCCTTAATGAATCAGGTCCAGCGTATAGCAATCAAAATCTTTTAGGACCAAATTAAACTGTTGCAGACAAATTACTACATTCTGACTGTCAAACAACAAAACATAGATCTATGTTCCATGGGTCAATATCATTCTATTAGAATATAGATATATGTTTGTGGGTCAGCAAGTAGTTACAATATACTTTTTCTACAAGAAATCTGTTATTAAGGTGTATTTTTACAAATATAAAACTTATAAATCAATTAGTAAGTTGAATGGAACATTTCAAGGCACACATAAAATAATCCATAAAAAATTTTATTTCTATTTTACACAGATGTATATAAACATCCCATGATTGATGTGAGGGGTTAAGAAGGGCATATAAGTGTTTTTAAAGTGTCTCAACATTAGTTACAATTCCTTCATTTTCCAAATGAGGGACTGCAAGTTAGACATGTTATATAAATACTATTAAGAACAAAAGCCCCAGGCCAAAATGGCTAATTGACAGCTTTCATTTTTTATTGAACATTTGATATTACCTTGCACTTGACAAAATCATACAATTAAGTAATGTGTATATTCAAAATAGTGTTCTATATGTCAAGATATTTAACTAATACGTTTCATTTTGAGGAAAGGTAAAACACTGATTAATTTTCATCTTATAGATTAATCTGTTTGCTGAATTGTATAGCATTATAATGACCATTTTAGCAAACTATTTGAACAACATTAATGTATATATAATATATGGAGATCAAATAGGATCTATGTTTGCAAGCATGATGAATGCTAGATAGCTGTTGGCTATTACATGTAAATGTAAAGTAAATGTGCTTTTATTGGAAAAAGTATATATAAGAAAACAAGTCCTTATGATTTTTAATGATCAAGTGTCCTTTCTTTTTATGTTTCATTAGGGTAACTAATAGAGTAGTATCATTTCAACTCTGATATTCAGTTTTCTAGTCCAGTCCTTAGAATGTGCCTAGAGAAGAGCTTTCTAATATTGTAAGGCAAACTATCCAATTATCTGTGTACATTATTCTTTTTTATTATTCACCTTTAGACCAGTGAAAAGTCCAATTTATTCTTGAGCCTTTCCAGCTCTTTAGAAATTTTGTGGTTACAAAATCAATGATGAAATCTAAAGATTTGTAGCTTTGCAGATGTGAATATTGAATTTTACACATTTTTTCAAATACCCCCAATTGATAAAAGATTGTTATTATCTTTTCTGCTGCCTTCTGGAGGAAAATATAAGTATATTAAAGCTGTTTTATCTACTCGTGAGCTAGAGATTTCAGATTTGAAATCAGTTTACAAAGATGCTAGTCTAGGCACTTATGCTCCTTTCTTATTCAATATAATATGATTTAATCCTCAGTTACTGTTTTTACCTTGTTGCAAGAAACAGTTAACCCTTAGGCCTCATGCACACCTACATTAATTTTAAACATTTAACGTGTGTTCTCAAAGCGTATGGAAATGGAAGTATATTTTTGTGATTTTTGTCTGGATAGCCAACTAATGCAAAACAAATAGCTATTTCAATATGTTAACAAAATAAACCCTTATACTTGACAAAAAATGTGAAGAATGTGAAGTAATTCCCGGTGAATGCTGCAGTGCAAAACCATGAAAATAACCTGTCACAGAGGAAGAAGTTATGAATAATTCACAATATTAAAGATACATAGAAATGGAAAGTTGTGTATGTATGGAGGGTATAATACCATGTATTGCTATGCATATCAGCAAATTAAAATAGCATATTGCTAATAGCAACAGTTTAAATGCAATGTCTGTATATAATGTTTATTTTCTACCACAGTGTAGTTTTTATTGTTTTATTTAGTACTTTTTCTTAATTTTCAGAGCACATTGTTAAGACTCATTGAAAGTCTTTGAGGGATCGCTTCAAAATGGACCTCACATTCCTCCAGTATCAATTTAGCACTTTCTTGGATAAGAATATTAGGACACGTCCTTATTTTGAGGAATCACTGTTCCTAAATTGCTTCATGGAGAGAAAACAGCATGGCTTATTCTGTAATGGAACATCAAAATAAATGTTTTGCAAGATTTCTGTTGTTGTTCAATGGTTGGATCATGTTTTCCTCTTTGGAACCTTGAGCAACATTGAGGAGATTGAGACAACAGAAGAGGACGTGTCATCTTCACCGAGGCGACACAGTAACAATATGCAGAACTGTAAAGTCCTGCATTGTCTGTTGTCTTGTCAGCAACTCCTCATTATCCATCAATTTAGAGCACCATCCTTAAGAGGAAAAATGTGGATCCCCAATCCTTTGACATTATAAAGCTCTTAGGTGATAAGCAGGGATGAATGGATTTCTGAAAATAGTTTATAATATTCTCTTACCCTACCTTAATGTTATTTAATATAAAAGTAAACATGCCAATTAATAAGGAACAGTCCCCCTTCTACCCACTATATGTACACACATATAACCCCTATTACCAGAACCTTTAAAGTATATATTTTGTAAATACAGTGTCTTAGTTGTTCTGGTTGTTAATTGTTGCTGATAACAGATTTTGTTTACATAATTGTATATATTTTACGTCAAAATAGTATGATGCATTTTTAAAAAAAATATATTTTCACCTCTTGTTTCTTGATATTAAATGATTAGCATATAACAATATTTAAATATGTAAAACTTTACTTTAATTATAGATGTATTTTAAGATTAAATTTTTATATATTTACCAGGTTAGTTTCCAAAAATGAATATTTTTTCTTATTTTGAATCCTTTCCCTGGATCCTACCAGATGCTTATGTTATGTCTTTCTGTTTGTGGTAAACTAAATACTCAACATCGTAGACTCCCTCCTTAACTTACAAAGATTTATATGATGCATGATGCCTTCATCAATCAATATAGGAAGGAGTTATTTGTGTGGCATATTGGAAGACATTGGCATGCATGGCTTAATCAGCAATTGAAGACGGGTAGGTCAAGTAATATTTTAGCATATGGCTCAATTCAATTTGGTGTTGAAGAGAAAGCCTTGTCTGCCCCAAAACTTGAGAGAATGATTCTTCTCTACCCTTTGGGTTTGGAATATTGAAATATTATTCCATTATTTTGCTACCCATTGGAAAGGTTTTAAGGCTTTTATAATGGCATGAACTGCCATAAACTCCTACATCAATGGTGATAAAATTATAAGAACTTTCAACAATTGCCATAGATAAAGTGAAAATAATTTATTTTAACTGTAAAACTTTGAATTACTTCTAAGCAGCATTTGTATTTGGATGTGCTTGCCATCCCATGCAATGGGAAGGCAATTTGGTTTAACAAAATCTATTACTGATAGCTCTCTACATTTCCTTCCTTCTGTGTTGACATTACTTTGTTTTTCAAGTGCCTCCAGATGACATGGCATGTCCTGTGCACAATCTCATAAACTGTCATCATTCCAAGACAAAGGGGTATATTCACTATGCTGCGGTTCTGTAGTACCACCGATTCCCGGCGCTTTGAAGGCATTTTCATCAAATGGCAATTTTATTAGAGACAAAACCTAATGGGCTTTGTCTTTAATAAAATTGCCATTTTAAAAAATGCCTTCAAAGCACCGGGAATCGGCGGGTGAATCTGAATGGTCTGACACTGCCAGAAGCAATGAAACATAGAATTTGGCGGCAGATAAGAAGCACTTGGTCCATCTAGTCTGCCCATTTTTTGATCTTTAGTTCTTTGTAAAGATATCCTTATGTCTATCCCAGATATGTTCTACTCTATTAACTTCTACCACCTTTGATGGGAGACTATTTCATTTATTCACTACCCTTTATGTGAAGTATTATTCCTCAAATTTCCTTTGAACCTACTTCCCTCCAGTTTCAGTGCATGTCCTCGTGTTCTGACACATCTCTTCCTTTGAAGAATGCTTCCCTCTTGTGCCCTGTTAAAAACCTAAATATATTTGAAAGTTTCTATCATGTAGCCCGCCCCATTTCCTTATCTGCTCCAAACTATACATATTAAGATCTTTTAGTCTTTCTGGGTAAGTTTTGTGATGTAGACCACGCTTACCTGCCTTTAAGTCACCTGAAATAGTGACTCCTACATCCCTGTCCTCCTCAGTAGTTTCCATTATAGTGCCAATAATCTTATAATTAGCCTTTGTGTTCTTGAGACCCAAATGCATGATTTTGCATGTTTTGTCATTAAACTGTAGTTGCCCCTCTCTTGACCATTCCTCTAGTTTACCTAGATCATCAATAATTTGTTTTACCCCTCCTGGTATGTCTGCCCTGCATAACTTTGTGTAATCTGCTAAAAGGCATACTTTTCATTCAATACCATTTGCAATGTCACCAATAAAAAGCAGTGGTCCAAGTACGGATCCTTGGGGTACTCCACTGGTAACTTTTCCCTCCTGTGAATGCACTCCATTAACTATGACTCTCTGTATTCCATCCTGCAAACGGGTTGGGTATGCTTCAATGATGATGAGAAATCCAACACAGAGAAGAGCTCAAAAAATAATTCGATTTGAGGAAAAAACGACTGGAATATACACAGACTTACCTGAAAACTGACTCTGCAGATATTCGATGGCAGCAGAAAGCTGACCGGACCTCCTTCCAAATGGACAGCTCTCTGGCAGTAGTGTCCGACATCAGTGCGACCTGCATAAATTTTAATTTAAAGTGGCAATGTCGGGACCCCGCAGGTTAAGTGTTTAAACACTTAACCTACGGGGTCCCGATTACATTTTACAATATAGTCTGTCAATTAAGATATGGCATAGACTGATTTAGAAACAAAAGCCCCTACATGGACATACTGTGATATTCACAACTCTGCGCTTCTCTGATCTTTCAATATATTCTGCATTCAATCCCGACCGCATCATCCATGTAAAGCTAAGGCTCTGGATTTCAGTATAGACAATAGAAATGGCGCTCCCAAATGAAAATATCAAAAGATGAAACACAAAATAATATACCAACAACAAATGTGGTCCTTCAAAAAACACGTCACGATAGAACGCCCATGCTTTATTTATAGGCGAGCACCTACCCTTACAGATGTGCTAGTCAGAAGTGTTGTCAATATACCAAGACAAGATTTAAATAAAACAAAAGTTATTTTTAGATGTGGCTCTTGTGTAGCCTGCAGGAACGTGAAATCTGACATCACCAAATGGGAGGAAGTAAGTTCACACACCACAGGTCTGGTATACAAAATAGAAGATTTCATCATTTGCAACATGAAAAATTGTGTGTACATAATTGAATGTATCTGTGTAAAACAGTCCATTGGGGAATGGGACGTAAATTGAGAGAATGTTGGAGTGAACATGTAAGGAACATCAAAAATGGGTACGAATTATATTCCCAATCTATGAATTGTTAAAGTGAACAATTGTGTGACATTACATCCATCAAATCTCATTGGGTATTATTCCTATTATATAGGTCCCACTGCTGCCACCAAGTACAGTTCTGGGCACACCTCTATAAAAAAGATAATTTGCAACTAGAAAGGGTTCAAAGAAGAGCGACCAAATTTGATAATGGGTATGGAGTCATTAAGTTATGAGGAAAGGTTAGCCAGTTTAGGCATGTTTATTTGAGAAAAGAGGCGTCTAAGGGGAGATATGATTACTATGTACAAATACATTAAGGGTCAATACAGAGAACTTTAATAGGAACTTTTTACCCCAATAACTATACACAGGACACGCGGTCACCCCCTAAGTTTAGAGGAGAGGAAATTTCACAATCAGCAAAGGAAGGGGTTCTTTACAGTAAGAGCAGTCATGAAATGGAATTCACTGCCAGGGAAGGTTGTGATGGCAGATTCAATATATTTTTAAGAAAGGGTTAGACAATTTTTTTTGCAGAAATGTGTATCTAGAGATACGACCGTTAATTAAAATGAAGGATAGTAGTGGATATAGGGTAAAAATAGGACTGCAATATTGGGTCTATGGGGATTTTCACAACTGAAACAGATTGGCAGTTGCTTACTCTGGATCAATTTCAAATATAAGTGCAGGATCGCAGGAGATCCAAAATAGGTTGAACTTGAAGGACTGATGTCTTTTTTCAACCTCATCAACTATGTTTCTATGTCATCAACTATGTAAATATTTCTGCGGTCTAAAGAAAATCTTGGGAGACTGGAGAATGAAGGAGTCCAAAACAGATTTAGCTAGAACAGAAATGAAACTCATTTATCATATGGGAAACCCTTGCAGCCAGAGGTCTCAATACAGATTTTGAGATCAAATGGTTTTTGTAATTATCTAGCTTCTTTCAACATCCAGATTTTCTGTTAGAGTGTGAGCGACTTAGTGTGCTTTCTTATGTTCCTTTATTTTAGTTCTGTTCCTCCTTACTATTTCCTATCTTCATAGAGTATGTTCTCATTGGGTATTATTCCTCTAATATAGATCTATTATATGAGGTTTTTCGAGGTTTTTTTATATGGTATTGTTTAAATGTTATTGCTTTTATGTTCCCTTACCTGCACATTAAACACATACTTTCTCCTCTATAGCGTTATGGACACACCATGTGGGGGTTAAATGAAAATTGCTCCATGTGGTCGTTGAGATTCAATGAGAAAGGCAAGAACCTTTTTATGTGCAGATTTTTAGAAATATGGTTATACATTTCTCTCTAGTATGGGTTGATACATATATGAGATGTGTGTCTATCATAGTTAAGCCTATCATTATGTTAAGAACTGTTGACAGGTTTTCTTCCATTACTGGAAGTTATTATCCTCAATAAGTTTGGATATGCGGAGATAGGTGCTCATTTGCATGTGGAAGCTATATGACTTCCTCTGATTTATTTTTATGTACGCAATTTGTAAGAATGGGGGATTACATTGTAAGTGATCGCTGTTTATTTATAGATATTCCATTGGAGGACTCACGATCTTCATTGTATTTTTTGTTGTATTTTTATGTGTTATGTGATATGTGATTAAGATATTGAGATACCCAGATTGGTACTTGCATATGATTGGACGTCATTATCTTAAATATGCCACTGTTTGTTTGAAACCCCGATGCCTTGATAAAGATTATTCTATTAAAACGCGTTGGCACCATGGAGGGTCACTCACTGGACGGACCGTATTAATCGTGTCTGCTGAAACATGTGGAGGAAACAAGCCGGCACCCTCACTGAGTGGGGGATGGTTTCCATCTACAAGGCTATTTCCATCTGACACGGGTTAAGGGTCCAACCATACAAGTGGAAAGTTTTTCCTCCCGTGTGAGAGCCCGAGTATCTTTTTCACTTCTCTATGTTTTTATTCATATATATGGAATTTCAAAATAAATTATTATGTGATAATACACTATAAGTGACATTCTTTCCTTTTGGGTACATCCCGTAAGAAATCCATGTTGGGGAATTCTTGCAGCAGGTTGAAGGAGCATGATACCATGCTAATTTGTTATTGATATTGTGTAAGTGCAAATCTTAAAGGGGGCGAAGTTGAAACACGTGGTGTTTTCCAGTCTTAATTTATCTACACTGGACCTTTTGTGTATCTTATACTTTATCACATAGATTTTTTGTATTACGCTATGATACCTTTTCTGCTTCATTTACATGTCTGTACATTCTGAGAGGATTTATTCTGAGTTTTGAAAACCACACTACACTCAAGTTCTGGACTTCTAGTTTCTCCATGAACTCTGGTTGAACTTTTAGGAGTGTTTTTTTGAAGGACCATATTTGTTGTTATTATATAATTTTGTGTTTCATCTTTTGATATTTTAATTTGGGAGTGCCATTTCTATTGTCTATACTGTGATCTATTTTTATTCTAAATAGAGATGGTCACTGACCCTCGTATTTTGGTTTTGTATTCGGTTTTGGATCTGGATTACCTTTGTGTTTTGTTTTTGGTTTTGCAAAATCGCCCTTGAGTATTTTGGTTTTGGTTTTGTTTGCTTTTGTTTTGCTATTTTCGAAAAAAATACAATTTTTTTGGTCTAAAATAAACTAATTTAGTGCTCCACCACCTTCTTAGATAAGTGGGGTAATTCTAAAGCTAATAAATTATGAAAAAAAACAGTTTAATCCCTGGTAGGCCGTCCTTAATTCAAACACTTGTCTGCAAATTATACAGACAAACCTGGTTATCTACCTCCTCCATCTTTGATTATTGGCAATGTAGCCATCGTCTTTGGGTGTATATTACACCCTACACTTGTAGTTGAATATTAAAAAAAGCAGCCTGCACAGACTGTGGAACTAGAAATACCGAATATACAAAGAAATGGACAAAGGCAGTTTGGTATCTGTCTGCATCAGACCCCCCCCCCCATCCACTTGTAGTAAAATAGAAAAAAAAGCAGCCTGCATAGACTGTAGAACTAGAAATTCGAATATACAAAGAAATGGACAAAGGCAGTTTGGTATCTGTCTGCATCAGATCCCCTCTCCACTAGGAGTAAAATTGAAAACAATTCAGCCGTTATATAATCTAGAATATAAATAGAAATTGGAAAGGCAATTTGGTATCTGTCTGCATCATAATCATCAACATCCTCATTAGCACCTTCGTCACCTCCACAAATCTCCCCCTCATCCTCTTCTATTTCCAAAGTGGCATCCTCAATTTGTGTATCAGCGGCTACATTCGGGCTGTTCAGGTACACATCAGCAGAACTGCTGAAAGGGCCCTTCTTTATGGGTACACTAACAGAATGCTCACGATTAGACATACCACTGTTGGATGGACTCTCCACAGGGATTGGTGTCATTTGTGAATCAGAGCAAACATCATCCTCTAATTCCTTACTGTTATCTTGCAGCTTGGCTTTGACGCGTAACAGTAGTTGTGCACCAATTGTAGGCTCAGTAACTTTTTGGGATCTGCCACTAATAGGCAAAGGTGAAGGCCTCATTCTCTCTTTGCCACTGTGTGTGTAGAATGGCATGTTGGCAATTTTTTTTTTATCGGCACTTAACTTTTGCTCAGTAACACTTCTTTTTCGCTTCAACACAGTAAATTTTTTGGGGGTTTTTGTTTTTTGGACTGATTTCGAAAAACTGTGTAGTTTGACATCTCCTTGCCCAGATGACGTACTGGGAACACTAACATCAGGACTGGTGACAGAACCTGGTTGCTGATTCTGCTCATATGTGGACTGCTTTGAATCCATTCTGAGCGCAAAGCACTTGTAGTGGTAAAAATTATTTGGTAAGATACTGCTGACAAACATGACTTTTGACAGCCAGAAATATTTATGCACAATTATGGGGGACACCCCAAAAGCACTGGGGAGTGCTAAAAATTATTTGCTAGATACTGCTGACAGATATGACTTTTGACAGCCAGAAATATTTATGCACAATTATGGGGGACACCCCAAAAGCACTGGGGAGTGCCAAATATTAAAAAAATAAAATAAACATCTATCCTTCTCTCTTCTCTAGCGATTTTTGTTACAGCAATTGGAATAAGAATATTGTATTCTCTGTCCCTGCTCTAATCAGCCTGTGACTACACCCTGCTCTCTCCCTCTGTCAAATGGCGATGGATTGCTGTGGAGGCGGGTATTTATAATCGCGAGAACCGAGCCACGAGATCCGATGATGTCACGATGACGTTCGGCATCGATTTGGATTCGGAGCAGGCGGGAGAGTACCAAGCTACTCAGCTCGGTACTCGAATACCCAAAGTTCGGGTGGGTTCGGTTCTTGGGGAACCGGACCCGCCCATCTCTAATTCTAAGCTCATTTTTGTGGATTGTGGGCTAGCTAATAGAAGGCTGCCCTGATTTGTCAGCGCAGGTACAGCTTTTTTTGTTTGTTTTTAAGGCTCTGGATTTGTCAAATCATGTGACTGCAGCAGTCACGTGACCTGCTGATGCCAAATTGCCCGGAACCTAGCCTCTGCCTAATGGAAATGGATGCAACCTGTACGGTCCCTGTATAGACTATCACAGTGCATAGTATGCGACTTGACAGCCTATGCAAAGATCACATAGACTGCCTGCCCGACACCCCCCACCCCCTTCCGGGAAACAATGAAAAAATTAAAACAGGGAAAAAAAAGAAGATTAGTAAGAGAAAAAAAATCTTGCTAGTCTGCAGTGCGGGCCCAGGCCCCCTGGCATACCCGGGCCCCGTTAATCAGTGCCCCCCGTCTTGGCTGCACTGGTCACCAGTGCTAAGAATATAATTGTATAAAAATGTGAGTGTTGGTGTGATTTCACTAGTCAGATATTTTATTCTGCACTGAATCTGTCTGGGCCGGGGGATTTAACATTAGGCAGTGTTTTAAAAGCATTTATGACTTCTTCTTCTGCAATTTGTACTTCTACAATTCACCTCACATTGGGCAGCAATTTAGGGAATCCTGCTTTCTATAAAAATGTGATTCCTTGTTCCTTTTTATCCTGTCCGGCTGTATGCAATGATCTATAGTAAATCATACCCTTGTTACAGATGTCAGCTGGATATGTTACAAATGTGTATTCCTTATTAACTAATAGCACCAATGTTTTGTTTCGTGATCCCTTTACAAGGTTTGCTAATAACTTTCAAGATTTGTTACCCCACCTATGAAATCTATTTCTCTTATAATCTCTGTCACGGTTGTCTCGGTAGAACAATGGATCCCCGGACTCTGCTGAATGACTGAGCTCTCTCACGGGCGCGGAGTCTAACGAGTAGGTGGCTTTTACCAGGGACCCCCGCAAGGGAGTATGGGCTTAGCGGCACCTATCCCGCAGGTCGCGGCCCCGAGAGGGAGAGTACAGCAGAGAGTTGAGGAGGAGCCAAACGGAGGAAGGAGATTGAGGGTGGCACCGAGGGATAGATGAGGTGAAGGTGCCCGGGTCACCAGAACAGCGGCATCCCTATGCCGACTGTGAGGAAAATGCTTATAGGCACAATACAGGAAGCTTTGAGTAGAGGTAGAAAAGTCACTGGACCAGCGGGTTCAATGCTGGGACAGAGCAGGCTGATACCACATAGGTAACTTGAAACGGCTGCAGGGAAGTCACAGGAACAGCGGTAGCTCTGACTGGCAGTGGGTGGAGAAAACCGAAACTGACAGGATACAGGTAAATCAGGCAATGGTAGAGGAGTCACTGGAACAGCGGGTTCAATGTGGGAGGAGAGCAGGCTGATACCACATAGGTAACTTGAGACGGCTGCAGAAAAGTCACAGGAACAGCAGTAGCTCTGAGAGGAGGCGGATAGAGAGAACCGAAGCTGACATGATACAGGTAACTCAGGTAATGTTTGAGGAGTCACTGGAACAGTGGGTTCAATGCTGGAGGAGAGCAGGCTGATACCATATAGGTAACTTGAGACTGCTGCAGAAAAGTCACAGGAACAGCGGTAGCTCTGAGTGGCAGTGGATGGAGAGAACCGAGCTGACACAATACAGGTAACTCAGGTAATGGTAGAGGAGTCACTGGAACAGCGGGTACAATGCGGCAGGAGAGCCGGCTTAAACTGAAGACAGGACCCAAATCCTAGAGCACAGGAAGTGAGCTTGAAGAACAGGCAATAGGCAGGTGCACCTGGGAGGTTTAAATAGTGCTCCACAATCCCGCGGCCAATAAGGGAAGAGGGGAGGTTCCAAAGGTGGACTGCGATTCTGCATATGCGCAGATCAGACTGCCAATGATGCATGTGAGCAACTGATGCCAGGATATGTATTACTGCTTGTGAGAAGGAGGTAACAGTACAGGTGCCCGCAAACGGGACTGAGGCGTGACGATCTCTCTGTGTTTCTCTGTGAGTAGAATGTCATACAGTTGTTTGATTTGTATGTAATTGTGTTTATTATTTGCAATACATTGCTGTTTATACCTTAAATATGCTGTACAGAGGGCGGTGCTAAGTTCAGACACAGTGCGGGAAAATTATTTATTTTTAATGTGTATAAGAGATAACATGGCCTCAAAGCACCGCTTTGAACATCCCTCAAAAAAGTGTCTAATTATTAGTGTGTTCTATATTGTCATTAAAAAAACAAACAAAATTGTGCAAGGTGGTTTGTAGGTGCTGGCAAAAAGTTTCTGAGTGTTTGAGGAAGCCTCTTAATTTCCAGTTTCTTACATAATGTCTGGGTGTATCTAGCATCAGGGTCATGAGTATTGGTGCACGCTCAGAAATAATCTTTGATGGTGGCCATTTCTTCCTTGGGAAATAAAAGCTATGATATTAAAAGATAGTCTATACAAGAATGCTTCTCATGGGGATGACAATAAAATGTAAAATCCTTTTCCAGAGGATGTAGAAGACATCAGAGGTCAACTAGATCCAATTGTGTGGTGAGGTATGGGATATTGTTGATTGTGTTAGACCGTTTATTAATAATCACTGAGATGTCTATGGATGGATCACTGACCAAGGTGAAATCACACATTTATATGAGCCCTTACAATCAATATATTAGGATAATTAATGCAGCACTGTAAATAAAATTACATAATATCTGTCCATGCATTTACCTCCTGGAATATATCTTTACATTATATCATTTTATATTGAGGTAGAAGCAGGGGAACTACAAAGGTCAATGAAACATTTTTCAGAATCTGGAAATTATATTGGTAAAATATGTTTGAAATGTAATATGTCAGCCCAAGATTTATGTTATATGTTCTATGATTACAATTAGATCAAAAAGTTTTAATATAAATCTGGTTAGATTTGCATAGAATTATCCAAAAAAAAAACACACCTTTCTGCTGTGTAAATCTGGTACCCACACAAATTCTACAAGAGCGAATCTGATGATACAAGTGGTGATGAATATGGGTGTAGGTCTGCTCTGCTCTACTAGACAAAACACTGCATTATACCTATGTGGAATATGAACTCACAAAATAATGCACAGAAAAAAACTATTCAATTTTTTGTTTTGTTTTTTCGCTTTAATTTTCCATAAAATACATTTATTAGGATGTTATGAATGTCTACTGTACATAAAATACATTTTTACCGTTGCTCCTGATTGCAAACACATGTCCTAGAATACATACACAGCCGTCATCACTAGTAATATTGCACTTAACCTAGACCTGTAGCTGGAGCAGAAGTCTGGAAAACAAGTACATGAGAGAGGTCCAGAGCTTGAACCGGACACTCTTCAGGGCGCTCAAGCTTGGCACGCCCTTGCTGCACATTGATTATGGGCTCCCTCCCTAAAATTGCATTCTAAGACATATGATCCAGTTCTGGGCATGTGCAGAGTAATTTTGCAGATTATATGTACAAAATTTACATTTATGTCCATTAATTAATTAGGCTCTTAATATTTAAAAGCTAGTAACTTAAAGTTAACTTTGAACTAAAGTATGTTTTCATAACTTCTGATATTAACAGATATTATGTAGAAAACTTTATTATTTTCCTCTGACTATTATTATTTAAATTTATCCCACAGACTGCCAATTGCAAATATTCCTGGTACAGCATCCTCCCATTCTCGTCATTGAAATTGTAGACAGTATTACTTTACAGTACTGGCAAGAGTCACTTTTGACCTTTCAGTGGATTTTTGTAATGGGCTTTTGTAATATTAAACGAATTCCTCAAAATGAAAATTTGAACAGTGAAAATAAAATACTTTACTCACTGTTACATAAACATTACACTGCAGTTCTGTTAAAAAACTAATATATTCAGTTTCCTCTCCATTTTAAATAGCACCAACTCATTCCACATGTTTAGGACAGTGTCCAGATCGCTCCACTAAATTGTAAACTTGCGAGCAGGGCCCTCTTACCTCTCTGTCTATCTGCATTACCCAGTATTATTTGTTACTATGTTAGTCCCCAATTGTAGAGCGCTACGGAATTTGCTGGCACAATATAAATAAATGATGATGATGAAAGATGAGTAATCTGAGGTACTATGAAATCACTGGCTCTGCCTCACATATATAAACCAACCAGTCCATATAGGACTTTTCTGCCAATCAAATATGCCAAGCTGTCATTCACTGTCTGTCTGCTTAATTATAGATGCACAATTTTCTCTAAACACAGTTGAAATTAGCAACAGTATTTGGGCCCCACAATTTTTTCTCTGTTAGTATTACAGAACCAGCTTTTTGACACTGGGTTCAACATTGAGCTCCAAAATGGTCTGGTAATATCCAGATTTCATGATGTCATGCACACATTCAAGGCACCCAATTCCACAACACAAAAGCAACCTCAAAATATCACTGAACCTCTTGTGTGTTTAGCTGTAGGGATGGTGTTCTTTTCTTTGAAAACTTCACTTTACTGTTTGTAAATAAAGGGATGATGTGTTTTACCACAAAGCTCTAATTTGTTCTCATTTGTACACAGCACATTCCCTGTGAAGGAATTTGACTTGTTCAGGTGTGTTTTATCAAACTCCAGTCAGCTTTCTTTTGTCTCTGAGCAGTAGGTGCTCTCCTAGGCTTCTTGTCATATTTCCCCTTTTCATTGCATTGGCGACAGATAGTGTGAGTTGAAACTGTCGTACCTTGAGTCTGAAAGTTAGGTTAAATCAAGGTGCTTTCTCAAAGATTTTAACAATTCTTCACTGCAATCTTCAAACAAGGGTGTTTGGCAACAGTGGGGCTTACATTTCCTAATACCATTGTGTACAGGAGAAACGGGAACATCAAGGTCTCTGGAGATAGATTTGTAGCATTAAGATTGACCATGCTTGGCCACAAAGTTCTGTCTGAACTCCGCAGACAATCTCTGGCTTTCTTTCTATTCTTCATGCTTATTGCAGTACATTCAGTGACACAAAACAGGAGAATGAGTCCTTTTCTCCATTCAAGCTCAAGTAATAAGTATTTTTTATATTGTAGACATCTGCTACTCACCACAGTGAGGTCAGTTTTAAAGTGAAGGAGTATCACATACTTGAAATTGACTTATTTGTAACTACTTCTAAAAGGTGCCAATAAGCACACTTAAGCATTTCTGTGTGGAATAAGGATTTGTGCTTTATTCCACTACAAACTGAAGAAATACATATGTGGACACCAAAATATTTTTCTTATGTTACCAATTTTGTGGAAGAAATGGTGCATTATTAGAAATTCCAATATTTCTGGCCATGACTATAGGTTTATGTCCTCCTTATTCAAAATCTAGAATTAGAGAGGGCACATATCTATAACATACATACATACATACATGCTGGGATCACACGCAACTAGGAATTTTTATTTTGAAAAAATCAAAGAAATAGCATTGAGGAGGATATTACCCACATGTATCTACTCTCACAAGCTTTATTCTGTAATACAGACTTCAGAAATTAACTCTTCGTGTGAATTCAGCTTTATTCTGGCAGCTGTAATACACACTTCAGCCAATAACCTTTTATGTGAATTCAGCTTCATTCTGCCTGCTGTAATACAGACTTCAGCCATTAACCCTTCATGTGAATTCAGCTTTATTCTGCCTGCTTTAGTACAGACTTTGGCTATTAAATCTTCGTATGGATTCAGCTTCATTCTATCTGCTGCTGTACAGATTCCAGCTGTCACCCCTCATTTGGATCCAGCCATTTTCAGGCTTTTCCCGTCTCCCCTACTGGCTATTTTGAGTAGTAGGTTACTGCTCTGAGCAGTGTCGGACTGAGGCATGAAGGACCCACCAGGGAACTGTAATGTTAGGGGCCCACCAGAGGGGGTGTGGCTAGCCATCATAGAGGTGAGACCAGACACTAGAGGGGGAGTGGTCAGCCCACAAAGGACAGCTAGCACCATAGTGTAGTATATAAAGAATGCAGTGTGTATATAAAGAGTACACAGTCTTGACCTGCCCCTTAGATTTGGCAGAACAGTCACCAAAAATCGGGATTGTTCCACTAAAATCAGAACATTTGATAGACTGTCCTACCTGTTCTTGTCACTTTCACCACCTATGGCTGCTGGTTTCTTTAGTTCCGGCTTGTCTGGATCCTGGAATGTTGGGGGCCCTATTTGGAAACAAAATGGGTACATTTAGAAAATTCCAACCAGCCCCAGCGTTAAATCAATAGAACCCATGATTAATACTTAGGCCTTCCTCCAGCCCCAACATTAAAGTAATAGGTTTATTTATTAAATGGGAATACTATTTCTAAACAGCCCCAGCATTACATTAATAACATTTACGTATAATAAATATATCTATTTCAAGCAACCGTCACTGCCATCAAAAAATTCATATTCACATTTCATAAATAGACCTCATGCTCTTTAAACTCAGCCCCACATTCAATTAATAGCCCCCAAACCACCCCTCTTAAATTAATAGTCCCCACTATAAAATTAAATTGCCCCACCATCACCCCACAAACAAAATAGCACCCATTAGCCACCACCTACCAAACACACACATTACACTCTAGTTTGGACAGCCAAATTCGACTTCCAAGTCAAGTTTTCAGCAGGCACTATGCTCTTTCAAAAGCCTTATTTTGCTACACATCACAGCTCCACCATGAGGGTCAGAGGAAGCCTGCCCAGACAGCATAAGTAGCTGGATAAATAGGCAATACATAAGACATTATATGGTAAAGGAAAAAATAATAATGTACCTGATGACAAGTTCACTTTATATTCACACAGAACACACCGCCAATATAACACGACTTTACAATATGATTACATTACAATTCTATAATATTTAAAAATATAATAAAATATTATTTATTGTTTATGTTACGACATCTTTATGTGCACAAAAAACATTGCATACTGTCATATTTCTGAAAAGTCTGTCTGCCATTAACTTGAAACACTTTTTACATCATTTACCTTTTCACATATAACATTTCTAAAACTATTAACAATAAATTTAGGCAATAAGAGCAGTTTTTATGATCAGAGTACAACATATATACAACATAGTATTGCTGACTTTGATGGGATCAATATTGCAGTTTTGAGTATGCAAAAGCTTAGATAGTAGAACCGAATTACGATGATCTATAATGGAAGCAGTCTTTATGGCAACATTTAACTTACTTGTCTTAGCACCAACTAGATAGATCTTTATAACACATTTTCCATTGAAGTAAATGGGGTTTAGTTGTGTTATTCAGAGACACATGAACCACAGTGCTCTGCAGAAAATGCAGTGTAGTTTAATCTATGTTAACATTGCTTATTTATCACTTTCACAAGTAGGTATAGCCTCTTACATAAAGTTTTCTAATTAGAATTTTAATTTGTTGGCATTTTATTGTGTACAAAACAAGTGATACAGTAGCAGAACTGTAGAAAGATTAATTACATGGAACATATTAAAATAACCTGGAGAAATGTTCTGTTTATATTTAGGTATGACAAAGTGTAAGGGTTCACAGAGGAGGCAGTTACACAACTAAACACTTAGTTTATCTCCTTCTGCGGAAGCAAATCTAGAGAACTAATTCATGCTTACAATGTATCTGTCACAGTGCCCTGATCACAACATAGTAGCCTGCAATGAAGTTTGAGTGGACTGGTACATACAGTTTTTTCATACAGAAAATCAGTGCAAACCCAGTTGTGAAGAAAATTATCCTGTAATCCAGTGTTTCACAGCTCCAGTCCTCAGGGATCACTAACAATGCAGGTTTTTCAGGTCACAAGTGGCATAACTAGTACCACCTGTGGATCTTTTAAAATGAGTCTGTCAGTAATGACCAGTGCTCCAGTAAGTAGATAAGGAAAACATGCACTGTTAGGGGTCCCTTAGGACTGAATTTATAATCCTGCTGTAATGGATAAAAGATAGGCACTATTCCAGAAGCTATTTTTAACATAAGTCAATGGTTACAAATATAAAAGTCAAAAACATGATCCATCATTAACATCTTCACCATCATTTAGTTATATGTGCCACCAGTTCCACAGCACTGTACACAGAAAATTTGCCATTTACATCAGTCCCTGTTCCATAGGAACGGTACATATGGGGTTCCGAATTTGGGGCGCACCTGGTCCTATTCGGCCGCTATATTGATGATTTATTTTTCATTTGGGATGGAGATTCTGAATGTATTTCTGCTTTTTTATCACATCTTAACACTAATGATTTTGGTTTAAGTTTCACTAGCCTTCACCATCCGGCAGAAATTAATTATTTTGATTGTTACTCTACGAATAGAATAATCTTCTATTGTTACGGAAAGTTACTCTAAACAAGTTGATTCACACAGATATGTGCACTATAAAAGTAGTCATTTGAATTCTTGGAAGAACAGTATACCTAAAAGTCAGTTTCTCCGTATGCGAAGAAATTGCTCAGATTTAAAGGATTATAATAAACACTCTGATAAATTGATTGAAGCCTTTATAGAACAGGGCTATCCGGAAGAGCTTGTGCAAAAAGCGTATATCGAAGCGCATGATACAGATAGGGATTGTCTGTTAACCACACTAATTCTGACAAATCTGTAGTATTTGTCACTAAATACAATAGTTATGCAAATGAAATCAGACGTATTATTACTAAAAACTCTGTTTTGTTAGAACTTGATGACTGCATAGGCCAATATGTTAATAAATGTAGAAGTATAGTTTTTAAGAAATCGAGGAACCTTAAAAACAAGTTATCTCCAAGTTTTTTTAAGAATAGTTTTGGTGAAAAATCCTTGTTACCGAATCCTTCTATAGGATGTTGGCTAACGTCTAGACCTACTGGTTTCTATAAATGCGGCAAAATTAAGTGTATCACCTGCTTATTTGCTGACCATAAATGTACAAATTTCATCTCTTTCTCAACAGGTGAGAGTTTTGAGATTGAGAAAATTCGGAATTGTCGTTCGTCCTATGTGATATATCTTATCAACTGTAAGTGCGGGATGCAGTACGTGGGACGTACGATCCGCACACTAAATGTGCGATTTTTGGAGCATCGCCGCAATATTATAAAGGGCATTAAGTCACATAGTTTATCGTCACATGTTAACCTATGCCAAAAAGGGAAAATAGAAGGTTTAAAATTTCGAGCAATAGAACAGATCAATTCCACTATTAGGGGGGGGAAGGATCGTTTCAATATTCTTTGTAAGCGTGAAGCTTTTTGGCTCTTCAGATTAAAAACCCTACTACCGTCTGGCCTTAATGACAGCATTGAACTTAATAATATATAACAGTTCAGATTAGGCTGATTAGATTATGGAATGTATTTTTGTTATATTTGTTACGCCATGGTTATATTTTATGGTTATTTTGGTTATTTAGTTTTGTTATTCAAGGTGGCAATATTTATTATTGATTATCTAGTTTACCATATGGGTCTCCAATTGCATATTTATATGCTGCTATATTTAGTTTATTTTATTTTTCAACCTATTATTATTATTATTTTTTATTTTTATTCGCATAATATATGTTAACTTTAATGGCTTGGTTCTGTGGATCATGTTTGGTTTTATATATGCATTTGATTTATGCATTTATTCAATTAAATGATTTTTTTAGATTTATGTTGTTTTAAGAAGATCATTTACCTGTGTTTTTAATTGCATGGATAAACAATACATGCAATTTATGTTTCCAAATATTTCCGGATGGTTAGTTGATGAGTTTGAGATTATTTGATTCAGAATAGAGGAGATTGAATGTCTCCGAAATGAATTATATAATTGGACATTTCCAGACGGCTAGCCGACGACTATGAGATCATGTGACTTGGAATAGAGGAGATCGGTTACTTTCGTGACTAATGTCAAGCCGTCGGATATCTCCGGGCGGTCAGCTGATGATCATATGACTAGTTCCATGTGACTAGTCTTGTGTATTTAAACCAGCGCTGCTGGATTCTTTCATTATACTTACCTCTGATGAAGCGGCAGGACACAGAGAAACGCGTTAGAACTGATACTCATAGAGTAACCTATCGGGTGCTGGCCAGTTTACAACCTCAAAGCTGATTTGGATTATTTGCTACCAACAGCGCACTTTAGGCTGCCATTTGTATCCTACCGGAAGCATTGGATCAGGACTGACTATAGAAGTTTGGAATCCACAGGCTCACGAAGAGAAGCTAACTACCTGTTTGATATTCATCGGTGCCTGTTACATTTAATATCTGGACACTGACACAGGTTTCTCTTATATCTGAAATTGACTGAGCCCTACGAGGATTAGAACATCATTAATGATATAATTTCTTCAGTACACGGTATGGACATTTGCAACAACAGTGTACTTTTTTCTATATATGGTACCATATTAAATCAACTTTTTTGGCCATCTATCCTGATTCTGTCTGACTTGGTTTAAGTCTATGAATTAACAGCTGTCAGCGATTACATCAATATTGATATCAATATATTGGTTATATGTTTTATCCTGTTATTAATACATTTGAATATTTTCATTAATAAATTGTTTACTTTTATATTATTCCTGTTGCTTTGCGCTCTTCCATTTTTGCCACCTGTTCCATAGGAGCTTAGAGTCTAAATTCCCTAACACATACAGACAGACACACACAGAATAGGATTAATTTCATCAACACTCAATTAACCTATCAGTAGGTTTTTGGACTGGGGTGGAAACCCACCCAGACACGGGGACAGCATACAAACTCCACACAGATAAAGCCCTGGCTGGGAATCGAACACATGGCCCCAACTGGGTGACGCGGAAGTGCTAACCACTGAGCCACTGTGTGCATTTATGAAAACTAATCAGCATCAGTCCAAGGGTAGGGAGGCTGAATGAAGGAGATGAACTCCAATAGATCAAAGCATTTTTATCTAGGTTGTAATCAAGTGCAGTTGTTTCAGAGGTGTTCTGTTCTTAAATGTTCCAATGTGCCTGATTATCTAGCCAAATGTAAGTGCAATTCTTATTGTAATCTTGTTGTAACCTTGTTGTTATTGTGGGTCCAGCAACCTGAGCTGGCCACACATGTGCCATGGATGCTTTCCCTGCAGGCAGAGAACTACATCTCCCAGCATGCTATGTGAAGGAGGAGTTTGTGAAGGAGCAGTTACAAATGGCAGTTGGGATTCTGTGAAGGACACAGAGGGACAGACATCCTGGGAGAGTCCCCTGTAGTCTGTCAGAAAGAGGAAAACAGGAGTCTGAGAAATCTGAGAAACAGAGGGATTAAAGAGAGAGAGACACCCTGAGAGACTGGTTAAGACTTCACTGTGAAGAATGAGATACCTTACCAGAAATCTGAACTAAGAGGAGCCATGTTGGATTCAGATGCTGATCGAACAGTGGGGATAAGTAACCCATGTTTATTTGCTGTTGATTTACTTGGACTGTGTACTGTGTTATTAGGTAGGGAACAGGTGGGTTGGCCTGAAGACTATTGCATTAGACCCTTTTGCTGGACTGAGTTATGATAATGACTAGGATGAAGTGTAGGGACAGTTAGTTAGTGGACAGAGACTGAGTTTAATTTATGAGAAACTGACCCAATTGCCTTACTATTGTTTACCACATGTAAGAGAAGTTCATGTGGGGGGAGAAGTCTACAGTGTCGGACTATGGCATGAAGGGCCCCCCCGGGGGACTGCAATGCTAGGGGTCCACCAGAGGGTGTGTGGCCACCATCATAGAGGCGAGACCAGACACCAGAGGGGGAGTGGTCAGCCCATGAAGGACAGCTAGCACCATAGTGTAGTATATAAAGAATGCAATGTGTATATAAAGAGCACACAGTCTTGACCTGCCCCTTAGATTGGGCAGAACAGTCACCAAATACGGGATTGTCCCACTAGAATCAGAACATTTGATAGACTGTCCTGCCTGTTCTTGTAATTTTCACCACCTGTGGCTGCTGGTTTCTTTAGTTGTGGCTTGTCTGGATCCTCAGCAATAGATTAATAGCATTTACGTATAATAAATATACATATTTCCCGCAACCGTCACTGCCATTAAAAAATTCATATTCATATTTAATAAATAGACCTCATGCTCCTCAAACTCAGCCCCCCACATTCAATTAATAGCCCCCAAACTACCCCATCTTAAATTAATAGTCCCCATTATAAAATTAAATTGCCCCACCATCACCCCACAAACAAAATTGCACCCATTAGTTAGCCACTACCTACCACACACACACACACACACACACACATTACATTGCCACAAGCTCGCTGTGCTATCACTCACATATTACTGTGCCCCTTCATCACCATGCTGTGCCTCCTTGTGATCATACTGGGCCCTCCATGCTGCTTTTGCCCCCCTTCTTCTGGCCCCCTTTATCACACTGTGCCATGCTGCTTTTGCTCCCTCCTTCTCCTGGCCCCCTTTCATCACCCTGTGCCATGGTGCTTTGTCCTCCCTTCACACTCTGCCATGCTGTTTTGGCCCCTCTTCACACTCTGCCATGCTGCTTTGGGCCCCCTTCACACTCTGCCTTGGCCTCCCTTCACACTGTGCCATGCTGCCTTTGCTCCCCCTTCACTCGCTGCTATGCTGCCTTTGCTCCCCCTTCACTCGCTGCCATGCTGCCTTTGCTCCCCTTCACTCGCTGCCATGCTGTCTTTGCTCCCCTTCACTCGCTGCCATGCTGCCTTTGCTCCCCTTCACTCGCTGCCATGCTGTCTTTGCTACCCCTTCACTCGCTGCCATGCTGCCTTTGCCCCTCTTCACACACTGCCATACTATCTTTGCTGCCCCTCTTCACACTCTGCTATGCTGCCTATGCTGTCTTTGCTCCTCCCTTGATTCCGTTCCTTCACTTACCATTTCTATCGGCTTCTTTCTTCTCTTTTCTTCTCTTCTTCTGTCTTCTTTCTTCTTGCGACTCCTCTGTGTGCCGCTCTCCACTGAACGCCGGGTGTATTCAGTGCGGATGGAGCAGAGAGGAGGGATGAGGGGCACCGGTGTCGTGATCACGTGAGTAAAAAAACCGAAAAAAAAACCAAAACCATAAATTGTACGCCCCCCCCACCCCCACCAACAAAGAGGGGAGAAGGGAGCGATCAGGGTCGAGGCCTAACGGGGGGATAGCCCGGCTCCCCGGTGGGCCAGTCTGACCCTGGAAGTCTATGTTATTGAAGCGACTACATCTTTATGTCAAGGGGAGAGAGGATGTAACAAAAGTGCAAAATGTATGCCATGCTTGGTGTGGAGCAAGGAGAGCCTATTGAATCTGTATTATTTGAGAAAAATAATATAGCAAAGTGCTGTTGATTGTGACATCTGGGTTAAACCCATAACATGGAGCCTTAGGAGCTGGAACATTGCTTTGTGTTACTAGCTGCTAAACGTTTAATGCAGATGAGGAAAAGAACAAGTGGATTGAGTTGATACTACTTCATGGCAAAAAATGCATATTTACTTATATTGGTTTGATTTCAAATGTTTTCTATGACTTGCATTTCCTAACATTAAAGTGTCTGTGATAGAACCAAATTAAAAATGGGCGGGCTGGGTTCTCCAAGAACCGAACTCACCCGAACTTCGGCAATCCGAGTACCGAGCCGAGTCGGCTCGGTACCTTCCCGCCAATTCGGATTCCAAATCGAGGCGAATGTCATTGTGACGTCGTCGGATCTCGCGAGTTTTGTAATGTATCGTGATTCATCTGCTGTGTCTTTAAAGTGAAACAGGAAGGGGTTTGGCTGTCAGAGCAGTGTCTCCTCCTTATCAGGAACTTATGCACTGAGCTGTACTGGAGATTATACTTGGCTATACACCAGTCTGATTCACATGTGTTCCCATTACTGAACGCTCCGGTCACAACAAGCAGAGTACTGAGACCATGTCTGACTGACAGGTGAAGGTAAGTCAGTCAGGGTACTTTTATGTTTAGGACTTATGTAAACATATCAGAACAATATCACCGGATAATGCTTTACACACAGTTTTTATTCTTATGACAGGAACCAAAAGATTAGTAGTGGGAGCCTGAGAGTGAAAATGGTTATTTGTTATTGTGAATTATACATTTTCTTAGCAGATTAGAATATATATTACTGTGTAGCCGTCATGACCTTCATAACATTATCATATGACAGTAATTGGGAGAAAATGACAAAATATAAAATGTTTACACTAGGTAGAGACATAGATGGACATTGCATAAACTACAATGTATCCAATTTAATGTAATATATCCAATTTATAAATTAATTCAATCTGACATAAGTCATTTACTGAAAGGAAAGGATTTGACAAAGGATTTGACATGGTATTTGAAATTGGACTTGCTAGGAGCAATTGCTGCAGTATGGTTGCATCCAAATTCAAACAAAATGTCAGTTATCTTATAGATGCTATTACAAAATTAGTGGACAAATAAATAAGCAACGTGAGTGGTTGTACTTACTGAGTGTACTGCAAATTAACTAATAAAGCTCAGATTGCTACACTAAAAGCATTGATACCCAAATTGAGGATGCTATTTTGGAATTGCAAGAGGATGAGGGGGATATTTCTGTAGCTGATGACGGTGCTAATGATGTTGTTTGTGTAAGTTCTGTACAGGTGAGTCTGTGACACTGGTGTGTGGCAATGTTTTCTAGATGTGATAGAAACTGCATGGTCTTTGTGTCGTTGCTCTGTCGCTTAACATCCAGTAAGGTGGTCAAAATTGAATGGAAATGACTGCAAATTAGTGTTAGTGAGGTTAATAATAATATAGGTACAAAATAATACCTAAATGTTGTTATTTTAGGCTACAAAAATTAAATTTTTTAACAAATTGCAAAACAAAACCAAACAAAACCAAAACCAAAACACGCAAGGGCGGTTTTGCCAAAACCAAAACCAAAACACGAAGGTAATCCAGATCCAAAACCAAAACACGGTGGGTCAGTGACCATCTCTAAACCAAATACATATTTTTCTGGTTAGTTATCTCTGCTAGATAGAGCTTGTAAAACTGTGCTATAGGGTAAAGAGGTACCTCTTATTCACTGTATACCAGAGAGACTTGTTTGTATACAATAGAATGGATAGATAGTACTGTTCACCAGATTTATGCGAGTGTTTTGTTTGAACTGCAAGTATTTTTGATACAAAATGCAGAAAAACTCCATTAGAGGCATATGCCTTATCAATAAAAGGGCTGGTGTGGCTTCTAAAGACGAATCTGGTGTGGTAATCAGAGCAGGATTTCGACCTTATGGGGCCCTAGGAAAGATTTGGGGCCCCCCACCCTGAAACAATCCATAGCACTATATTTTTGTAGCATACCATATACCCCTATAGTTGAGCAGAAGTGAAGCTACGCGCCGCCAAAATGAGGTGTGGCCATACTATTGGGAGCATGACTTGCATCATTGAGGGCATACCTAACATGTGGCTACCCTCCTACAGAAACAGGCACCCCTAAATAATTACCGAGCAGTCCTATTTTTTTAACTATTTGGGTCAAAACAAATTAATAAATATCTAAGTCAGGACAGAAATAGTTATTAAGTTGTTTGCAAAAATAATACGCATAAATCCAAGGATGTGCTCTTGTCACTTTTGTCCCTCTATCATCACACTGTGCCCCTTCACAATAACACATGTGCCCCTTCATAGTCTATTTTGTCCCCATCATCACACTGTGCCCCTTTTGCCCCTTCATAATATCACATGTGCCCCTTAACATCACCTCTGTGCCCCTTCACATCATCAATGTGCCCCTTCACATCACCACTGTGCTCCTTCATAATTGTGTTTGAAACAACTTGTTTCCCCTTTATCATAGTGTGTCATTGTGCCTCCGTTTAATTTGCTTACCTTTCTATTACTTTCTTCTCTTCTGTTTTCTTCTTTCTGTTTTCTCATCTTCTGTTCTGTTTTGTCTACTTTCTTGCCCGTCGTGCGCACTGCTCCTCTCCGCTCCACAGTGAGTCTTCTCTGATTATAATGTCATGTGTGATGATGTCACACGGCTTGACTCATGCCTGTCATTCAGTGGAACTTAACGGCGTAGGGAGGAGGCTGCCGGGAGATGCTGCAATCATGTAATTTTTATTTTTTTTCTCTCTCGGACACAATTTTCTTTTTATTGGCTGTCATACCCCACCACCCGCCTTGCCATCTGGGGGCCGCTGGGCTGCAGATAAGTGCCTTGGTTGCCTAGCTGTAAATGTGGCACTGGTGGTAATATATACTATATATATATATATATACTATATACTTGTGTGCGCCAGTGGTTCAGAGTAGGGTGGTTGAGGGTCTCCCTCTGGTGTTGCTGCAGCCAAGACACTACCCAACGAAGATCCTACAGTACCCAGACTAAGGTGGATGCATTGCACAACATGGAATAGGAGGAATTCATTCGCAGACAGGACACACAAACTGATACATACACCCTAGCCAGAAAATGGTCTGTATAATAAAAGAACACTTGATCTGTCTATATCCTTCATACAGTACCCCTGTTATATTACTGAAAACATATATACTCAGTAAGACAATTATAAAACAAATTATGGAAGTTGTGAAATAAAAGCAATGCACTTCTGGGTGCAATTTGTCATGCGCTGGGCTTTCCGTACTTGCCAAAGTCCAGCGCACTTTTCTCAGTTCTATCCACTTCTCACCTATTCTCACCTTGCGACATACCACTCACTTGGTTTGTCATTATTTAATTTTTCATTTTGCACATTTAAAATGCACTATTTGCTTATTATTAAACATTTCATTAAATAGGATTGAATGGCTTCAGTATCTTTATTTGCCTATATGGCATCCGGTAGCGGATTTCACGATGGAGAGTCAAATGACAATGGAGGGTTGGATGCATGGGATACAACAGACAAAATAGCCTAGGTCAATAAACAATTGAATTCTGGGGCTGCCTTTATAGAAAAATATGCAAGTTAAACAGCAGCTAACTTTAGTTAGCAGAGATTATAATTGTGAGAAGAAAGTGAATTGATACTTGTTAGAATAGTGCACACATATCCGTAGTATTTTCACACGGAAGCTTGTGCAGTAAACAGAAAAAATAATGAACTTTTTTTTCTTAAGCTTTCTCACTGCATTTCCTGTGCTTGTAAAGGGGTTAGCATGTGCTGAGTTTTTGTAAGTAAATCCCTCTGCTGTATTTTACAAACTGTTCCAATGAAGTCTAATGCATGAAAATATGTTTCCACACGATAGTGCATAGGAATTGCTGTGTTGTACAATCTAAACCCTGTGAGTTCCATCAACTCTGGATTTATAGTAATGGCTGTCGAACACTTAAGTCCCATCAACATAAATCCAAGGTGGCAGGCACCAGTATACACTGTGGAGGCATCCAGTTTACACGTAGAAAGCAAATGGGTGTCTTTGGTAAGTAGAAAATTACACTGATACTGTATTATCACTGGGGCTTACTGCCAGAGAACGTGGCTCTTTGTCTAGAAAAACCCACATCTGCTATTATACAGCGCTAGTGAAACATGTTTTTATATACTCTAATATAAACTTTAATGTCAATGGCAAAAAGAAGCCAGAAATGAAATATAAAAGCTATACTCTCACACAAATACATTTTACATTTACACTTTATATTGTTGTTATTATTATTATTATTATTATTATTATTATTCATTTAGAGAAAGTAGGTAAGGAGATAATAGTTAATTTTTGAGTTTAACTAGGATCTGAGCACCTTTTGTAATCAAACTTATTTACCTTCTTCTTTATTATTACCTAGTTTTGAAGTGGGTGGGGATAGATTAACTTGAGTTATATGCAATATTTGGCAGTGGAATTGGTTTGATGTGACAAGGTAAAAATTTTTCCCAGTCCCTTTCATATTACACTGGTCAGAAAATTGTGATGTTTTAAAATGCCAGATTGAATTTGCCCTATTGCAGGAGATAAGTCTGCTGATCTTCTAGGAGCCAACGACTTCTGCACAGAGCTGTAGCTAGAAATTTTAGTGCCCTGGGCACTGATGTCTCCCCCCCCCCCCTTCCAATGTTTTTGGGAGTAGATGCTACCTTCCAACTGACCACACTGTCTGGGGAGAAGCAGCCATTCTCCTGTGGGGGAGTGCCTAGCCCTTTACAAGCGCTAGTTCTCCGACACTCAGCTCTCTCCAACCTATTCTTGAAGTTTTGACTACCTGGTGCTTGTTGTTGGGACCTTATTTAGAAAAGGGATAGTTATTGTTTACCTCAAAGAAAACAATGCAACTAGTCATCACTTTAAGCTTTTCTCCTCTAATCTGCCCTTACATTAAATCAAAGCATGCATGTTTAATAAGTAGGCATCCTTCCTGAGATTAAATTGTTATTATTCACATTTAATAAATATGCATATTTCTCCCTACCTCCCAAGTATAAAATGAATAGTCCCATCACCCTATCTTAAATTAACTGGCACCACCATGAGCACACCATTAGATAGCTCCCACATACCAAAATCATTCCACAATTAATGAATAGCTTCCACCAATGAATAAATAGACCCCACCTAAACATTAATAGCCTCAGCCCCAAAAAAATTAATAGCTCTGATCCCCATTAAATTAATATCCCTCAACAATAAATGAATAGCCCATACCCTTGCTAAATCAATAGCCCCTAGCCTCATTATAATAATAAACCACCAATAATGAAATAGCCCATACCTTTCATGATTTGCCTCTGCTTCTTAGATGCTGCTATTCCTTCATCTGTTCCTGTCTGCAAGGGGTTAAGTTCTCACCGTCGGATCTGTATCATGATCAGCTGTGTCTGGCCTTTATAAGACTGAGTTTTACTGCAAATTTGTCCAGGTCATCAATTGTCAATGCTGCTGGTCTCCCTGTGAAATCTCCCATGAGCTAGTCCTGACTTCTTCCCTGGTATTTGATTCCTGCTTGTATCTATATTTTACACCTCCTCTTGTAACCCAGACTCTGGCTTTGTTTGACCTTGCTCCAGCGTACTCCCCGGTATTATTGTGGATTGCCTGGCTTCTGATGCCTGGCTTGTCTGGCCCTCCTTTTGTCTGGTTCTCCCATGGATCATCCGATGTCTCCAGACAGCCTATACCTGCAGTCACCTGTCAAACTTGAAAAACCGGAGTAACTAGGTTCCCAGCTTAACCTGTCAAACCAGACACCCTGCATTTGCAGTCACCTGTCATACTTGTAAAACCTGGGCCTCCAGCTTCCCAATTAAAATGACAACCTGCACCCACAGTCATCCTTGTGTGCCTGATCTCCAGCTTCACATCCAAACCTGCTTACTCTGACTAACTGTCATGAACACGCTCCTAGCTGCCGTGACTTTGGGATGTTTGCTGTATGAGGTCACACATGATTTCAGCCCGCAGTCTCTCTCTACCTATCACACAGGTTATAGACCTACGGAATCGTCCTCAAACACAGCGCTCTCACACCCCCAGACACTTCAGGTTTATATTCAGAATAGCACTTACTTGGGTTGCATAATCTGCTCCATGGGGAATTGGCTAGGAAGATGGACAGCTTATCAATGTAACTTGATTTCCCCAAAAAGTCTGACCCCTTGCCCCTTCAAAACACAGGTTTTTAAGCAAACTCAAATGGGATGGTCTTCACAGGGGCAGTGTTTAATGCTAACAGGGAGGCAATAATGTCTCCTGGGTGTCCAGTGGGTAATTCTTCACAGATATATCCCAGAGAAATAACTCCCCCTTCAATAAACTGGTCATAATCTCCCGCACATTTAAATAGCAAACATGATGTAATTATGACATTGTGACATACCTTTTCCAAAGATATGTGATTTTGGCTGTTCACGGATACTACCCATATCTGTCATTCACAACCCTGGGGTGATTTCTGCTCCTCAGTATGGAGTGACACCAAGATTTTCAAAAATATGAACTATTACAACATTTTCCTTTGAAGGTCAAATTTCTATATACCTGTATAGGCTTTCACATGCTGCCGACAAGGCTCTCCAGCTATGATTGACCCCACACAGTCTATTCAAGTATCCAAAACTATGCTATATGTCACCCCGGGAGCTCTTTGAAGCTGCCCCCTGGTGACACTTCTATCTTCTCACACTGGGATGTGCAAAGCCATCAAACACATTTACATCAGACTATCTGTCTTTAAATGTTACACTTTAAACTTATCGATTTATTCATTTGATATAACCTATTTACACTGCAGTTATGAATTATCCCTTATAAATAACTGCAAGTTCTCTATGTTCACGACACTAACATTTACTTGCAGTTAATCTATTGTGCCAGGTATCCAGTACTCTTGTTCCTCAGATAACCTGGGATCCTGTTTAAACTGTTTGTATGGACTTGTGATAGTTTTCTTTTTATTTACTGTATCTCATTTTACTTGTGTGAACTGTGTTTAAAATAAACCATTTTGTTTCATTTAGATTCTCTTCGTGGTCTTCATATTGGGAATCCTGACAATACCCCCATTAAATTAATATCTAGAGAGGATGGATGAAGAGGAAGAAGGCTGGAGGATAGAGGGAAATACCGAGGGGATGGAGGAGAAGACAGAGGGGAGGGATGGGGAAACATGGGCTCATAGGCAGAGTGTGAGACAGTAATATGTTGAGTGAGGGACAGACATGGAGGAGAGAGAGACTAACAGGCTCAGGGGAAGACAGAGAGAAAAACTCACATACTGATGGTATTATAGGATTACTTACGTACATAACTGGAATACAAGCATCTCTAAAACAGATGAGTTGGTGGGCTATCCTGGGGGTAGAGTACCCCCTGCTCTGCTGAGCACTCCGCATCATCATGTAACTTGGTGGACTGGAGAAGATGGTGGGTGGGCTGGAGTAGCTGGTGTTCTGTTCAAGAAGTAGGTGCGCTTTGTCAATATTGCTTCTTAACCCTTGACAGCCAAACAGCACATAGCTGGAGGGCAGGAAGTCCGGTAAGAGCATCCTGTGTTGCACTCACAGACACCCCTTAGTCCACATTCATTCTATGATGGTATGGTGAAAGGAGTGCCTCTTCAACTTGGCGCTTCCACCCTCATATTATATTCTGCTGGCCCTGGTGCTGTGCTTGGTGTAATATTGGGCGGCTACGACAGCCCCTCGGCCCAGCACCCTGGGTTGCTGCACTGGACACATCGCCCTCTGTATAGCCCTGCCTCTCCACTTATAATAATGTTAGTAGAGCTGCATGTGAAAGGGACAGTGTCATGATGTGGGGTTTGTGGAGTTTAAAGGCAAGCAAGAAGTTTGATAGCAGAAGAAGCAGGTTCCCAAAAGAGCATAGAGTCATGATATTAGGCACCTGTCTAAATTATGTGGGAAGATTGTAGAGTCAAACACACCTCTACATGAAACCAAATTCATGCACTCAACTTTTTTAAAATATTTGCCTGTTTTCTCCCATGTAATGCCCATGAATGAGAAAGATATTTACTAGGAATAATTATATTTACTAAAAGAGTTATTCCCAGCAAAAAACTACACAGACCCGAAATGCAAAAAATGGTAGGGCTTCCTGAGGTGCAAATTTGAACATCGGCAATAACAGCGTGAAAACCAGCGCTAAACGTTTGGAATTAATGGTGGGAACCACACCTTTAGAATCCATCTGTTCTATTTCTGATGCTTCACAGTACAGTTAATTAACACATGGAAAGCTCATTAACACTGGCAAGATGTAACCAAGTTTATAGTGTAAGTAATACATATCTATCAATAAATGTGGCCATTGACTTATTTAGAGGTGTAGTATAACGAACACAAAATTGACACATACATATACTATTATGTAAGACATTTTCCCTGAACACTGCAGTTTAAATGTGATGCCAGCTTGTTTTTCCATATTATATGCTGTGGGACTGGTTTATAGATTTATTCAAATTTTAAGCATTTTCTAATGCAGTCCCTGAAAATAAAATGCTCTCATTGATCTGGCAGGGCATGCATTGATTTCCATGAAATGTTGCCCATTGGCAACAAGTAAATTCCCACTAAGAAAATTCCCTTGGTTTCTCTTTATGTCTTTATTTTACAAAGCCAAAGGCGGATGAAATGGAAACCAAAAATAACACCTCTCTTCACAGAGAGTATGTAACACGATTTCTCAGATGAGCTGCAGAGTGAAATAAAAAAAAAGATCTTTTCTGCACACGCAAAAATGCGAGGAATAAGAACATTTTCAACAAGCAGTAGATTGCATCTTGGAACATGAAAATAAGTAGTAACAAATAAGCACAAACAAGTGCAAGAAAGCTGTAAGTATTTTTGCTGCTGGTCTGCACTGCAATAAATTGAAAAAAAACATTTCTTATATAGAAAATAGAGGAGCAGCTAAAGTTGAATATACTGAATTAGATGAGAGGGGAAAAGAAAAGTGATATAGTATAGTTAATGTAAAAGAATTGAATCCGTATGCAAACATGAGGAAATATAATACAAGCACTACATTTATTAATAAGATATTACATTTTAGAAACATCATGCAGACAATGGTAAAAGAAGGGGGCAGTAAATACATTAGTACCACTGCCCAAGAAAGCAGTGTTTGTAATATGCAGGAATATATTTAAAATCTATCTGCATAAAATAATTAGTTATAAAAGCATTGCTTTTGGGATGCATTACACTGCTATTTTGATATCAAATTAGGCTGTATTAGACCTAGGGGTAAATGTATGAACATGCGGGTTCTTCAATACCCGCGTGTTCAGCGTGTTCGGCGATTAAATTTCAAGCGGCGCTGCTTTGTAAAGGGAAGTTTCCCTTTACAATGCAGCGCCGCTTGAAATTTAATCGCCGAACACGCTGAACACGCAGGTGTTGAAGAACCCACATGTTCATACATTTACCCCCTAATCTGCAAATCACAATGTGTATTATTTGCACGTAAAACACTGGTGATCCCAATCCATGTCAGAAGTTATTTCAGTTCCAATTTTTCTTGTGCAGAATGAGAAAAACAGATTTTTCTGACAGGTTATGCATACATCATACATTTTCCCAAAGCTCTAGGAATTTCATTAGTAAGCAAAGTTTTTTGGTTTTTTTTATTCAGTGTTACAAAAATTGTGATAACTCATTTAATCAAGTCAAGTCCCCAAGCAATCACCATATAAATATAAAATAGTTATACTTCCCAACATGACCCATCTCACTCAATATACAATAATCTGCCACCAAATGTCCTGATTATTTTTTTCATTGAATTGAATTTTTTTTTTTTTTTAAATCACTTATTAATTAATCAAGTGCATTGTGAATTAAATAGATCACAGGTGTTGGTTGTCCCCTTTGTCAGACTTACCCTGTTCAATTGTACCCCCAACATACCTCTGATGGCAGCTCTGACTACGGTACTAAATGATAATATTATTATTATTATTATTAATTTTTATTTATAGGGCGCCACTAGGTGTCCTTAGCGCCGTACAGGGACAAACAAAATTACAATACGAAGTGAGACAGCACAGTACCGTAAACAATAATCACAGTAACTCAGTGAGCTCAAGGCACAGCTAAAGGGGCAAGGGAGGGGAGAGGGGAAGGTCCGCCAACGACGGAGTCCAAGAGGGAGGGCACGGATGACAGGGAGACCCCCAGAGGGGAGAGGAGGGAGCGAGAGGGGACGGGGGGAAGAGGGTCCTCGAGATTATAAACATGTGTTTAATACATTATGATAATTTAAGTACATTAAGTACATTATGATAATTTAAGTATGATACAGTAAGACACATGCATGAGGTCAGTGTGTACACAGTACAAGATGTGACTTCCCAGAGGTTGTGGAACTACTCAGAACCTGCCCCGTTTGCAGTCCCACAGCTAAGGGAGCCAGAGGTTGCCCCCTTCTGACACACAGACTCCATGCTGTATGCACATGTGGAGCCTCCTCTCAGTCATTGGAGCACCCCCAACCTCAGTGCTCTAAGTTCCTTCTCTTGCATCAATATCACTGAGCCCTATGCAGCAGGGATATGTCACACAGCCAGTCAATCACAGCTACCCACCACTGACACTCTACCCTGGAATGTGTTGGGAAGTGGGATGTGTGTGTGTGAGGGCTACAGTGAAGTCATAGAGTCCACAGCCAGTTACAGAACACAGCTGCCAACATCTTATGTCAGGTGAAGCGATAGCGAATGACTTTCATCTTGCAGTGTGCTGACGCCCTATTGCTGCACACTGATAGGGCGCCATCATTGCAAGAAAATCCCTGGAAAGAAAGAAAAGGGTGATGGCTGGTTCCCAATGACATTGTGCTATGTCCAAACTTAAAAAAAACCTGATTAGCCTATTAGTTGATCAGGCACTACATACCATTTAACAGCCCCCCAGAGTAGACTATTACCATTGTCAGCTCTGCACTACTCCTATGTTGTGGGTGTAAGTTGAGTTCCAATATTACTACATCTCATTTTAATATGCTATTAAAGTGGAGAATAACTTGCACTGCAACAATATGGAATATAGTGAAATATTACTTACCACTCTTTGTCTAATGTGGAATGAAATGCACTGCTGGCAAAAAAGAATTCTGAAGAAAAGGACAATTTACTCCTTTTCTACCATAGCATCAGGCCATCCAATCATTTATGGCAATGTGGATGTAAACAGCTTTTTGTTCATTTTTAGCCAAAATGAATTTATCGAGAAATATGAATTTTGTACTGCAGATACTGATTGGCTCAGAAATCTCACCTATTCTTATTCTTAAAAACCTACCAGTCACCTGCCCAACCATCTGCATATGCTTGATTCTACCCATCTCCCTTGCTCTCCGCTTGCTCTGGACCCCTCCACTGACTATTCGTTGTGTCTGCTGTCTGTTTACACTCCCTTTAGGTTGTAAGCTTTACTTCTGCTCCAGCTACTCTGGTACTAGCTATGCTTGGGACTTTTGGAGTTTTTATGTTACTTGTTTATTGTTCTGTACTGTTATACCTTGTATGGTCTATTGTTTGTAACCTGCACTGTGCTGCAGACAATTTGTAATGCATTATATATAAAGAATAATAATAATAATAACCCCTCTGGAAAATAATTAGAAACATCTTCACAAACGTGGAGGCAGGGAGAAGATTCATTGAAGTGTCTTAAGTTTTGAGTAATATGGCTTCATTCAGTTGGGGAAAATATATTAACCATTGACTCAGACTGGATATAGTAGTAGTAAGATATTTCCCAGAAAAGTTTAGTGTGAGGATATCGCTCTCCTTTGAGCGGGATCATACAATAAAAGAGTGTCAAGGGGATTATAGCAATACATTTTAGAAAATAATGAAATAACACTACTAGTATAGTGTTGGGAATATGAAGATGAAGACAAGACCACAAGGACCTAGAAAAGGAAATAATTCAATTGCCTGGGAATATCAAAGTGTTTTTTACATGTTTTATCTAACTGGTCAACCGAACGCAAGCCCCTTATCGCCCACAAAATGAAGGGACAAGCTGTAGTACCATTTTGGAAGTCAGGATTTTCAACAAAATGTAAGTGTATGGATTTGTAGAGTTTGAGATGCCATTTATATTGTAATATATGCCAAATTTTCATACCATAGATTAAAAGTGAAATATCCAACATGTGAGTTGGGAATACCTGGTCATAAAGATGAAGAAATGCTTTAATATTTAAATTTGGGAGAAATTGCATTTTTACTGCCATATTAGTGTAATTACTTTGGTTTGTCAACCAGTATCTCAAGTAGTGCAGGTGTTCCCGCACGACTGTAGTGGACTACATCAGGGAAATTGATACCTCCATTATCTTTGGGTTGTTGCAGCTTAATGAAATTAATATGGGGAGGTTTTCTTCTCTCCAAATGAATGTGCGAAAAAGTTATTAATCGATTGTTTTTCTTTTTTTGTTCGTAATAAGGGCAATGTTTGCAGTGGGTATAATAGTCTTGAGAAGGATATCATCTTAAGTGGTTCACACTGCAGATAGGAAAGATTAAGGTGTTCAGATCCTGCCAATTCTTTTTGCATATTAGAAATAACTATTCCAATATTACGTTTGCAAAGAGGGCCCATGTTCTTTGGGAGTTGAATAGGATACAGATTTGTTAGCCCACTATAATGAAAGTGCATGAGTCCATGAGGGTTTCACTTGACCTTTCCCTAGATATAGGGCTGTTGATTTTTTTCAATGTTCATCAAAAATACGGATATCAAGATACATAGCAAAATGAATTTGATCGCAATCCGGTTACGTCACTTAAAATTAGTGTGGCGTATTACTGCGTCCAACCACGGAATTGTGTTTTCTCTTGCTCACTTACGCTAGAGTATGCTAGGCATGGGCATTGTTATAAATAGGGATGCTCGTATTTTACGTTGCAGGAGTGTTCTTAGGAGCTAATTTTGCATCTTCTATTTTATTTGAATCACAGATGACAGATCCTTCATGTTGGTGACCAATAATGTTTGTGTAATTTATAATTTATGAAAATTAATATTTACCCTTTGGGTCTGAGTTGTATTTACATGATTCTTTGGGACTTTATAGATCCCAACATGGCTTTGCATCCATGGAGTATGATTGTGCTTTTAGTACTAGTGCTACTTTAAGGCAGCTGGCCATCCTGGGACCTGTAGTGCACCAAGGACAAAATACTTTCATATATTATTATTATTATTATTATTATTATTATTATTATTATTATTATTATTATCATTACTATTCTGCCATTAATGTGACTGGATCCCATATGATGATAATAATGGCATAATGGCTTTGAGCCTATAATAGTGTATGTGTGTATGGAAAGGAAACGACTAGCTCATTCATTACAGTAATAGGGAATGATGTCATATTTTTTATGTCTAAAAATGTCTCGAAGTTAATATCCAGTAGAAAGGGACAAATAATTATGGGATATTAATGTATGTTCAAAATGTCCTTCATTATGATACATATTTACATGACAACACATTTTCCTGAATTTAGTGAATAAAATAACACACACACACACACACACCAATGTATGAAAACATTTTTTTAGTAACCAAGCTAACAACATAAATGCATACAAATCAATAAATCGAAAAAATCAATTCAAATAATATTTTTCAATGTTCTCAAAATTTTTGCTATTATTTTTTGATAATTTGTAATTTTTTTTGTTGATATTTGTACATTTTTTTAAAATAATTTTTAATTTGTGAAATATGCAACTTTAGAGGTGGGGGGATCATCACCTGGGTGAGGGGAGCAGGATTTCGGGTGCAGGGGGCTGCCAATATGGCTGCCCTCTTGAGCTGTTAAAAAAAAAAAAAAAGGGAAAAATTATATTACCAAGCTTAGGACATTTGGACAAAATGTATTACTTTTATGGATACACACACTACTTCTACTTTGCATACACTTCTCCGGGCTCAGCAGAGGTGTGAAGTGCTACCTAACTTGAAACTCACTGCAAAGGCACATGTTATGCTAAACACACTTGTAGACAGGGGGCTAATGCATTTTGGTGGCACATGCAGATATATAGATATATATTTTTGGGGTGGTCGGAGGTCAGTTGGTTGTCAACAAACCCTTATTAAGCCCATAATTTCTGAAACCTGTGGAATGGCTAACATTGCCTAGATCTAGGGTAAATTAAATGTGTGAAATGAAGGCTTTCTAAAGACTACATTGCCCCCCCCAACCCCACAAGAATGTTCTAAATTTTAACCTCAAGAAACTTACTGTCACGGTTGGCTTACTGGAAACAAATCCCTAGGCTCTGCTGAACATGGCTAGGCCCACTCATGGGCGCGGAGTCTAACAGGCAAGTGGTTTTCACCAGGAACCCCCGCAAGGAGGTATGGTCATAGCGGCACCAGACCTGCAGGTCGCGGTCCCGCGGGTGAGTGAACAGCAGAACGTTGTGGAGGAGCCAGGTGAAGCAGGTAGAAATGATGAAACCCACAGGTAAGTAGTATAGATACAGGAACAACAATAATATATGCTGATGGTCAGCAGCCAATGAGTCACTAGAAGAATAGGTGCTCTGCAGAGGAATAAAGAGAGAACAGAAGCTGTCACAATGGTGTACTCAGGAGTAGATAGTAGAGATACTGGAACAGCGGTAGTTCAACACTGGGCGTAGGCTGAGGGCACTCTGAGAAAGCCGAGATAACTCAGGACAACAGCTGATGAGTCATATACGTAGTAACAGCTCTGGGAGGCAGTAGTGAGATAACATAGCCTGTCACGATGAAGTACTCTGGAGATGGTAATAGAAGTACTGGAGCAGTGATAGTTCAACACAGGCCACAAACTGAGAGCAGGCTGGAATAGCGTAGGTAACTCGGAATAACAGCTGATGAGTCACAGGTGTAGTAGCGGCTCTGTGTGGTAGTGATGAGAGAACCGGAGCTGTCACGATGAAGTACACTGGAGATGGCTGGAATACACGCAAACCACAAGGAGAACAGGAACCAGAACCACAGGCTGCAGGAAGTGAGCTTTAAGAACAGGCATCAGACAGTTGAATCCAGAAGGTTTAAATAGTGCTCCAATAATGCTTAGCCAATGAAAAGAGAGAGGAGGCCCTGAAGTGCAATAGACTTGCACTTGCGCAGAACTGATAATGGCTGAATGAATGAATGAATGAATGAATATCTGACGCTGAAACATAGCAGTTTCCAGATCAATGGGATGCAGGTAACGAGACAGGTACCTGTTAGCGAGACTGGAACGTTACACTTACATACTTCAACAGCCTCCTCCACCTCGCAGTCCTCCTCCTTCCTGAAAGTAGTTTGTAGATAAAACACATTAAGTAAACCAATAATTTGGAATAAAAATGAGTATTCATTAGATTAAATTAGAATAGAATAATCAACAGCTGTTAGATGCTCAGATTATAATCAATAAAATAATTTAACCAGGAGTTATGGCCAGAAAATGTATACAATATGGTACCATATGTAGAAAAAACACACTGCAATTGCAAATATCCGTAACACAGACTGAAATATTAGTGAATGATATTCTAATCCTTAATCGGCTCAATCGATAAGTATGAAAAAGTGTCCACTGTATAGGTGTCCGGTTAATATCCACACCAATAAGTGTAATTAGCACCAATATAAAACAAGCGGGTACTTATCTACTTTTTTGAGCCCGTGGATTTCAATTCAACACAGTCAGTCCCGATATAATACTTCCAGTGTGATGCAGGTGATCAACCTGAAACGTCCTGAGTTGTACGGCAATCCAAATAAAACCCGGGGTTATTAACTGGCCAATGTCTGGTAAGTATAACTCCTTTATTGTATTTCCTGATGCGTTTCTCGGCGTTCAGCCGTTTCATCAGAGGTAAGTAAGATTATAAGATTCAACAGCACTTGTTTAAATAGATAGAAAATTTTCTGTGTTACGGATATTTGCATTTGCAGTGTGTTTTTTCTACATATGGTACCATATTGTATACATTTTCTGGCCATAACTCCTGGTTAAATTATTTTATTGATTATAATCTGAGCATCTAACAGCTGTTGATTATTCTATTATAATTTAATCTAACGAATACTCATTTTTGGGTCTTATTCCAAATTACTGGTTTAATTAATATGTTTTATCTACAAACTACTTTGAGTATTGATCACATATGTATCCAATAAATTGTGTATTTTTATAATATACCTGAGGCTTTGCGCTCTCCTTTCTATTGGTTTTTCTATTTATGTATGACAGATCCAGACTCTGTCTTAAGAGAGCTACAGCATTAAGTTATACTAAGGGTAAATTGTAGCGCTCTACAATTGTAATTTTGTCTCCTCCTTCCTGGCCTCCTCCCTGGCCTCCTCCAGTGCCTCCTCCCGGTCCTTCTCACTGGCAGCACCTCCTTGCCGCTCTAGGTTCCTATGGTGGAGCAGGGTCAGACGGTCTGTTGGAATAAATATGACACATTAGCTTATTTAGAAATATTATCCCTGTTTCACTCATACATAGAGAGAGCCAGACAATGTTAGGTTACATAGGGAAATATGAATTTCCATACATAGACAACTGAGTGTCTTACAATTTAAAAAATCTACACCACTTGCATTCTATTTAATTGACTTCAGATGAGCTCCCGAACGGCAAAGTTGGCCCTCAATTTATCCTCATTGGTGAAGTACCGGCCCATAGGCCAGGACAAATCATCCATTATTGTTGTGAGAATGCTGACCTTTGCTCTTGCAAATGTCTCAGCCCTCATGTTTGCAAGTGAATGACTCTCCAACATTTGACGCTGTGATTGGCTCTCAGTGCATGTATGGGAGTACAAAAGCCACCCGCGGATCCTTTCAATATCATATGTAAGATGTCTGCCACACCTGTCAATTATTATCGGTGTGCAAGCAATTAGGGGTGTACACGTCTCCTTGCTAATCACACTGACATCAGCAAGTGATTTATTTGTAAATTAATTAAATCATATTAAATTGCATCTGCATGGCCTATATAAAGACTGGTGAGGTATTCATTCATCCAGGCCATTTTGTGATTTTAGGAGCTCAGGTATTTATGAGATTTCAGACTTTTGTGAGATTGCTTTCCTTTTCAATATTATTGATGAGTGCAATGGACCACAAGTTGGACAATAACCTCACAACTAATAATTTCCAGCTCACAGACAGCGCAACCCTGCCTTATATACACATATGAGTCAATGGCAAGCTGGGACCACACCCAGTAATAATCCCCCAGAAAATCCAATAATAAAAACAACAACCCTAAGGGCTAATGAACAATATATTTATTATCACCTGTGCACACGCTCGACTGCCACTTAATGCCAGGGCGCAGCGTTTAATTAAAAAAACCCGCATTCAGACCATTGCCTAGGACAGGGTTTCCCAAACCCAGTCCTCAGGGCTCCCTAACAGTGCAGGTTTTCTGGATCACATGTGACATAATTATACCACCTGTGGATCTGTTACAATGTGTCAGTCAATAATGATTACACCTGTGCTCCAGCAAGGAGATATGGAAAACCTGCACTGTTAGGGAGCCCTGAGGACTGGGTTTGGGAAACCCTGGCCTAGGAGATGGTCAGGAAGACATCAGAAGAAGTGATGTCCTGGTCATTGTCATGACCATCGGGACTCGGCAGACTTGGGGCACTGTCGCGGCTCATGACGGTACCCTCCTGGACATACTTGGAGTCAATGATTTTCTCCACAATAAATTTGTGGCACCGACCCACATTGACTGGCCACGGTCTTCATGATCTGCGAGAGTTGAACTTGTTAGAAGAGACAAAAGGTTTCAACAAAGAACAATGGAACATGTTTGGAATTTTTAAGGACGGAGGAAGTTTATGCCTGAAGGCTATGTGGTTGACCCTTTTAATAATGGTGAAAGGTCAAATGAACCTGGACCCAAGTTTCATACAGGGCTGCCTGAGATTGATGTTCTGGGTGGAGAGCCCAATTTCATCACAAACTTTGAAGGAGCAACCTCTAAGATGACGATCCGACAAAAACTTGGATCTGAAGAAGGCCTGGAGCAAGACAGAGTGGATCTTCTTCCAGATGGCTCTAAGCCACAAGACAGTAAAGCAGATTCCAGGAAAACCATAAAAAATAATGGAGGAGAGAGAATTAGCCCTTGGATGGAAACTGAGGTTGCAAAAAATCGGAGACATGCGGATTGAGGAATGATAAGAATTGTTATAGGCAAATTCAGCCCACAGGAGTAAAGATGACCAAATATCATGGAAATTGGAGATATACTGTTATGACTGCCTATGTTTTGTATCTGGCAGCAGTACCTATAATCCACCAGAGGTGCTGCTGTCCTGCTCCTGAACTCTGCAACATGCCTGAAGGAGTTAATCTCCTTGTCTGATGCTAATTAGAACTGCACCTGTCGCACTGCTTCAAATACCTGCCTCAAGCTGTGCTCTGTGCAGTTCATACCGTTTGTTCCTGGCTGCTGCTAACCTGCTCCTGTTCTGTTTGTTATATACCTTCTGGATTGAACTTCTGTGAATGACCCCTGCCTGTACCTTGGACCTTGCCTGCTTGCCTGAGACCCTGATTCGTTTGCCTGTACCTTGGACCACGCTGTTTTGCCTGTTGCCCTGACCTTTTGGCCTGACTTCTGGACCTTGCTTATTCGCTTAATCTCTGCCTGGCTATTTGGATTTGTTTGTGTGATCTCTGCTTGATCCCTGGACTCTGTCTGCTTTCCTGGACAGCCTTGTGCCTTCTGGACTGGGGTAAAACTTATAATATCTGTTTCTGCCATTTTTACTATACAGTCTCCTTAGGAACTTTTTCTAATCAGTGGATCTAAATTATCTTTGTTTGTGTATTTACCTGAATAAATACACATTGCTTTACACTTCTGTTGCTCTTCGTGAATGCACTGGGATTCATAACATATACAAGCAAAGGAATTGTTCCAGGGACTAAATTACCCTTTCTGTCTGCCCTTTGGATTGACAGAAGACAGGCTAACCTTCATTCCCAGCAGGTTGCAAAAAGATCTCCAAAACTGGTCTAACAAAACGAAAAATTGGTCTAACAAACAATGAAGGCAGAGTTTGTGCATTAGGTAGTTTAGGTGAAAGTACGGAATGTGCCATCTTACTGAAGCAATCCATGACCACCTAGATGGTTTTTTGACCAAATGACCATGGCAAGTCTACAATGAAATCCATCGAGAGATGTGTCCAAGGTTTAGCTGGAGTATGCAAGTGCAACAACTGGCCAGAAGAGAAGTTGCCTCTGGCACATTATTCACAAGAAAGGATATACTTCCTGACATCAGAAGACAGAGTGGGCCACTAAACCCAGTGTGAGAGGATTTTTATGGTCTTAGGGATTCCCAGATGTCCGTCAAGTTTGTTTTCATGGCATTCGGTGAGTACTATTTTCCTAAGATAACCAGGAACAAACTATCTGTCAGTATGGGTTTCAGAATGTTACAGTAAATTACAGTAATTCCTCTACCAGGGGCAGGTTGGGCTGGAGGGCAGGGGGCATCTGCCACTGATGCTGGTCCCTTATTGGGCTACTTTGGGCTGAGTCACTGAGCCTCCTGCATTTTTATTCCTTTAAAATGTTTCTAATAGGCTGCTGAGTCGAGTCTTGCTACCCCGGGCTAAAGTTTTTCAGCCCTCTACTGTCCTCTACCCATATCTCTCTCTCAACTCACAGCAGGTAGTGGATGATCATCTCTCTCATCATCGTCAATCCAGGAAATTCCTGCCTAATTTCCACAGACTTAGATAAACATCAACATATAGTCTGATGAGCCAGCGTGACAAAGGATGAAGAATAGGTATTTGAGAGGGAAATTAATAATTTAGATGATAAGTGGCAGAATACAATACAATAAAAAGTGTAACAACACTTCAAAATTAATAGCATAAACACTACAACAGAAAATGTCACTATCCCAATAGTTATGTTAGCATTGTTCTTGAAGTTGCAATTTGTATTACTATCAGGTATTCATATAGCGCCAATGTGGTGTGAACAGAGTCCCAGGCAGATCCGTTAAAATAAAGGTTGAACCCCTTGGCTATGATTCAGAACACGTAAAGGCACCAGGTACCCTCACATAAGGCTGTCTTTTTGCTGAACAGTTTCCTCTGAGAGGAAATAAAGTTAAACATAAGCCTGGCATCCTCACAGCCAGTATACTCTGCAGCACTTTGCAATTGGGAATGTTAATAATGATTGTAATATAGCAATATAGTCCTCTATATAAAGAGCATCTTTTGGTTATGCACATATTGATGACAAGCCTAGTAACCCTGTAACTAACTCTCTCCTTCATAGAAAATAGAATCCTTCCCCTGGAGACGCTATAAGTGACACAGTCAACCTCCTAATCCCTATCCGGCTGCTCTCGGATAAATCAGAAGATAAATTATGTATGTCTGAGCCTCTGATCCAATTGATGATGCTATAATACTTGATAAGAACTCGGTATCTAGTAAGTGGCAACTGGATTAATACTAACTCTTTCTTTTTCTGAAGTGAGTTTAATCCAGTTGCCAAATGTTCTTTAAATGTAAGTATGAGTTATAGTATACGATTCAGCCACTCAGGAGAATTGTTAACATAAACAACAGCATGTGTCACATAGTTCAGTGGGTTTTATCAGTTTGTAGATGGGTAGGTGTATGTGATACCGAACAAGTAAATGTCGACAACAGTTAGATCGATATGTTAATAGCGACTTATGTAAATTCAGAAATACTGACATACCAGAATTCAGAGAAACACACATTCCGATAGTGTGGATTGATGTCACTTCTAAGGGCTGATGCTATTAAGGGGGCAATGTGAGGACCCACCGACTGTATAATGTTTTATAGGAAGGGTTGTACATTATACAGCCGATGGGTCCTTGCATTGCCCCCTTAATAGCCTTAATTGCCGCTTAATGTTTGTTTCTCTGAATTCTGGTATTTCAGTGTTTCAAGACGCCTAATTTTGTCTATGTCTGAATTTACATCTGTCACTATTAACATATCATTCTAACTGTTGTCGGCATTTTCGCGTTTGGTATAATGAATACCACCGTTGCAGACGGTCTATGTTTCCACTGATGGTGGTGTGTTCCTGTCTACTGATCCCAGAGTCTTCGCTCAGGGATTTCTTTTGGTGCTCCTCTGCACCTTGATGTGACACAGCCTCATTGATACCTGCTTTTAAGGAGTTATAGTGAATTAACGTTATTAATAATAATAATAATATCATTATTATTATTATTAATAATAGTATTATTATTATTATTATTATTATTATTATTATTAATAATAATAATAATAATAATAATAATAATAATAATAATAATAATGCATCCCTTATTTGAGGGATAATAAATATTTTAAGTGCACCATATCCAGGCAAAGTCTTTTCTACAATACATTTTGGATATTTAACATTTCTGTATGAAATTTTAATATTGTGCCTTAAAAAAAGCATATAATAAGAAAAACGGATCTGGATGAAACATTTTTTTATTAGATGTTGCATATTTTAAGGTAATTACGAAAAATTTCAGTGCGTTTCAAAGTTTCATGTGTATTTGCAAACAATGTAAACTAATGCTCTGAGATAGAATAATACATACATCTGTTTTGACGTTTGCCAAATTCACATTGACATGATGTTAAAAAATCAATAGAGAAAAGATTAAGAATTGAAGACGGTTTGATGAATAATAAATAGGGGTTTCCTCCTTGCGGCATATAACTCATATCTTAAATGAATCCCTTTGTTGCCAAAAAGAACAGTAATACATTAATAAAAACAAGACTTTAGCAACAAAATCCTGATTAAGTATCATAATGTATGTGCATTTTTTTAAATCTACAACTCACTTTCTATTCATGTATTTTTATGATAGCCATACATTTTAATGGGACATTGTATGTAGGGATTAAATATAAATATGTATAAATACGTGTTCTTAACTTTTCGCTGCATTCTTGAAGTAACAGTAAAGAAATAAATACAATGCTAATATTACTACAATATATATATTTATTTTCCATTCTTGGACATGTCTACAGTGTGCATTTTGTAGAATGGTATACTTATGTGTCCATAAATTTATATGTATATTATTCATTTATTTTCCAATCCAGCCTTAAGTTTAGATGGTATAGACCAAGTTTTGTTTAAGTGTCCAGATAAGATTATTAAACATGAGGACTATAATGGAGGAAGAAAAGAAGGATATTCAACTTAGTGATTTTGGAATTTCCTGAAGTCAGATACCTTTAATACATTACATGGAACATTTCCCTCTCTTAGTCCACCCCAAGAAGTGACCAACTTAGGTGTCTTTCCACTAAACTGCAATATGTTGACTTATTATTATTATTATTATTATTATTATTATTATTATCATCATTGGTTTGTAAGATGTTACAGTGTTGGACTGTGGGGAAAACAGGACATCCATAAAACAGGGACATACAATGTAGACAATATAAATACAGGAGTAAAAATAAGGGAAGGTAGGGTCCTGCTCATGAGAGGGCTTACATTCTAATTTGAAGAGGGCACAGTTGAAACAAAAGGAATGATTGTCACCCAGAGTGGATAATGGGACAGTTGTGAGGGTGTTTCAGTGTGAGAAGTAAAGGTTGGAGTAAGATATGCTCTAAAAAAAAGATGGGTTTTTTCATAGAGTGTTTAAAGGTTTGAAGGCTATGGAAGAGTCTGATCAGGCATAGAAGGGAATTGCATAAATTGGCAGCAGTTTGTGAACACTTGTTTCTGAGATGAGGAGCAGGTCAGTAGATCCAAGATGGCAAGAGGGTTAGGTTTGTAAAGCTGAGTTTGAACTGTATTCTTGTGCCACACTTTGTCGAGCCGGTTGCCTGGATGACAGCCGGTGTCCTATTGCTATGAGAACTCGGCAGGCACAAGGTAATGGAAAACAGTGTCTTTTCACTTTCACTGCTTTCATCTAGTAAATAAAGGTTGCTGGACTTGTGCAGCTAATTTGCTGGATTCCACTCATTAGGCTTTCTGTGCTTAAACACCCTTCCTGTGCAGCACTTGTGCTGTGATAGTTTCTGCTAAAGCTATTCTGCCGTATGTATTCTGACCTGATTTGTCTTCTTCTTGTGACCCAGGTTGTTATTGGCTATCACTGTCTCCTCCTATTACCATTGACAAGCAGGAGCTGCCCTCTGTTTTCTGGCTTCTGATCCGTCAAGCCGAAAACCAAACAATATTCATAAAATTCGAAAACAGAGATGTCACTGCCGATCAACAATTTTATGCTCAAAAAGTGTAATCAATGTGAATTAAATTCAAGCTCTCTGTGAAAAGTATTGAAACTACAAAAACACCAAAACTTCAATAAACAATCTTCAAAATGTACAACAGTCCCAAAGTTCGAGTAGTCCAATTTTTAATTGATCAAAAAGTCCAACAAAAATCAATTTTTCTTAAATCTTCCTCCCACGTGATATAAATATAAAGAATAAAATGAAAACAAACAACTTAGTTTAATACAGTATATAATAATAATTCACATAGATATGCTCCCAAAGTAATCTTCTTCTCCTAAGTAAAATCACAGAGTGGGGTCAACGACTGCAAAGGCGCATGGTGCATAAAAGTTGCCAACACTCTGCTGATTCCATAGCTGAAGAGTTCTAAACTGCCAAGGACAGTAATGTAACACAAAAAATGTGCAGCGGGAGCTTAATGGAATGGGTTTCCATGGCCAAGTAGTGATGTGAGGCTTGTATGCTGCTGCTCGGCCATGGAAACCCATTAGATTAAGCTCCCACTGCACAGTTTATGTGCTTAAATTAATGCCAGTGCAAGTTTGGATCTCTTCAGCTATGGAATCAGCGTTGACAACTTTTACACACCATGTGCCTTAGCAATTGTTGACCCCGCTCTGTGATTTTACGTGGTCTTCCACTTTGTGACTGAGTTGCTCCTAAATGCATCCAATTTCTAATAATATCACTTACATTTGACTGGAATAAACAACAGGGATGAAATTTCACAAACCGTCTTTTTGCAAAAGTGGTATCCTATCACACCACTCTTTAAGTCTTCAGAATGACCCATTTTGTATCACAAATGCTTACAAATACACCTCTGGCAACAGCTCTGATTGAATGCTTGAGAAACATCAATTCAATAATTAACAGGTGGGGCCAAATGCTTTTGTTCATATAGTGTGCATGTATGTATGTATGTGTGTGTATATGTGTATATATAAATATATATATATATATATATATATATATATATATATATATTTGCCACAGTTCCCTGTAAGGAAACAGGTAGGAACACAGTTAGTCAGCAGCAGACTGCGGAGAGGGTTAAGTTTTCCCTAGGTTCCTCTTTGAGCACACACACACATGGGTGTTCCACATGGGTGTGATTGGTTTGCTGTAATTTGTTGTAGTGCTTGGGGTGGAGGATAAAGACACTGTCTGTATGTCTGGGTGCGAGTAAGTGGCTGGCGAGTAGACAGGGAAGTATTGTCTAGCCAGATGTAGGTGGTGTGGATTTCCGTGGACTGTTACTGGGTATGATCCTGTACCAGCATTTGAGCTGTTTTACCATCCTGACAACTGCTAATAAACAGCTAAATGGATCAGCCCGATTCCTGTGAATGGTGTACGTTCTCACAATATATATTTATATATATATATATATATATATATATATATTACTCTCCCCCTGAAGTTTACTAGACATTTGGGTACCAACCCAGATCAGGGAGGAAGCCCACGTGGGGCTGACCTTTTCAACTCCAATCCCTAAGAACTTTCTGGCCAAGGAAATACTAGGTGACCCTGAGACTATTTAAAAGACCAGCATGGGAAAATCTAGTTGTTCTGGAATATCCTGACATTAAGGCTTAAGGCTGAGCAGCCAGGACAAGCAAGTTACAAGAAGTGCATCTATAACTTGGTCAGGAGTTATTCTCACTGCTAGAGAATAGAAACACCATGGTATCGTCATGTATAACTAGTTCGTACAAATCAGAATTTGCATCTACACACTGTTTTTGGAGATAGCTGTTCCCCATGGTGTTTTGGATGGTATAATAAAAGAACAATCTAAAATTATAATATTGTTCCTACTTAATATTATTATAGGGACCTATATGCAGTGCAGATAGTAATGGTTTCTATTATCAACTGCCCATTTCTTGCTATTTTTCCCTGCTCATTAATGAATGTTGTTGAGGTGGAACTCATTACTGATCTTTGCTCATCATTGATTATTTTAGGGATGGCATTCTTTTAACAAACTATGTGATAAGTGTAATTGAACAGCAATCAGCAGGGAGATGTGATAATGTGTCAAACCCACTTGTTAATGCAGGGATGCCTTAAACTGACATAGTTCAAAACATTTGCATAAAAGGTAGACTAGTCATACAGACCAGAAATAATTGAGATAACAATGTTTTAGGAGATAAGATTTCCAGGTGAAAATTTTAATACATTCACCTGTTCCTAAATACAACTTTTTCTGTTAAAAAGGACAGCTTGGCTTTAACCAAATATATTTGTGCTGGGAAGGGATCAAGGATGGCCAATCTAAAGAGTCAGACTGAGGGTTCAGGCTGCACTAGACTAATACGTTAATAGCACCCCCTCGTCTTCCCTAGCAGGCTAATTCACTGTAGATAAAAACAAACTCACCCTTAATTTAGAAGCCTTCAGCCTAGTCAGCCTATTGGATAATCAATCCCTTAAAATGTAATTTTGGTATGGAAAATTAAGCAAAAAACACCAATTATTTAGCTCTATTTCAGAAAAGACAGTGAAAAAGACTACAATGTCCCTCTAAATAGACACAATTTGAACTTCAATTCATCTTCCGTCTGTCCACCAGTGCTGCAGCCTTGATTATGGGTTAAGCGACTGGGCTAATTAATAATTAATATATCAGTATGAAACTTAGTCTGCTCTGTGACTACAATCTGGGACAACACCTTCTCTGTTCACCACGCTCCCTTTCTGATTGCAGTCTTTACCAAAATAGCAAATGACTACTGTGATATTTATAGTAATATAGAAACATGAGACATCCCAGCATTATAATCATTCAAATACAAATGTTTTAATCAGTCAGAATTCAATCTGTATATCTCTCATACCCTTGTACCTCAAACCCCATACCATACATAATCCATTTAGAATGTACAATCTATTGTGCAGGGTTATCTTCTTATTCTGTTTCATGTGATTGTATGTAATTTGTTTGTATCATGAGCTCTAAAATGTACAGAACTGTGTAATATGTTGGCACTTTTAAAATAAAAGTTAATAATAATGCTGGTAAAGTTTGTGCAAATTCATATGAGGTAGAGCTCAACAACCAACCAGCAGCTTCTGCTACTCACAGAAAGAGATGGATTTAGTTAATTCTGAAATTCAGCTGAATGTCAGATATTTACAGTTGACAAACTAATTTAAGTTAAGTTAATCGGATGGTGCCATTGTCAAATAAATAATACCCTTGGTAGAATTAGACCAATTGCAGTGCATGGAATGTAAAGAAGCAAATCAGGAAGCATGAACAAATGCCACAAGTCTTTAGACTTAGGGAGCTTATAGACCCTCAGACGCCTATTGTTCCCAGATTGCTCTAGTGTATTATGTCATTGGATGTGCCTTCGGACTGTAATATTAATAGCCCTGACTACTATACAGTCATGTGTGCATTGACTTTGTTACATAGCTTTGTAAACAATTCTGCAGCATTGCCTACCAATTTACATTATCTCTTTTTTCCCCAGCATATTTTATACCCTCACTACAACGAACTGACTGCACCAATACACAAATGTCTTCAGTACTTATCATTAGCACCTTTACCAATCTAGGTGTATAGGTACACAGGCAATTCCTTGTGACCTCAACTGGGGTATTTATTAGAATGCATTGACTCAAAACTTAATCTTTTCCAGTACTTGTTCATATGTTATCCCTCCAGATGTAGAAATTCCTAGCAATATTTTGTGATATTAACCAATGTATTTGTTCAAACTCTGCAAGCTGACCAGCCACCATCTTGTTACCGCACCTGAAGAGAAATTAATGTTTGCTCATTGCCGAGGAATTAGTACACAAATGCTTGGGTCACTCATACAGCATGAAAAACAAATATCAGAAAAAATGCACCAATCTCATGTCTGCATAAATGAATGTAATAATGAGTTCAGCACACTGTCATTAAAACTCCAACCAAAGGAGCTAAACTCAGAAAGAGCTAGACCGATATTCTTAATTTCAGAGATTCAATTTCATCAGGCTCAGTACCAAGGGACTGGCGAATAGCAGATGTGGTGCCGTTAGTTAAAATGGGGACGAGATCACAACCAGGGAATTGTAGACCTGTAAGCATGACATCAATAGTGGGGAATAGGTCATGTCAAACTATTCTAATTAGTTTCTACAAGGAAGTTAGTGGGAACTTAGACCAGAGCAGCACAGTAGATGTGGTCTACTTAGATTTTGCAAAGGCCTTTGATACAGTGCCACACAAGAGGTTGGTTTACAAAATAATGGAACTGGATCTAAGAAACAACATTTGTACTTGGATCGAAAACTGGTTAGAGAATAGGGAATAGAGAGTTGTGATAAATGGAACATTTTCTAATTGGTGAAAAGTTTTAAGTGGAGTATATCAAGGTTCCGTGCTGGGGCCACTCCTTTTTAATATATTTATTAATGACCTTGGTGATGGTTTAGAGAGTAAAGTTTCTATTTTTGCAGATAACACTAAACTCTGTAAGGAAATAAAATCAGAGCAAGATGTAGCTTCTCTACAGAGGAACTTAAATAAACTGGAGGATTGGGCGGCCAAATGGAATATGAGGTTTAACACAGATAAATGTAAGGTTATGCATTTAGGGATTAAAAACAAGATTGCAATCTATAAATTAAATGGAATTAATTTAGGAGACTCTATAATGGAAAAGGATTTGGGAGTGCTTGTAGACAGTAGACTTATCAATAGTGCTCAATGTCAAGCAGCAGCTGCAAGGGCAAATAAAGTATTGGCATGCATAAAAAGGGGTATAGCTGCAAGGGAAGACAGTGCAATTTTGCCACTGTATAAATTGTTGGTAAGACCTCATCTTGCATAAGCAGTACAGTTCTTGGCACCACTCTATAAAAAAGATAATTTGGAACTAGAAAGGGTTCAGAGAAGGGCGTCAAAATTGATAAAGGGTATGGAGTCATTAAGTTATGAGGAAAGGTTAGCCAGTTTAGGCATGTTTACTTTAGAAAAGAGGTGCCTAAGAGGAGATATGATTACTATGTTCAAATACATTAAGGGTCAATACAGAGAACTTTCATGGGAACTTTTTACCTCAAGGACTATACACAGGACACGTGGTCACCCCCTAAGGTTAGAGGAGAGGAACTTTCACAACCAGCAAAGGAAGGGGTTCTTTACAGTAAGGGCATTCAATATATGGAATTCATTGCCAGGGAAGGTTGTGATGGCAGATTCAATAGATATGTTTAAGAAAGGGTTATCCAGGGATACGACCGTTAACTAGAATGAAGGATAGTAGTGGATATAGAGTAAAAATAGGACTGCAATATTGGGTCTGGGGGATTTTCACAATTGAAACAGATTGGCAGTTGCTTACTCTGGATCAATTTCAAATATAAGTGCAGGATCGCAGGAGATCCAAAATAGGTTGAACTTGATGGACTGGTGTCTTTTTTCAACCTCATCAACTATGTTACTATGTTACTATATATGAAAGGCATGCATTTTTATTAGTATGATAAAAAGATTTTTTTGAAATAGAGGCATAAGAAGACCATTGAATTCTGCAACATGTGGACAGAAAATAGTGCAATCTTAAGCCAAGGGCACTGAAATGTCTGTTTTATACATAAAATGTCTCTCATAGAGCTGTATCCAATCTTGTCCGTATAACACTGATGCCATCTCTGCATGTGATTTATGAAGAACAAAATGGTAGCTCCACAGCACAAATCAAACAGATCTCTGGGGCACTTTGACCAGTGTAAAGTATGATATTTACAGCTGTTATTTTTTTTTGCTTTTTTTGAAACTTGTTTTTTGTGAATGGGAAAATGGTGATCCATTGACCAGTAAATATTACACTATCACCCAAAAGAATAGAATGAATGTGGCCAGTCTAGCAGCAGTAACAGCAATATTGTGTGTGGCTAAGGTCATACTTGTCAAATTTTAGTGGCTGTGCTCTGGGAGATCCCAGGGGCAGCTGTGTGTTTGGGGGCGGTGCTCAACAAATTGTGTCACTAAGCCCCACCCACTTAACTAACGAAGTGGGCTGTATGTCCAGGTACACTCCCAGAAATTCGGGAGTCTCCCGGACATTCTGGGAGAGTAAGCAACTATGCCTAAGGTGTCTGACCAGTGTGTAAGAGCTGCATCAACAGCACGCATGCATTTAAACTAGAGATGTTCACTGACCCCTGTGTTGTGGTTTTGGTTTTGGATCTGGATTAACTTCGTGTTTTGGTTTTAGTTTTTGGTTTTGGCAAAGCCGCTCTTGTGTGTTTTGGTTTTGGATCCCATTTTTTTTTCTAAAATTCCTATTTTTTTGCTAAAATCACATATTTCCCCCCCACCTACATTATTATTAACCTCAATAACACTAATTTCAAGTCATTCGCAGTCAATTTTGACCACCTCACATATCACAATATTATTTACATACACTTTCAAACAAAGATTGCAGCAGTTATTGCACGTGATAAGAAGAAGGCCATTGTAATGCCTGGGCAGAAGACCAAAAGATCCACCTCTTATGTGTGGAATTATTTTTACCCACATCCTGACAACAGTTGTCTAGCGATTTGTACCATTGTAAAGCCACAGTCGGTAGAGGTAGGGACCTTAACCATCTAGGAACCTCGTCCATGTTACGCCATTTGATGCAAGTTCATGGCAAGCTGTTGGGAAAATCAGAAACGTATGCTAAAAAATAAAAACAAGCAGTCCATCATCAGCTAGGTCCCTTCTCTCAGCTAGATCCCGACGCCTGCAATCTTACACCCACAACACCGTCCTCAATAATATCCTCAGTAGCAATCAGAGTTAGTCCTGCATCCAAGTTGCTAAGGCTAGATGACTCCTCCACTATCATGGATTCCTCAGAAGAATTCTTGAGTGTTAGTTCCACTGCTGCTGCTGCTGGGGGTGAATCTTCATCCCAGAAGCAGACCAGGAAGAAGAAGACTATTAGTAGTTTACAACAATTAACTGTTAAACAATTGACTGGAAGCAAGTTTTAAATTTGTCACCCAGTGGCAAAGGGGAACACAGACGCCATGGCGACTATGCTAGTATTAGATCTGCATCCAATATCCACTATTAAAGCAACTGTTTTTAGACAATTACTTGAGGTCTTCTGTCCCCCTTACCAAATTCCATCACAACACCATTTACTAGAAATGCTATTCCTCACCTTTACCATGAAGGTTCGTAAAAATGTAATTATTGGGCTACAAAATGCCATTTTACCCCCTGTACACATAGCCATAGATATGTGGACAAGTGGAACTGGGCAAACAAAGGAATAATATTATTGTAACAGCCCAATGGGTTGGTGACTCGCCTTCACCAGCAGGGAGAGGAGCAGCATGTACCCAAGAACGTCGCATTTTTCAGAGGCAGGCTACTCTGTGTATCATCTGCTTCACTAAGTGGCATATTATTATTATTCATATTATTATTATCGCAGATTTGTAAGGCACCAAAGTGCTCCACAACACCATACAGTAGGGAAGACAAGGACATAAGTAAAACAAGAACAGACAAGGCAGACAAAATAAATGGAGACATGAAAACAAGGAGTATGGAGGACCCTGCTCATTACAGAGCTTACATTCTAAAGGGAAGAGGGCACAGCTGAAACAAGAGGAGCGAGTGTGGCTCAGAATGGAGATTGGGATAGTTGTGAGGGTGCATTAGTGTGAATAGTGTTATTGATGATAAGGTCACCTCTAAAAAAGAGATGGGTTTTAAAAGAGCATCTAAAGATTTGAAGTCTGTGGGAAAGTCTGAATGAGCATGGTAGGGAAATCCATAAGTGGGGAGCAGCACGGGAGAAGTCTTGAAGGCGGGAGTGAGAGGTGGTTATCAGAGACGAGACAAGGCGCAGGTCAGAGGTAATGCCGCTGTCATTGCAACATGGCTTATCCTGATTGGACTATCCTGAGGATATGTGAACACCACCACAATTGTTAGAGCATTACAGCTGGGGGAATTCCATCACATTCCCTGTTTTGCGAACACAATCAATTCGGTGGTACAGAACTTTTTAAAAAATGACAATGACATGCAGGAGATGCTGTCTCTGTCCCGAAATATTTAGGATTTCAGGATTCTGCAACAGCATGTAGGAGAATGCAGCAGCTGCAAGAAGAATATAATTTACAGGGAATGCACTTTAGTCCCGCGTAGTGGAGAATACTTTCCGTGTTCTGCAAGTTGCTGAAACCACTCAAAGTAGTCACCTGTGAAGAGAGTGCAGACACTGTTAGCTTGAGTCAAGTGATTCCCCTAATTAGACTTCTTGAAAAGCAGCCAGAGAAATTGAAAGAGGAAATGAAATAAAACAATTCCGCTAATTAGTTGGACTTGTAGATTAAGTACTTTATACGCTTCACCAGGATCCAAGAGTTATCATCATCTTGAAATCTGATCATTACATTTTGGCAACGGTGCTTTATCCTAGGTTTAAGAGCTATGTCTTTTCTTTCTTTCCAACTGACCCAGATCTCAAGAGATCCAAGGAGCTCCTGGTCAGCAAGCTGACAGCTCAAGTGGTACATGACACAATAACGTCTCCTCCTTCAGTTTCTCTGAAAATTGCTGCTGCGAAAGAACTTAGCTTTCCCAAGACACCCAGTGGTAATGCAGATGAGTCTGCACAACATTTTGACATTTGGTGTGGTCTAAAAAAATTGCCCAAAAATCGTGATAGCTCTTTCTTAAAATGAACTATAAATTCCATGAGGAAGGCCATTACCGGCAATTACATCAAAGTACACAGACATCTGTGATGGTGGATTCCAGCGGAGATTAATTAGTATTGTTTGAGGATGATGTACACACTGATAAGGGTGAATAAGATGACAGTGTAGATTGCAGGTGCTGAGATCTAGCTTAGAGAAGGGAGCTAGCAGATGCTGGTATGCTTGTTGATATTTTGGCTAGAATGGCATGTTGGCAATTTTATTTTTTTCTACAGTAAACTTTCACCTTTATTAGAGAGATGTTTTCTTCTTTACAAAGGTACAAGCTTTTTATTTACATTTTTGCTTCCCTCTGCGTCCAATATCTATTATTAAAGCAGCTGGTTTTAGACAGTTACTTGAGGTCTTGTGTCCCCGTTACCAAATTCCATCACAACACCATTTCAGTAGAAAATTTATTCCTCACCTCTACCAGAAGGTTCGTAAAAATGTAATTATTGGGCTTCAAAATGCCATTCTACCCACTGTACACTTAACCACAGGTATGTGTAGAAGCGGAACTGGGCAAACTAAAGAGTATATGACTGTGACAGCCCACTGGGTTGGTAATTCGCCTTCACCAGCTACCAATATTGTGAGAGTATTACAGCTGGGTGAATTCCATCACATTCCCTGTTTTGCTCACACAATAAACTTGGTGGTGCAGAGCTTTTTAAAAAATGACAAGGACGTGCAGAAGATGCTGTCTGTGGTCCATAAAATATCTGAACATTTCCGGCATTCGGCAACAGCGTGTAGGAGATTGCAGCAGCTGCAAGAGCAATTTAATTTGCACTGCCACCAACTGAAGCAAGAGGTGGTGACAAGGTGGAATTCAACCCTTTATATGCTTCTGCGGATGGAGGAACAGCAAAAAGCCATCCACGCTTACTCCACAAGCCATGACATTGGGAAAGGAGGGGGATGTATTTTAGTCAAGCACAGTGGAGAATACATACCTTGTTGCGCAAGCTGCTGAAACCATTCGAAGTAGTCACCTGTGAAGTGAGTTCAGACACTGCTAGCTTGAGTCAAGTGACTCCCTTAATTATACTTTTGGAAAAGGAGCTTGAGAAACTGAAGGAGGAGATTAAACAAAGCAATTACGCTAAGTATGTCGGACTTGAAGATCAAGTACTTTATTCGACTCACCAGGATCCAAGAGTTATTAAAATCTTGAAATTGGATCACTACATTTTGGCGACTGTGCTTGATAGTAGGTTTAAGAGCTATGTCTTCTCTTTGTTTCCAACTGACCCAGATCTGAAGAAATGCAAGGAGCTCCTGGTGAGCAAGATGACAGCTCAAGTGTTACACGCCAGGACGGCGTCTCCTCCTTTAGTTTCTCACTCAACTGCTGCTAGGAAAAAACTTAGCTTTCCCAAGAGACCTAGGGATGATGCAGATGTCTCAGCACCAAATTTTGACATCTGGTCTGGTCTAAAAGAATTGGCCAAAAAATGTGACACCTCTGCTGTAACTCCACTTGAGCCTACTATCAGCATCCAAAGGATGTTGAAGGATTATTTTCACAACAGCATAGAAATAGACACATCAGACAGTCCCTTTACATACTGGGAGGAAAAAAGGGAATTTGGAGACTCATGTACCAACTCGCCTTGCACTGCTTAACCTGCCCACCCTCCAGTGTGTACTCGGAGAGAATTTTCAGCACAGCCGGGAACCTTGTCAGCGATCGGTGTAGGAGGCTACTTCCTCAAAATGTGGAAAAGATGGTGTTCATAAAAGTGAACTTCAAGTTCCACGAGAAAGGCCTTTCCGCCAATTACATAAAAAAAACTGAGTCTTCTGTAATGGTGGATTCCAGCGGTGATGAATTAATAATGTGTGAGGATGATGTACACACTGATGAGGGTGAGGATGAAGTTGACGATGATGACAACAATATCTTGCCATAGTAGAGTTCATTAACAGCACTGTTGCCTTAGGTGCCTTAAGGCCATTGTTACTTTGTTTTGTGGGGGCCCAAACAAACCAAGTACTTCAGCCGCAAGGAGTGGCATGTTTGTGGCTGAAGTGCTTGGTTTGTTAAAGTGTGCATGTCTTTTTTAAGATCCAACATGGGTAGGTGTGAGGGCCCAAGGACAATTCCATCTTGTGCCAATGTGTCCTAGATGTGTTTGAGTCATTGCTCTGTCGCTTAGCATCCAGCCAGTTTGCTGCAGTATTTGTCCGAAAGTGTATGAAAATAATATTGTGACCTGTGAGGTGGTCAATATTGACTGCAAATAATTTAAAATTAGTGTTATTGAGGTTAATAATAATGTAGGATCAAAAAAAGAGCAAAATAATGTGATTTTAGCATATTTTACCAAAACCAAAACCAAAACACGAAGCTAATCCAGATCCAAAGCCAAAACCAAAACCAGTTCACGGGGGTCAGTGAGCATCTCTAGTGAATTTGCATATTAAAGGAAAACTGTCACCAAAATATAAATACAAGGGGGCGGGGCGCATCGAATCACGTCATTTTGGTCCCTGCCCCCTCGAGTAAAATGCAGATTTTTTGCGAGGGCGGGGCCAAAATGACGCGATAACGGGTGATTCGCGCCATTTTAGTAAGTTAACTTCGGGATGCGGGAGAAATGCCAGCTGACCGGAATTTTGGGAGTCTCCCAGACTTTCCGGGAGAGTTGGCAAGTATGCCTTACATTTATTCTATGTACCATGTCCTGCTTTGAAAATGACTGCACCCCGAACTCTGCCTGCCCTAAATATCTGCCTTTTTACTGGCTACTAAACATTTCCACCTACCCAACTACTTTTCTAGATATGGACTCCTGAAGCTCTTGCCTGTCTTGACTATTTACAATGGACACTGGCCTCACTGGCTATTGTAGCAGACTGTCTTTCCTGACCTTGGCCTGATTACTGAACTCCTCTACACTAGCTGCATTTAGGCTGGATGCACACTACACAATTTTCTGACCAATGTGTTATCTACAATAATTGTACCAAGAATTATAAAGGAAAAACTCCTGATCACCATGCCGAATCATGCATACACATTATACATATTTTAAAATATTTACCATCAGATCTATGCTCTTTAACTGACATAACCGTTGGCTGAAAATGCCATGACTCTAAAATCTATGGAGATCCTGATTGTGAGTGCATGCACACTGCAGGATTGGAACAACTTTGGAACGAGATTTATAGTGCTGCTGAGCAATCAAATGAGACAATTAATATTTTGGAAAGACTATCGGTCATCGTTCATCGTTGGCCGGCCGTTTATCGTTGCGTTGAATTAATAGTTGGCTGAAAAACCTGCAGTGTGGTCCTTAAATAGTCTGGCAGGCTTAATTAATTAGCCGCTGGCTGGAGATCAAAATTAATAAAAGACCGGTCTGGGCATGTTCTAGTGCATGACAGCCTTGCTCTCCAAATCAGGGTATATAGTTGTGAGCCCCCCGCAGCAGACCTTTACCATGTTTTATACAAAATCCTCTACAATTATTAGCAACTGCTATTAAAGTGACACACTGTATTTAATAGCTGCAAAGGTTATTGTTGCAAGCTGTCAAAACAACTAAGGTGTCTTTGACAGGCAGGTATGATTGAGAAGAATATTAGTATGGTTGGTTCCCCCATCTTGTTTTCTTTTCCATAACAGATGGCGTATTACAAAATATATTTTTCTGTACTGTTCATTTTAACAGTGTCTTGTTTGACTATTAAGAAAATGAAATATATATATAAGGCATTTTGACTTTCTGAAAAGCAACGACAATTTTCTAACTTTGCTCAGGATTTTTTTTTATAAATGGAGGCAAAACACCATATATATATAAACCACTGCACAAGACTAATGAGTAGTGTGATTTCATTTTCAACTCATGAACATGTGAAAAACAGGCAGTTTATCAATAAGTGTATAAATATGTAGAGGGCGCCCAATCAATGGAGCTTGATCAAGTGAAATGATACTTGCATAGCTAATGTATTCAGATTGTCTAAGATTCACAGGTGTTTGTAATCAAATCACACATCCTTCCTCCATCGGTGAAGCTGACACATTCTATCAGCTATGTCTAGGTATTTTTAAAAGCATAACTTAGTTTAAGAAACCCTACAATAATTTAGGTATTTGATAGAACTCTAATAGACAATACTATAATAACTTAATTTTATACAATATAACAGGAAATTATTTTAAATATTAAATTGATTTCTATACTAGAAATTCCTATACATTTTTACATCCTAAATGTTTTTAGGCATGTGACATCAGAGTGTGAGCTTCTAACTTTATAATGTGTTGTGAGTTCACCAGAATGAAGAACTAGTGAACATGTAAAAACACATCAGAAACACATAAGTATAAATTAGAGATGCTCAGGCTCGGTTCCCTGAGAACCGAACACATCCGAACCTAGCAGATCTGGCTCTGTACTTTCGAGCGCCCTCGGCAATGGAAACGAGGCAAAAAGTCATCATTACGTCGTCGGATCTCGCGAGTTTTGGATTCTATAAGTACCGCCCTCCACGACAATCCTGCGCCATTTCCCAGAGGGACACAAGAGGGGTAGCACAGTTCTTGGCAGTCTATAGAGCAGTTGGGCAGCGTCATAGGTAGAAAAGAAAGAGTAGGAGTAGCAGTGTACTTCAAAGTCTCCAGTGACATTCAGGAGAGCTCCATTGCTCCATTGCCAATTGTCATTGCTGAAATAGAGTAAATAGGTCTGGCAGCTTGGTCTTCTAACTCTGCAGTCACATTCTACCTTTTTATATAGGTAACATACAAAGAGGAGAGCTCCATCACTCCATTGCTATTTGTCATTGCTGAACTAAAAATACTAGGGCTAGCAGGCTTTGTCTTCTGAATTTGCAGTCAAAGTGTACGGTGTTATATAGGTTACACACAAAGAGGAGAGCTCCATTGCTCTATTGCTAATTGACATTGTTGAAGTAGAAATACTAGGGCTGGCAGGCTTGGTCTAAATCTGCAGTTACATTTTAATGTACCACTCAGAAACAGGAGAGGTGGCAGGGTTCAGTGCTGAAACAGAAATTCTAATAATAGGGCTGTCAGTGTTCTTAAAAGTCTCCAGTGAAATTCTACTGTGCCATAGCTCAAACAGAAACAGGAGGGGTGGCATTGTGCTTGTCACTCTCCAGTCTCAGTCATGATGATACTAATCCCTCTGCATCATGTGCTAAAGTCTATGTTCAAGTACATAGTGTCACGGGCACTAGGATTTCACCAGATGACTGTGCTTACCAGAGTAGTGAAGCTCACACAACGGTCCTCTGGTAGCGGGGTGACTAGCGGAACAAATATCACAGCAGATGGAGAGAGAATGCCAATGAATAATAGGAAAGTCAGTGACTTGCAGCAATCTTTGGTCAAAGAATCAGCAACTAGCTGATATAATAGAAAGGCAGATTTGAACACGGAGATCAGGATGGACGTGAGTAGATGCAGGGAGGTAGCAGGGAAGTGTCACTCACCGGACTGTGAGTGCCATTTCCCGTGTGTTCAGGAACCGTGGCCGTCCGCCATCCTGAGGGTCTGCGCATGTGCAGCCCTTATCAAGCCTTCAATACCTGTTGCTTTTAATTGATTGGATGATCAGGCAACCCTCCCTATTTAAACCACCTGTGATCATTACCTGGTTGCCTGATCTTGGAGTCTCATTCCCCATGAGCCTCTGAAGGTGTTCCTGTGTTCCTCGAGTATTCAGCTTCTGCTGATTCCCGTTTACTGCTATTGTGGTTGCCAGACCACTTCAACTCTCCTGTGTTCATCATGCCTGCACTCAGCTGATTCCTATCCGCTGCCTCCGTTACTACTACAGAGTTCCTGCTCACTTCAACTCTCCTGTGTTCATCGTGCCTGCACTCAGCTGATTCCTATCCGCTGCTTCCGTTACTAGTACAGAGTTCCTGCTCACTTCAACTCTCCTGTGTTCATCGTGCCTGCACTCAGCTAATTCCTATCCGCTGCCTCCGTTACTACTTCAGAGTTCCTGATTGTCTCAACTCTCCTGTGTTTATTGTGTCAGCTCTCCGCTGCCTCCGTTACCACTTCTACTGGATACCAGACCGCCTCAACTCTCCCATGTTCATCATGTCTCCAGGTTCACTTACTACGGCTTCCTGAGTGTTGCTTCTTTGATTCTGGATTACCTGCCGTGCTCTGCACCAACCTGATTACCGCTTCCACCCTCCAGTGGTCTCTCCTCCTGCCGGCCTTCAGCCTTCAGGTATCCCTGCACGTCGCTCTGACAGCCTGCTCTCCTGAACCGCGGTATGCATACTTTCCATTGACTTTGCTTTTGTATTGCATATCCATCTGGACTCAGTTGTGTTCTTTTCCGGAGCCTCCTATCCTCTGAAGCTATTGTTACCATTGACTTTGTTTTCTATTGCCTGGATTGCTATTGAGACTTTGTATACTTCAAGCAGCGCTGGTCAGTTATTGTTGTATTGTGGATATCATCGTGGGATCAAGTTCTGTGTGCCCCGTGTATACTCTGCTTTACATTCATCTCCTCGTGCCCCTCCTCACATATATATAGCAGTGGTACAACTTGCTGATGCAGACCACTGACTCCTGTTCCCTGTGACACCAGTTTCAAGTATCCTCTCACATAGCAGTGGTACAACTTGCTACACGCAGACCACTGACTTTCCCGTTACCTACCTTCACCTGGAATCCATTCCTTCACTATAGACAGTGGTACAACTTGCTATACGCAGACCACTGACTCTCCTCACGTTTCCTTGTCCATCTGGATCCTCGTGTACATTCATCTACTCATTACCAGTTGCTGCTAGTCATAGACTTTCCTTGAGCATTCTCTCACCATCTGCTGTTTCTCCTGTTCCGTTGTCACCCTGCTACCAGAGAACCATAATACCAGCTATATTACTCTGGTAAGTCCATCATCTGGTGATATCCTGGGCAAAGACTCCTAGTGCCCGTGACAGGAAGTCAGTGGTCTGCGTACAGCAAGTTGTACCACTGCTTATGGTGAAGAGACTTGTCCAGGTGCAGGTAGGTAGCGGGGAAGTCAGTGGTCTGCGTATAGCAAGTTGTACCACTGCTTATGGTGAGAAGACTTGTCCAGGTGCAGGTAGGTAGCCGGAAAGTCAGTGGTCTGCGTATACCAGGTTGTACCACTGCTTAATAGGTGAGGATGTGTAACAGTGTTGATGAGTGGAAGCATACAAAGATAATAGGATACAGACACTGAGAGCACAGAGGAACTTGATCCCAATATGTATGCAGCGTATCCAACAAAGTCTATATAACGGTATGTGTAGCGCTGCTTGGTAGCGACTTGCTCAGCACAGATATGCAGGCTAATAATGGATAGTCAATCACAGTTATGCATATAACGACTGAGTAGTACGGTTAATTCCAAACAGGTATGCAGCGTAACAATAACAGTCTATAGCGGGTATGGATACCGCTGCTGAGCGTGGAAACTTGTCCTAGCGCATATGCAGAGTAAATGTAGAAAGTCAATAAATGATAGGCATACCGCTATTCAGTAGAACATTCTGTCCACAGGGAGATGCAGGAACTGCAGAGACGCTGGGCGGCAGAGACGAGTGTAGGAACCACAGGTGAGTAGATCCGGTAATCAGAGTCCAGCTGAGGACACAAGCAGGAAACAGCAGACTGTAGCAAGTATGGAAACCAGCGATGAGTAGCACAGGGAATCCACAGGAACTGAAGACACTAGTAGTACACAGGAGATATTAGCGTGTATGGAAACCAGCGATGAGTAGATCAGGAATCAGCAGGAAACTGAAGACACTAGTAGAACACAGGGAACACCTTCAAAGACTCACAGGGAATGAGACTCCAAGATCAGGCAATGAGGTAATGCACACAGGTGCCTTAAATAGGGAGTTGCCTGATCAACCAATTTGGATTAAAAGCAACAGTCACAAGAGTTCTTGGGAGCTGCGCATGCGCAGTCCATCAGGATGGCGGATGGCCGCGGTTTAGGATAGGTGCCGGCAGGAAGGCTAGGGAGCCACGCACCAGCGCAGAGGAACTCACGGTCCGGTGAGTGACACATAGTATTTTTAAGTCAGGGAAGCAAAAATGTAAATAAAAAGCTTGTACCTTTGTAAAGAAGAAAACATCTCTCTAATAAAGGTGAAAGTTTACTGTAGAAAAAAATAAAATTGCCAACATGCCATTCTAGCCAAAATATCAACAAGCATACCAGCATCTGCTAGCTCCCTTCTCTAAGCTAGATCTCAGCACCTGCAATCTACACTGTCATCTTATTCACCCTTATCAGTGTGTACATCATCCTCAAACAATACTAATTAATCTCCGCTGGAATCCACCATCACAGATGTCTGTGTACTTTGATGTAATTGCCGGTAATGGCCTTCCTCATGGAATTTATAGTTCATTTTAAGAAAGAGCTATCACGATTTTTGGGCAATTTTTTTAGACCACACCAAATGTCAAAATGTTGTGCAGACTCATCTGCATTACCACTGGGTGTCTTGGGAAAGCTAAGTTCTTTCGCAGCAGCAATTTTCAGAGAAACTGAAGGAGGAGACGTTATTGTGTCATGTACCACTTGAGCTGTCAGCTTGCTGACCAGGAGCTCCTTGGATCTCTTGAGATCTGGGTCAGTTGGAAAGAAAGAAAAGACATAGCTCTTAAACCTAGGATAAAGCACCGTTGCCAAAATGTAATGATCAGATTTCAAGATGATGATAACTCTTGGATCCTGGTGAAGCGTATAAAGTACTTAATCTACAAGTCCAACTAATTAGCGGAATTGTTTTATTTCATTTCCTCTTTCAATTTCTCTGGCTGCTTTTCAAGAAGTCTAATTAGGGGAATCACTTGACTCAAGCTAACAGTGTCTGCACTCTCTTCACAGGTGACTACTTTGAGTGGTTTCAGCAACTTGCAGAACACGGAAAGTATTCTCCACTACGCGGGACTAAAGTACATTACCTGTAAATTATATTCTTCTTGCAGCTGCTGCATTCTCCTACATGCTGTTGCAGAATCCTGAAATCCTAAATATTTCGGGACAGAGACAGCATCTCCTGCATGTCATTGTCATTTTTTAAAAAGTTCTGTACCACCGAATTGATTGTGTTCGCAAAACAGGGAATGTGATGGAATTCCCCCAGCTGTAATGCTCTAACAATTGTGGTGGTGTTCACATATCCTCAGGATAGTCCAATCAGGATAAGCCATGTTGCAATGACAGCGGCATTACCTCTGACCTGCGCCTTGTCTCGTCTCTGATAACCACCTCTCACTCCCGCCTTCAAGACTTCTCCCGTGCTGCTCCCCACTTATGGATTTCCCTACCATGCTCATTCAGACTTTCCCACAGACTTCAAATCTTTAGATGCTCTTTTAAAACTTATCTCTTTTTTAGAGGTGACCTTATCATCAATAACACTATTCACACTAATGCACCCTCACAACTATCCCAATCTCCATTCTGAGCCACACTCGCTCCTCTTGTTTCAGCTGTGCCCTCTTCCCTTTAGAATGTAAGCTCTGTAATGAGCAGGGTCCTCCATACTCCTTGTTTTCATGTCTCCATTTATTTTGTCTGCCTTGTCTGTTCTTGTTTTACTTATGTCCTTGTCTTCCCTAATGTATGGTGTTGTGGAGCACTTTGGTGCCTTACAAATCTGCGATAATAATAATATGAATAATAATAATATGCCACTTAGTGAAGCAGATGATACACAGAGTAGCCTGCCTCTGAAAAATGCGACGTTATTGGGTACATGCTGCTCCTCTCCCTGCTGGTGAAGGCGAGTCACCAACCCATTGGGCTGTTACAATAATATTATTCCTTTGTTTGCCCAGTTCCACTTGTCCACATATCTATGGCTACGTGTACAGGGGGTAAAATGGCATTTTGTAGCCCAATAATTACATTTTTACGAACCTTCATGGTAAAGGTGAGGAATAGCATTTCTAGTAAATGGTGTTGTGATGGAATTTGGTAAGGGGGACAGAAGACCTCAAGTAATTGTCTAAAAACAGTTGCTTTAATAGTGGATATTGGATGCAGATCTAATACTAGCATAATCGCCATGGCGTCTGTGATCCGCTTTGGCACTGGGTGACAACCTTCATACTTTTTTTGCTCTTGCAAAGGATTGTTTAACAGTCAATTGTTGTAAACTACTAATAGTATTCTTCTTGGTCTGCTTCTGGGATGAAGATTCACCCCCAGCAGCAGCAACAGCAGCAGTGGGACTAATGCTCAAGAATTCTTCTGAATAATCTTGGATAGTGGAGGAGTCATCTAGTCTTATCAACTTAGATGCAGGACTAACTCCGATCGCTACTGAGGATATTGATGAGGACTGTGTTGTGGTGTACATTGCAGGCGTCGGGATGTAGGTGAGAGAAGGGTTCTAGCTGATGATGAACTGCTTGTTGTTATTTTTTAGCATAAGTTTCTGATTTTCCCAACAGCTTGCCATAAACTCGCTTCAAATGGTGTAACATGGATGAAGTTCCTAGATGGTTAAGGTCCCTAACTCGACTGACTCTGGCTTTACAAACGCTACAAATGGCTAGACAACTGTTGTCAGGATTTGGGTAAAAATAATTCCGCACATAAGAAGTGGGTTTTTTGGTCTTATGTCCACGCATGACAATGGCCTTCTTCTTATCACGTGCCAGAACTGCTTCCACCGCTGCAGGACTTACACAAACAGCATCATTCTCATCAACATCTTCATTAGTGCCCTCGTTGGCTACACAAATACCTCCCTCATCCTGCTGTAATTCCAAAGTGGCATCCGCAATTGGTGTATCACCGGCTACACTTGGGCTGTTCAGGCACACATCTGCAGAAATGCTGAAAGGGGCCTTCTTTATGGGTACACTATCAGAATGGTCATGATTACATAGCACTCTTGGAAAGACTGTCCTCAGGAATTTGTGTCATTTTTGAATTTGAATATACATTTTCCTCTAATGTCTTACTGTTTTCTTCCAGCTCGGCTTTTACACGTAAAAGTATTTGGACACTACTTTTGGAGTCCGAATGACAAGGTCTTGCTTGGTCATGACTGACCTTACAAGAGATGCCTCAGTGACAGTTGCCGAACTCGCACTCATAGAGAAAGACGAAGACCCCATTTTTTTCTTTGCCACTGCGTGTAGAATGGCATGTTGCCAATTTTATTTTTTTTCGGTAGATAACTTTGCCTGAATTACAGGTCTTTTTTTATCAGCAAGGTTAAAGGTGTTTTTTTACATTTTTGTTTCCCGGACTTAAAAACACTATGCACTTTTACATAAGCTTTACCAGATGATGTAGAGGGATTTATCATCATCATGACTGGTGCCAGCAGCTGCTTGGTGCTCCTGTTTTTTTGTGTACTGCTGTGAATCCATTTTGATAACACCATACACTTTGACTGCAAATTCTGAAGAAAAGCCTGCCAGGCCTAGTATTTGTATTTCAGCAATGACACTTAGCAATGGAGCACTCCTCTTTGTGTGTAACCTATATAACACCATACACTTTGACTGCAAATTCAGAAGACAACCCTGATAGTCCTAATATTTGTATTTCAGCAATGAGAATTAGCAATGGAGCAATGGAGCTGACCTCTTTGTGTTTTACCTATATAACACATTAGAATGTGACTTCAGAATTACACCATGCCTGCCAGCACTAGGATTTGTATTTCAGCAATGAAAATTGGCAATGGAGCAATTTAGCTCTCCTGAATGTTACTGTAGACTTTGTTGAACATTGCTACCCCTCCTCTTTCTATTCTATCTATGTTACTGCCCACCTACTTTACAGACTGTGCTACCCCTTCTGTGTACCTCTGTGGCAATAGATCAGCGTGGAGGACAGTATTTATAGATTTCAAAACTTGCAAGATCTGAGATCCAACGACGTAATGATGATGTTTTGCCTCGTTTTCAATTCCGAAAAGCGCAAAAGTGCCAAGGTGGCTCGGCTCGGTACTCGGATATGTTAAGTTCGGGTGTGTTCGGTTCTCGTGAAACCGAGCCTGAGCATCTCTAAAAGCCACAAGTGCTTCTATGATTAATGTTAGTCAATGATCTAATGTGTTAATTTTATTGTTAATTACCTGCTACTTTGCATTGCTTACAGCAATAAAGAAAATTGTGTAATCAAAGTAAGACTATGTGGTTTGGGTAGATTCTAAATACATGTGCTACAGCAATTAAGTTTGTGTATAATGGAGGTGTAGATAAATGGAAAAAGAATACTGAATCACTTACAGCTTTCAGTGAATTTGGGAGATAACATTATTAGGGGGGAATTCAATTCCCCCCGAAGTACCACCACGCTAAAACTATTACCATTATTACGGTAGTTTAGCCCTGCTTTCAGGGAGCTGTGAGCAAAAAGCCAGGATTAGAACTACCGTAATAATGGTAATTACGCGAATTATACCGTAATAACGGTAATAATGTGCAGGGCGCGTTACTTTTAACAGTAACGCAGCCAATTGAACATGCCCCTTACTGTGCTGACAAGCCCAGGTGTCAAGAAAAATATTTAGACTAAAATGTGCTGTAGCTGGTTAACATAATAATCGGGATCTAAAACTATGTGCATATCCAAAACATGCCAAACAATTATAAAAAAACAAAAAACAAATGAATGTTAGTTTTAATTAACAGTTATAGTTTTAAAAAGATCTATATATGACAACATAATTTTCTTTTAGTCACCAGAAAAATCTACAATGAACAAAAAAGATATAATATGGGCACCAGTGAAAAGTACTGTATAAAAGGGCATACAAGAACCAAAGGCTTGTTGTTAAACCTAGGCAAAATAAAAGAACAGACAGCTGCCATTAGATATAATCCTTCCCACCCAGCTTCGGTGACATTCCATAATCCACAGGAGCAAAGCACTGCATGTCACTGGTCTCCTTGATGGAATTGAAGCATTGTAATACGCAGCTGCCCATCTATTATTCTATTTATACTGCAGACCCTTGGCACCAGGCAGATCAGAAGCTGCTGAATACCTCTCGTTGATGCATTTTGCTTGATATGTTTGGCTCATATATCAGCCTAGTCTAACAAGGTCTAATAAATTTTTGGAGCTTTAGGGACTGCACTGCAATTGGACATATTGTTATCCTGCATTTCCTTACATTTCTTTTCCCAATTAAAAGCCAGCTCCCATCATCTAAGAATTGTATAATTAAAATGCATTAAAAGAAAATACGCCCAAATAAATGTTGGCTTGTAATTTCTCGTATCACTTTTTGCTGATGTGAATTAATACAATTGCCTGATTGCATAATATATTTTGGTTGCATGATCAAGCATTGCATAATTGCTTCCTATACAATTGTTATAGAGTTTAGTTGCAATATTTCAATTATTCTGATACAATAGTAACTGATTAGTGCCTCTTGTAAAATCAATGGATTAAGTCAAATCAGTTTGGAACAAAATGGGTAAATCACACTGATTTCAGATTAGGGACATTTTAGACTTAATAAGTTCCCTTGCCTGCCATAACTCCCACTCTATACTAACTCTTGAGTGTCCCCATACTCACATATTCTCTAATACTGTAAGTATGACATATTGGCCCTGAGTCATTAAGGCGAGCAAAGCACAAAAAGGAGTAAATGGGATTCTGGACAAACCATGTGACAATGCAAGGGGTGCAAATTAGTTTATTATTTTGCACATAGGTTAAATACTGGCTGTTCATTCATGTAGAATTCAAATACTTGATAGCTTTATTTTTACACTGAAATGTAAAGTTAATCTAGAATGTGCCCTTCCCCAACTATAAATCTGTCCCCACATTTTTACATGGTTTTGCCAAGGTGCAAAATTACTCCTTTTTTTGCTTTGCTCTTCTTAATCACTCAGGCCCATAGACTTTAGAATTGGATGTAAAGAGCATAAATGCAAAAATGGCTGTAGACTAAAGTTTATAGATTCACACATTTTAAAATGCTTGCAATCTAAAATAGAGCACATCTATGTGTCTAGATTAAAAATACACCAGTCATCATTGTCAGCTTATGATTGGTGTATTCATTCAAACAGCTTGACCTGAGCGAACCGTAATAATGATGTCTGCAATATATTTTATTGTAAAGAAGATAAACACATTGTTTTAAAAATGAGTAGGAGCACCCAGCGCTGAATGACTGTGTCAACAGCTGATCAGGCAATCACAAGCGGTTTCCCACTCGTGTATAGCCTTTCTACCTTAGCAGGTGAACCCCACACCCATCGAACTACTTTCATGAGAACCAGACCAAGTAAAAGTGCTGGTCATGTATTTTAAGGTGGAGTATTAAAGTAATTCTATCATTATTAAATAAGCATTGCATAGGCGATTGTATGTGTTTCTAACGCACAAAGTGATTTATTTTAGCAGATGTAAATAGTCAACAAATCAATACATTATTATGTTATGATACAGTACAGTACAGCCAATACCAAAAGATAAATACATACCGCTTGCGCTACGCTGCGCTAACCATGGGCACCAGTGGACAGTGATCCACCTTTGAATACTGTGATCAGTGAAGACTGAGGCTGGTGGGGGTGCAGCTATGATTATATATACACAGTACAGTGTTACAGAGTGAACAATGGAGATGACGTAGCTTGTTTCTATAGGTCCAGACGTTGGGTGGGTCCAGGGTAAACAGGTCATAGGCTGATTCAATCTAAGGAATCCAAAGGTGGGGGTCGTCTCTCCAGGGGATGTGAGCATTTCATAGACAGCATCATACAAAGGTTTATTCCCTAATATCAATAACTAAAGTATGCAATGTGCGATCTCTTCGCCGACTGCACCGGACAGCTGCTGATGAATAGGGTTTTAATATGATACTAGACATGCCACCTTTCCTATTATCTGAACCATATATATCACTGAAGTGCACATATAATCATATTATATAAACTAATAATAAACCAAATACTGTCTGCTCATAAATTACTGTGTAATGGATCCAATATGAATATGAATTACATAAATAACTAAATGTTGTCATGCGAGTGTGTGCGTGCGTATTTTACCGTGCGATCGTCGTATGCCACGTGTAGCGTGGCATACTGAGTGCAATCGGCCAATTAAACAATATTAGCCAATATACTTTCGTTCATCCAATTATACGACTTCGACAGGAGTGAGGGTGGCAGTGCACTTTTTTAATTTTTTATTACTTAGACAGACACACTCTAGGCTTCTGGATACACAAATGATACACCCCTTAAAAGGCTCATCTAAAAATACTTGCAACTCTAAATAGGTGGAGCTTGCATATGTACAACCTTTTTGCACACTACTTTCAGGTAAATGCTCCTGTTTCACCTTTACCGACACATGGGATCGCAAGTGCATATGTAACTCTATAAATATGGACCATGTACACTGTGTCAAAAAGCATTTCTACATTATGTGAATGAGCTCATGATCACATTTACATGTGGCCTTTAGTGTAACTGAACTTCTTTGTGTTTGGATAACTCCCACTCTTAAGTAACCTCTATGTTTATCTGTTATGTTAGTAGTGGGCTATCAATTCCATGCAACAAAAATAAATGAAGAGTTATGTGTATGTATATTTGGCAGCTTACATTACAACCAAAAGTAATTATATATCCTATTCACACTCTATGCTGTATCTGTAAATGTGTACTCATGCTGACAGACAGGCAAAATTATCTGCATGTAATTTATGACAATCTTTAAGTATTATATAGCATAGTTACATGGGTGAAGTGCCATTATGCTTATGAATAACAGTAATAGGAGAAAATACAACACTGTATTGTAAAACAGTTCCAAAGAGTAGAGAGAATTGCAGTTAGCATGTTGTTTGTGAGGGTAAATAACAACAATGGAAAGCATGAATGATGTGTTTTCTCTACATGTCTACATGTCTGATTGAAATGGCTGTATTCATAGTCTGAAAGGTAGGAGATACTGGCTGAACTGGGCAGTTCTCTAGCTGGATCCCATGTACAATATGCACTGTCAAAAACAGTGGGGGGTTACTATTACAATACATTGGAGGAATGGGTGGAGGCACACCCAGATTTAAATAGCCCCTTTTCTGCACCCAGGGCACTTTTTCAATACCCATGATCCCATGTCTGGAGAGCTTCATAGTGCCAACCTCTGTCACATTCAATCTGTTTTTAAAACAAATAAATATATTTGACAAGTAATTAAAGGGGCGCACTCATGGGGGGTTTTCTGCTGCCTTGAAACCCCCCTCCCAGATGGGGCACTGTATGTTTGAGATGGCTTTCCCCGTGTATATGATGTGGATAGGAAGAGTTGGAGAGCAGCCCAGCACTATAATTATAGACACTCCCCTATGCATACTGGTCATGCTCATTGGTGTCGTGGCATGGAAACCCCTCTCTAGAAATCCTGCATTTGCCCCTGATTAATCATCATGGATTGTTCAATTGGCTAACATATATGCTCCAGCACACCCACTCCCCCAAGCCCAGGTACAGATAGATATATAATAAGAAATAAAAATGTAAAAAGAGGTCAGAGGTAAGTGAAGAGTAACTTGTAATGCTGCCTTATAATTATCCAACTATAGGCTTGAGTTTATATGGTCTTTCCACAAATCTGGGTCTGGGTGGCATTGTAGTTAACTGATGATGTATGACTAGCCTTGTAGATGGTCTAGGAACATATTTATCTCAGATATTGAAGTCTTCAATCTAGTTGCAACCTCTTGTGCTTCAAGTGATATCATAGCTTAAACAATATAGTATCCATATTGCAGCGTTTACAGGCTTTTCAGTTTTAGATGGAAACCTATCCCTCATCCCACATAACTCTTCCTCAACACTATTACACAGAAATAAATACTGTGGCTTACAGCTTTAAGGAACTCCTAGTGACCTTTTATTCCATATCATATATATTCATGAAAGCACACAGCGAACACGAGTAATTGCATTTCTGTAGGAAATACTTCCACTCCCTTGATGATAGATAAATATCTTAGACCTATGACTGTACGTAATGTTTTATTAATTTTATCTCATAATTATTACCTTTATGTTACTTATCAACATCATAACATACATTCTGGAGAATTGACTCAAATATTAAGAGAAATACATTGGTTTGGTAAGATTGAATTCACTCTAAATACTCTGTCATTATTAACAGCAGTTTGACATTAAAACATAATTTCAACCCACTTTTGCACATGTGATAAATTTGTACTGGGGCATTACAGGTATAGGATTTATTATACCAAAATATGTCACCCAGAAAGTTCAGAAATCCACTAACTACAAAAAGAAAATGATTGCTTACTCAGTAATTATGTCATATATGTACACATTATCACCAAGTATTCTTTTGTACAGTTCCTGTGGTTCATGCTAAAAAATCTCATATTTACACCCATTTGCTGAGTCATATGCATCTGAAGATGCAACCAGCTCTGGCACTGTAGCACATATGCCAGTCTTACGGCAGGCTTACCAGGTCATAAGCCCAACAAACTTGTTTTGATAGTAAAAAACACATACATTATTAGGCTTGGTTTACATAAATATATCCTTTATAGTAAAGCATATATAATATTCCTTTTCATGTAGGAATGAGTAGCAAAAAAATAACTTTAAAATACTTCATCAAAGTCCTACAATATATGCATGGTGAAAAAAGCTCTTATCAGCTTCATAGGTGAATTCTCAATCAGCCAAAGGGAAGCTGCTAGCTAGTGCTGGCGGTCATTATCACCATTAGAGTGTATTTGCATCATCCCTCTAGCAGGTACAATTGCCTCTGACAGATGTATATGCATCTCCATGCTGGTCGGCATGAGCCGCATTTGTGTGAACATGTCACTACTGTTTCAGCCTATGACAGACCGCTTCATCCCTACTTCTTCTAGCTTCTCCAGTTGTAAGGAGGTGCAAGTGCAGAGAAATGCATGCTTACTTATGCGTGCGGCTTGTTTTCTGTGTATGTGCAGTTATAAATTTGCTAATTTTCTGCTAAGCGAATGTGTGTATGTCCTATTCAGCATAAGGAACCTGTGTGGAGCACTGATAAACAAATTAATGATACAAATGTGTAGCATATAAGATACAAGACAACAGTAAATGAAAGCATATGCACTCACAATAGTGTTCAGTATAATGGCATAAAGATGAAAAAGCACCAATGTGAATATAGTTACAAAAGTCTTCTTCTAGGGTGAATGTATCAGAAGGTCCTTTCCTCTTGACTACAACGCGTTTTGCAGACATCTCTCTGTGGTGTCCACTTTGGTTGAACTTGAAATGAATAAAGATTTTTACTGCTGAGGGTACTTTTATTAACAAGGCTTGCATTTCACCTTTTTTAGGCAAGTGAGTTTACATTTAATTTAATTTGATTTACTTTATTTTTCACCAGAGAGCACCTTTTTGTTTTTCCTTTTTTATACTTAGTCGAGTACATGAACTTGGAAAACATAAAGAAGATTGAACACTGTATGTTGCGTTAATCACTTTAAAGGGGTTACAGCATATTTAGTTTATTTTGCTTTTAAGAACTGTATGGAAACCTTATACAATAAATATCCTATTTTTATTTGTTTTATGATTGGTCTCTCTGCGCTGGATTCCTGATTACACCTAGTTTACAAAAGAAGATTGGGAGCTGCAGTTTTTTGGTCCACTGCCGCTGGTCATCTTTGTATTCTATTAACTTTATCTTTAACCTTGCACACCATTCCACCATGAGCAACATACTAAAACAATGATCATTTTAATTACTGGAATGGGAGGCATTGTACTCAAACCCATATTCTGTATATGTTATTATATATATTATCTTCAAAATTCTCTAATAATTTCTTCCCTCACCTGGAGCTCGTATTTCTGTTTTATTCCATCAGTCCTAAAATGTCATGTCCCTTCTAGTACAGCACTGTATAACTACTAATTACTACCAAACTTTTAAATAACAGTGGCAGGTGGGGAGTTTGACTGGGGCGGTACACCTGACAATCCGTAACGCAGGTTGTCCTAAGGCGAGCTCAGGGAAGACAGAAACCTCCTGTGGAGCAGAACGGCATAGTTCAGTTCAAGTCCTCTAAAAGGTAAAGAGTTTGGTCTCATATTAAAGCTTATTTCACCAGCATAACCCGGTTTTGACAGAGAAGCGATCGCAAGTTATTAGCAATATGAGATTAATACACAAAAGCACTCTTCTTATGGGTCAGTTTAAATCACTTCTTCGATGGGAAGACACGTAGGCAACAGCTGGAGTGAGCAGCCCCCTCCTTTTGGAAAAGATCAAATGAACTGACCTATGACCAGCAGTCTACTGGAACATCTTTAATCCTGGACCAATGAAGATCTTAGTGTTATCTTTGTATATTCTGTGACATCATCTGTGGGTTTTTTCTAAACTTAACAACATAAAAGCAGCCTTGGATTTAGGAATAGTCTCTTTTTGCCAACAGACATCAGGATTGACGGACTGTATCTGGATCCAGGGCTGCGCACCCTATGTATCGGTTGTACTTTGTATTATTATTGTGTCCTGCGTAGTTTTGCTATTAAACCTCATTTGTGCTTTGAAACCACATTAATTGCTTTGGACAATATTTATTGATAGCGACAATACGAACATTACATATATATATATTAGAGATGGGCGGGTCTGGTTCCCCGAGAACCGAACCCACCTTAACTTTGGGTATCCGAGTACCGAGCTGAGTAACTCGGTACTCTCCCGACCGCTCCGAATCCAAATCGAGGCCGAACGTCATCGTGACGTCGTCGGATCTCGTGGCTCGGTTCTCGCGATACTTCAAGATTAGAAATACCTGCCTCCACAGCAATCCATCGCCATTTCACAGAGGGAGAGAGCAGGGTGTAGTCACAGGCTGATTAGAGCAGGGACAGAGAATACAATATTCTATTCCAATTCCTGTAAAGAGAGGAGGATAGAGGTTTATTTTATTTTTGTAATATTTGGCACTCCCCAGTGCTTTTGGGGTGTCCCCCATAATTGTGCATAAATATTTCTGGCTGTCAAAAGTCATATCTGTCAGCAGTATCTACCAAATAATATTTAGTACTCCTCAGTGCTTTTGGGGTGTCCCCCATAATTGTGCATAAATATTTCTGGCTGTCAAAAGTCATATCTGTCAGCAGTATCTACCAAATAATTTTTAGCACTCCTCACTGCTTTTGGGGTGTCCCCCATAATTGTGCATAAATATTTCTGGCTGTCAAAAGTCATATCTGTCAGCAGTATCTACCAACTAATTTTTAGCACTCCTCACTGCTTTTGGGGTGTCCCCCATAATTGTGCATAAATATTTCTGGCTGTCAAAAGTCATATCTGTCAGCAGTATCTACCAAATAATTTTTAGCACTCCTCACTGATTTTGGGCTGTCCCCCATAATTGTGCATAAATATTTCTGGCTGTCAAAAGTCATATCTGTCAGCAGTATCTACCAAATAATTTTTACCACTACAAGTGCTTTGCGCTCAGAACGGATTCAAAGCAGTCCACATATGATCAGAATGAGCAACCAGGTTCTGTCACCAGTCCTGATGAAAGTGTTCCCAGTACGTCATCTGGCCAAGGCGATGTCAAACAAGAGATTGTTTCCAAATCAGTGCAAAAAACAAATTTTTTTTTACTGTATTGAAGCGAAAAAGAAGTGTTACTGAGCAAAAGTTAAGTGCCGATAAAAAAAAAATTGTAAACATGCTATTCTACACACGCAGTGGCAAAGAGAGAATGATGCCTTCACCTTTGGCTATTAGTGGCAGATCCCAAAAAGTTACAGAGCCTATATTTGGTGCACAACTACTGTTACGCGTCAAAGCCGAGCTGCAAGATAACAGTAAGGCATTAGAGGATAATGTTTGCTCTGATTCGCAAATGACACCAATGCCTGTGGAGAGTCCCTCCAACAGTGGGATGTCTAATCGTGAGCATTCAGCTGATGTGTGCCTTAATAGCCCGAGTGTAGCCGGTGATACACAAATTGAGGATGCCACTTTGGAATTAGAAGAGGATGAGGGGGAGATTTTCTGTAGGCTACGAGGGCGCTAATGAGGATGTTGATGAGAATGAGGTTGTTTGTGTAAGTCCTGCACCAGTGGGAGCAGTTCTGGCACGTGACAAGAAAAAGGCCATTGTCATGCCTGGGCATAAAACAAAAAAATCCACTTCTTATGTGTGGAATTATTTCTACCCAATCCAGACAACAATTGTATAGCCATTTGCAGTGTATGTCAAGCCACAGTCAGTCGAGGGAGGGACCTTAACCATCTTGGAACCTCGTCTATTTTACGCCATTGAACGAGAGTTCATGGCAAAGTGTTGGGAAAAGCTGAAGGTTCTTCCCAAAAAATTACAAGCACTCCATCATCAGCTAAGACCCTCCGCTCACCGACATGCCGACGGCTACAAAATACGCCCACCACACCATCCTCATCAATATCCTCAGTAGCGCTCGGCGTTAGCCCAGCATCCCACTTAAGGCTGGATGACTCCTGCACTATTATTGATTCCTCTGAAGAAAGCATTAGTCCCACTGCTGCTGCTGTTGCTGCTGCTGGGGGTGAATCGTCATCACAGAGGCAGGTCAAGAAAATGACCAGTCCTACATTACAGAAATTAACTGTGAAACAATCATTTGCGAGGGGAAGCAAATATGACAGCAGTCACCCAGTCGCCAAGCAAATCACAGACGCCATGGCTGCAATGTTAGTGTTAGATCTGCGTCCAATCTCCACAATAAACGCTGCTGGTTTTTCACAGTTAATTGAGGTTTTGTGTCCGCGTTACAGAATTCCATCGCAACACCATTTCTCCCATAAAGCAATGTATAGTAAATGTAGAGATTGCGCTGAAAAATGCCATTCTGCCCACTGTCCACTTAACCACAGATATGTGGACAAGTGGAAGTGGCCAAACCAAAGACTATATGACTGTGACAGCCCACTGGGTTGGTCATTTACCTTCACCAGCAGGAACAGCAGCAGCATGTACACCACTACGTAACATTTGTCACAGGCAGGCCACTCTTTGTATCACCGGCTTCACTAACAGGCATACAGCTGACAATTTGTTACGCAAACTGAGAGATGTGATTGTTGCATGGCTTATGCCACTTGGACTCTCCCCAGGGTGTCATTTCTGATAACGCCAACAATATAGTGCGAGCATTACAGCTGGGTGATTTCCAACACATTCCCTGTTTTGCTCACACCATAAACTTGGTGGTGCAGAGCTTCCTACGAAATACCCATGAGGTGCAGGAGATGCTTTCGGTGGCCCGTAAAATTTCAGGCCATTTCAGGCATTCAGCCACAGCATGTAGGAGATTGCAGCAGCTCCAAGAGCAGTTTAACTTGCCCTGCCACCAACTTAAGCAAGAGGTGGTAACTAGGTGGAATTCTACCCTGTACATGCTTCAGATGATGGAGGAACAGCGCAAAGCCATCCAAGCATATTGCACAAGCCATGACATTGGGAAAGGAGGGGGGATGTATTTCACTCTTGCACAGTGGGGAATCCTTTCAGTGCTGTGCAAGGTGCTGAAACCATTTGAAGTTGTGACGTATAAGGTGAGTGCAGACTCTGCTAGTTTGAGCCAAGTCATTCCTTTAATTAGACTATTGGAAAAGCAGCTTGAGAAAATGAAGGAGGAGCTGAAAGCAAGCAATTCATCAAAGTGTTTTGGCCTTGTCGATCAAGTACTTCATTCGCTTCACAATGATCCTCGAGTTATTAAGATCTTGAACTCGGATCAGTACGTTTTGGCCACTGTGCTTGATTCAAGGTTTAAAACCTACATTGAGTCTTTACTTGTAAATGAGCGAGATGTGAACTTTTGCAAGGAGCTATTGCTCAGCAAGTTGGCCGCTGAACTGGGCCGCGGCTTGATGACGTGTCCTCCTTCACTTTCTCAAGCTGCTGCTGTTGCTCGTAAAAAATTAAATTTCCCAAAAAGAAGCAGGGAAGATGCAGGGGGCAGACCAGAACAATTTAACATCTGGGCTGGTTTGAAGGATTTTTCAAAAAAATGTGTCACTTTGCCCATAACTCCATCCAATATGAGTATAAACATGCAAAGGATGGTGGAGGATTACTTTCAAGAGGTAGTTGATATGAAAATGTCAGACAGTCCCTTTCCTTACTGGAAAGAAAAGCAGGCCATTTGGAAACCCATGTACAAACTTGCTTTGCAATACTTAAGCTGCCCACCCTCCAGTGTGTACTCAGTCAGTGATCGCCGTAGAAGGTTACCTCCCAAAAATGTGGAGAAAATGATGTTTATAAAAATGAACTACATCTTCCACGAGGAAGGCCTTCACCATCCAAGACATCCAAGTACTGACAGTTCTCTAATGGCGGATTCAAGCGGCGATGAATCGTCGTCTGTGATGATGACGTACACACTAATGAGGGTGAGGATGAAGCTGAAGATGATGACGATAACATCTTTTTAAAACTTTCTATGTAAGTGTAGGGTGCAATCTACCCCCAAAGAGGAAAGGGACTTGTGGCATTTCCATATCACGTACCGTCTTGAAAGGCTGCTGTTTGGGCAATTTATCCTTAAGGGTAGGGTGTCATAGACAGAGTGACCCCAAACTGGCTTTGTCCATTTCTCTTAATATTGTACAGTCTATAACGGCTGAATTTTTTTGTTTTTTCGACAAGTGGAGGGGGGCCTAGAGAGCCAGAAACCAAACTGGCTTTGTCCATTTCAATTAATATTGTACAGTCTATAACGGCTGAATTTTTTGGTATTTTTGACAAGTGGAGGGGGGCCTGGAGAGCCAGAAACCAAACTGGCTTTGTCCATTTCAATTAATATTGTACAGTCTATAACGTCTGAATTTTTTTGTTTTTTAAACAAGTGGAGAAAGCAAACTGCCTTTTTCCATTTCTTTACATATTTAACTATAAGTGTAGGGGGTAGTATACATCCAAAGATGATGGCTGCATTGCCAATATGCATAGATGGAGAGGAAGACAATCTCTTTTGTGTGTAGAATAAATGAAGGCCTACCTACCAGGAATTAAACTGTTTTTTGGATGATTTATTACCTCTACAATTAGATTACTTATCTATGAAACAGTTGGAGCACTAAATTGGGTTATTTTAGGCCCAAAAACATTGATTTTCCAACAAAATAGCAAAACTAAACCAAACAAAACCAAAACCAAAACACGCAATGGCAGTTTTGCAAAACCAAAACCAAAACCAAAACACGACGATAATCCAGATCCAAAACTGAATCCAAAACCAAAACACAGGGGTCAGTGACCATCTCTAATATATATATATATATATATATATATATATATATATATATATATATATATATATATAATAGAAGTTCTTCGACACCCCTGCACTGATTCAGATGAAACCAATGCGACATGCTCCAGTGGGATCCCGGGCATATTTTAAGGGGTCTAGAGACCTGGTTGGTCCTCCCGTTGGTTTACACAGGCCAGAACTTTGACCCGTCAAGCCTGTTCTAAGCCTTCCAATGAATGGATTTGGACATAAATTTTAAAAGACTTTTAACATTGTATCCCAGGATACATAATAGGGGTGTAGGCCTCAGCCAGGCCTCCCGTTAGTGTACGCTGGTCAGAGCCTATTCTGGATGGATTTGATTTGTTTGCATTTGGACGCCGCTGCACCGACTGGGATGAAACCAACGTGAGGTGGTCCAGTTGGATACTAGGCAGGTTTTAAGGGGGTTAGGGTCCCAGTCGGACCTCCCATTGGTGTACGCTGGGCAGAGCTTTGTCTCGGGGAGCCTGTTCTGAAGACCTTTCCACTGGATGAATTTGAACAAAATCTTCAGATTGGTAACATTGGATCCCAGAAGACATACCAGGGGATTGAGGTCCCAGACAGTGCTTCCGTTGGAGTTCGCTGAACAGATCTTTGACACGGGGAGCCTGTTCTGGGCTGTCTACAGGATGCATTTGGTTTGTTTTTCTGTCCGGATTCAGACTCCCTTGTACCAATTGCGATGAAACCAACACAAGGTGGTCCAGTTAGATTCTGGCCTGGTTTTATGAGGTTTTGGGTCCCAATTGGACTTTCCTTTGGTGTACGCTGGGCAGAGCTTTGACCTGAGGAGCCTGTTCTGAGCCTTCCACTGGATGGATTTGGTTTGTTTGTCTATTTGATTATGGATCCGGACACCCCTGCACCGATTAGAATGAAACTAATGCGAGTTGGTCCAGTTGGATCCTGGACAGGTTTTAAGGGGGCTAGGGTCAATGTTGGACCTCCCATTCGGGTATGCTGGGCAGATCTTTTACCCGGGGAGCCTGTTCTGGGACTTCCACTGAATGGATTTGGATGAATCTTTCACAGACTGGTAACATGGAATCCCAGAAGACATGCAAGGGGATTGAGGTTCCGGTTGGGCCTCCCATTAGTGTACGCTGGCCAGAATTTTGATGTGGGGAGCCTGTTCTGGGTCTTCCACTGCATGGATTTGGTCTATTTGTCTGCCTGGTTATGCATTCGAAAACCCCTGCATCGTTTGGGATGAAACCAATGCAAAGTGGTCCAGCTGGATACTGGCCAGGTTTTAGGGGGGGTTAGTATCCCGGTCGCACCTACCGTTGATGTACACTGGGCAGAACTTTGACCCAGGGAGCCTGTTCTTTGCCTTTCACTGGATGGATTTGGACAGAAACTTCACAGACTTGTAACATTGGATCCCAGAAGACCTACTAGGGGTTTGAGGTCCCGGTCAGACCTCCCGTTGGTATACACTGGCAGGAACTTTGACCCGGGGGCCTGTTCTGGGCCTTCCACTGGATGGATTTGGATAACATTTAATAAAAAAACAAAAGTGACACTGGGCAGCCACCTAATGAGTGTGTTGGAAGATCTTCTTAGCTGCTAATTATTGTGACATCCAACTCATTGTTAACTTGAAGAATTAAACATTGGCAAAGCTGGGTACTTCAGCTAGTTCACAATATTTAATTTCCCTGCGATGCTCTAACGGAAGGCTACAGTTTTTACTTGTAAAGCTGCTGGATGCTACTTCATCATGTCATTAATAGGCTAAGAGTGTGGCACAGTGCTATGATATCAGAGCTACACTCCCAGACTGAAACAGGTAAGCTGTTGGCAGAGGGGTTCAGGTGTGGGGGCTCTGGAGGCAGTGAGGGAACCCGCACCACTTTCAACAGACCTGCATAGTACATGATTGCTGAATTTCCTGCATAATTACTAGAAACCGATTTGGTTCAAGTCAAATGTAAGTAGATTATGAAAAAGAGTGTCTATGGAATGAATATAAACCAGATCAATTAATTTAGACATGTAAATTTGGATGTTGATGTGTAAATTCATTTAAAATAAAAAAAAGTACCTCTGTAATTTTAACACTGGGCATCTTATTGTAGCTTTTTATGGGTTTATGTCAAAATTGGCTCAAGGGTCACAGCACATTACACTCTGTTATTAGATCATGAGGTTATGCTTTCTATATAATTTTGCAGCCTAGGACTGAAAACCCCTAGCTATATACTTTACATAGAAACTAATAATAGCGGAAAATCTTCTATGTATATGATCCTCACTTTTAACACGCCTGTGTTTGTCCTGTCCTACCCAGGGGAAGGAACAAACACACAGGGGAAGAACAGAAGAAATTGTTTTTGTATAGAGGGGCCCAGTAGGTAGGGCTCCCTTTAGCTTCTCCTGTGATTATTTAGGATTCCTGGTGGAAGTGTCTAGTGCTCCTGCACTGAGACTACCCTGTGTCAGCAAAGCTGGGACATCTGGAGAGAGAGCATAGCATTTGGTGGCTGGAAAATGCAAGTTTCTCTCTAAGGTGAAGGCTTAGACATTTATTCTGTGTTTCTAGCTCCTCAGCTGCTTGGTGCTGCTTGTCATTTATGATCCTTGTACATAGCTGTGCTGTGAGAAAAGTTACTAAATAAAGACAATAAAATAATTATAATTACAAATTATTCTAATTAGACTAATTAGACTCTTAGGGCCTGATTCATCAAGGCACACATTCTGAGCGCAACGTGTGTTTGTTTAAAAACACATATAAATCAGCTCTGCATACTCCCAAATTCAACAAGGAATGCATCTGAATATACGTGTGTGGAGGAATTCGGGTGTAGGTCTGCTCTGCTCTACTCCATAGGACGCTGCAGGATACATCCAATACTTATGTTGGTTATAATTTTGCAATATACATACATAAGAAAAAATCTTGAATTAATATCACATGTTAATAATACAGACATTAATGTTAAAACAGTAAGAAAAAAAAAGTGTTCGTACTGTCTACTGAACATAAAATAAATTCTTACAATTACTCCTATTTGCAAACACATGTTATAGCATGCATATGAGATTCTCATCACTAGTACTCAGGACTTAGAGTCGACCTGTAGCTCGAGCAAGAGATACAGCAGAAAAACAAGTAACTTTGAGATGTTCAGAGCTTGATTTAGACATGGCTGCGTGCTCTTGAGTTTGGTACACCCTCACTGTAAATTGACTATGGCCAAACGCCCCTTCCCTGCCCAGCTCACTTCCCGAAATCGTAGGCTGTAGCAAGTGTCCTTTGCATATGAAGATGGATGAATCAGGCCCTTAGGGTTGTTCTACACAGAGATAGATATTACCACCAATTCATGGGACTTGAAGTTTATTGAAAATTGATTTTAAAGAAATCCCATTTATCAGTTTCAGGATTGCACATATTCCTTCATACCATGAGACAAGATGATCCATGTTGGAGGTAATACAGATGATGAAGTCATCTTCAGTTTTCATTCCATTTCCAAAACAGCAAAGCGGTAATAGGATCTATTCTGTAGTGTTCCTTATGCTCAAGTTCTTTTCAAGCCTCAGACTGATTCTATATGAAAGATGTTTGGATATATCCATTCAGAACATTCCATTCCAAGATGGAGAACATGACCTCAGCAGTCAACAATTGAAATCAAGGGGACTTTGTGGACAGATTAGATCACCATGAGGCATAGATCCATATATACGAATTACAGACCACTTCTATTATCACTAGATTAGCATCCATGGTAAGAATGCTTAATGTTTGAAATTCAAAGCCCTTCAGTTTTGTCTGTCATTGTCACCAAGATTTTTCTCCAAATTTCCAGTCATAGTAGCAGCTCATCTGGAAGAAAGAGGAGTAGCAATAGTTCCCTCTCTATATGACTGGCTGATAAAAATATAAAAAACAGCAGATTCTACAAAACATGTCAAGACGGTCATTGCATATGAAGAGTCTCAGGAATGGACTATAATATTCAAGAAATCAAACCTTGTTTCAGCTAGGAGGAAACTTTTTCAAAGGTTTAGAAGACTTTTCTTTCAAGTTAAAACAGTATAGGACGCTTTCAACAAATATTGCTTTTTAAGACCTTCTTGATTTCCTTTCAAGACCTTTTTGATTTCCTATCAGAATGGCTTGATGGGTCTTTGGAGGTATGCCAGAGTCATTTCTACTATTCCTTGGCTAAGGCTTCATATGTGCCCACTGCAAATGTCAGTCCTCAAGGGATTTGTAGCAGTTGGATTGTCCAATGCACAATTACTTCATTTGGGAATGTCTCCTTATCTTAACTAACATGGTGTGAAATTACTTAAAACTATTTTATATTGAGAATTTCCACTGTGTATTTATTTATTTATTTATTTGATTTGAGAAAAAATAATTTATAGCAGTGAACATTTTGCAGGACATTTTCTGCAGCTCAACCGCAATGTTTCACTAATTGACTATATTCCATTCTGTGGTTCAGTCCCTTGCTCCTTCCAAGTGAAAACTAAAGATTGTTTCTCATAAAGCAAATCAGATTAGGCTTGGAACTACACTGTACATGACAATATACAAAGCTATATAAATAGTATGAGTATGATTTATTGAATGGTAAATGTACTATGCAATTAAAACAACACTATGCTTTTGAAAATAACATTAGGCTACACTAATTTTGGCTTTACTTTATATGTTATTAAGAACATATTGATGAAATGCAGTATTTTAATCAATAAATTTAGGTCAAATGTTCACACGCTAAACAATGTATGCATAATATAAGCAATAATATAAAGACCACTGTTTACTCACCTGCAGGTGATGTGGCTATCAGGTGGGTGGTTCTGTAAATAGCTCTTTTTTGTTTTTAATCTGTTTGGTATTTTGGTATTTTAATTAAAATTAAATTAATATAATAATCAGCACAAAAGTGTTGCATCACTTGCAGTACCGAGTGACCCAATATCCAGCCTGTATTACAGTAAATGATACAGCAAATTTGAATTAGGGAAAATACATATAATGAACCTAATGTACAAAAATATACCAAAAAAACAGTGAAAATGCCTTGGTTTTGCAAGCTTTTGAGAGTGTAGATGGTTTTTCTAGCGCTCTTCAAGGTGCACGTCTACTCTCCTGGGAGACACTTTCACATACTGAAAAGGTGCCAAGGTGTGTGAAAAGTCTGACGAGACACACTGAGCAAAAGTGTCAATGTCACATACTAAAGTCTTACCTTCTACTTCTACAGATATACATCTGCATAAAATAAAACATTTAAGTTTTTTTCTTAAAACACCTCAGTTTATCCTCATTTAATGGCATAATTTAATCATGAGAGAGAGGGGTCATCAGGACTCCACTGTCAACATCTTATGACAGGTAAAGAGATGGAGGATGATTGGCAGTTGGGAGTGTGCATGTGCAGGTTTGATGTCCAGGAATAAGGAGCCATATTTGTTAGGAAGCTCATGGAAAGAGAAGGGTGACTGCTGGGTCCAAATGACGTTGTGTTACATCCAATTTTTTAAAAAAGACAACCCTCTTCTAGGATCTCGCTGTTGGTACCCCAAAAAATCCATGCTCCTTGCTTGCCCCCTTTTCATTATGATAATATTCTCCACATATGCTGAATTTGTGCTCCTGATGAGTGGGTGGAGAATTTGGGGAGCATTTGGTTGTTTCATTATCATAATAAGCATGTTATAAGATGACCACATTTGGGGTGATATTGTCTATTGGCCTAATCATGATGTCCAGGAATAGTTTAATTCAATAATTTCCTTACTGGTTGTGTTTATGGTGATTGCTGACATTATTATCATTATTATAATTATTATTATTATTTAATTATTTATAAGGCACCACAGGTTCCCGGCCGGATACAGAAGCAAGTAACAAATAGATGGGGTAAATCACATAAGTAGCACAGATGATCAGGCACTAATAGGCCCCAGTGTGATATGGGAGTGGTCCAATCGCTCAACTTGGGCATCAAACAATCAGAACTCATCCAATGTTGGCACATGTGTGTCCACACTGTGTATCAGTCTCCACAGATGTATAACTCCATCTATGTTTGTTACTGCTATATTTTAGCAATTGGTGGAACAAAAATCCTAGAAAAGTCAATTCATTTCATGGCTTTCAACTGATGCAGAGGAGTATCTTCCAGCTTGTATATGGAGTACCCTTAACAACATGGCTTGTCTCCCTTATTTACACCTTTAATTTAGGTTACATGATAAACAATATATTTACATTCCCTTAAACTATTAGATTAGATAAAAATGAAAAAATAAATGTAAATCATGTTAAAAATGTCACTTATCAGAAACATGTCACTGAATGATGCTGCTAAAACAGTGTCAGTGGTTCACAAGGCTTGATCCAAAAATGTGCAACCACATTAAAACATTGTGTATGTTGGTTAATGGAAAGTGTCACCGTTATCTCTTTATATTGTTCATTTGAAAATCTTTACTCCTGAATGCAAGATAGTCACAGTGACTTCTATTAAATATGTAATTTAGCTTTAAAGCAATGTAAACTTCTACTTAACTTTTTGTTTTACAGTTAGCTATTGCTGTTTTCAGAATTTATTATCACATGCTGTACATAAATCTTTAACAATTTATATATATGCTCATGTAAGTCATAAGGTGGATGGTTTGATGTTATGTCTAATTTAGTCTATATTGTTTCATGCTACTGATGACTCGTGTACAACTAATGTAAAAAAACTGCAGAGCAGAAGCAATAACGGGGTATCTTTGTAGGTTTGTGAACAGGTCACAGGTAGAACAAATGACAAAGTAAACAATGCAGAAAATAAATAATATATTACTGTATCGTTTTAAATCAAATGCTGCATTACATTTTGAAGCAGAATGGTTGTGCTTGTTCTTGAATTACAAGGACAGATGTAATGGCAGATTTGGCATTTTCTAAAACATTCTGCAATTTATAAAATTTCAAATCAGCAACCATTGAATTAGGAATTCATGCAAACCATCTTTCATTAAGACTCTTCTGACACCTGCTCTTAAAAATTCAAGACATGTGCCATACATACTGGTTTTCTTTATTCCACATAATGATATCTTATTCAATCACAGACATAATCAACTTTATTTTTTTATTTTTTTGCTCGGAATAATGTTGCTTTCTGTTTGTCAGTGATGTGAAACTACCTAAATATACTTCAACATTCAGGAACTGGAGAACCAGCCCAATTACTCAGCTTAATGTACTTGGAGAGTGTTGTTTTATGATGATATAGTAAAAGCTTCCAACAGATCACATTCTCTAATAAATCAACATATAGTATTATCCATAAAAGATACTATTTCCAAGTGAGGATATACTTGATGTACTTTTTTCCCCACAAAGCAAATAAGAGATGCAGCTACTCGATTATATTCTGTAGCTCTTCACAATTACAATTAGGGGCTACGTTTTTTTAATAAGACACACACTCTGAGATACATCAGTAAATGCAATGCCATAACACATTTTTTTTATTATTGTAGATGCCATTTGCAGACCATTGCCGTACAGCATTTTAGCATTATGTCATATCTTTTTCCGTCAGTGAAAACTTTATTGACATGAATCCTGAATGCTAAACATATATATATAAACTGTGTATATGTAAATATATATTTATATACTGTGTGTGTGTGTGTATATATATATATATATATATATATTACTCATACATATACAATACTATTTTCTTAACATTATACAGTGTAAGTAGCTCATATTTATGAAGCTGCAAGAGAAGCTGTAAAACACCTGCATTAATAGCTATGTGCTATCGACTGAATGCATTGGAAATCTTTGGAGGTGGCTTGTTTATATGACACAAGGTTGCATTGATTAATAATATGTGTTGATGTTTTAGTTGTGAATTATAACAAATTAAAATGTGGGTATAGTGTGAAGACAAAGCCTTACTTAATGGGTCACAATGAAAGCTGCATTTATTGTGTCTAGAAATTAGCTCACCATTTCAGATCATTTTGAGTTGATTTGAATATCAGATTTTTGGTCCGACAAACCAGTTTGCAAACTTCTCACTGAAAAAGTTGCTGAACAATTATAAACAAAATTGTCTTTCATGTTTCAATGCTGTTTTTAACAATAATGTATTTTATTAATTTATTTTTAATAACATATTTTTCGAATAAATTGTCAACTATAGCAAATTAAGTATTTACATTATAAATTACATTTTATATTCTAAACCCATTCATGCAAAGTAATGTAATAAAAACAAGTAAATGTACACACCCTGCTGCATTTTACTTTAGTGCGCAAGGGCAAATATTTTGTTTAAATCCGGCATTGCGCTGCTCTGATCACTGCCTGGACAGGAACCAAGCTGTTACATTTTCATTAGCAAGGAACTATTGCAAATAGTTTCCAGTCTTGATAACTCCCCTTCAGAATTATCTATAGAACTATGTGCTAGTGATTTAAGTCCCCCTCTACTCCTCCCTCTTGTTGATATCCTCACTCCTGTTTTATTACATCTACAGGAGATTAGAAAACAGTTATAGAGGAGAAAAAGAGAAACAGATTATATTACTTAAAGAAAACATGTTACTATTCTCCCACAAACTTTACCACCTACATGTCCTATATTTTGCATAAGCACAATATATTATTTAGTAAAAGTATATACAAATAGTCAAACATTTAATCTGCTGAATGGCGACCTCTAAGACTAATTTCCAGTGCCTACTGTGCCATTAAATATAGAGGTTGGCATGGACAAGCCTCATCCTCCAGTTCTACACATACTGTGACACAAGGAATAAAATTACAGACTCAATCCTTGACTGTACCTACTTCATTTACCACACAACAACCACGAATACTTAGCATACTATATGCACAGACAATGCCACTATCCATCCTAAGATAATTATTGTCTCATGGTAAAATTACTACTCTTATTATTAGGATCTACCTCTCCTATTCTGCAGCATCCCTTTAGGATGCTGCTTTGTCTCTGCAGCTCATGTCTCCTGGACTATTTTGGACTTGGTGTTATTTGTATTAGCCTTGCAGTACCTCTGAATCGCCAGAGGTACTCCTATTGTACCCTTGCCTCTCCCTTCACTAGCAGTAGTTAACCTTCTGCATCTGTTAATTACTGCACCTATTATCTGCCTATTTATGCCAGCTTTCCAAAGCTCACCTTTGCTAGTAATTCTATCCTCAATGCTGCTGCCCGCCTCATTTTTCTCTCCTGCCGCTCTATCTCTGCGGTCTCCCTCCAACAGTCACTACATTAGTTCTGCATACCATACAGAATTAAATTTAAACTCCTCACCCTCACCTTTAAAACTCTTAGTTAATCTTCCCCTCCCTACATCTCCAATCTCATCTCTACCTACACTCCTACCCGCCCCCTCCGCTCTGCCTCTGACCGCTGCCTCACTACTTCTCTGATCACCTCCTCTCACTCTCGTCTTCAGGACTTTGCCTGGGCTGCTCCCCTGCTGTGGAACGATCTTCCACGTTCCATCAGGTTAGCATCTACTCTCAAAGGCATCAAGCGTGCCCTTAAGACTCATTTCTTTATTCAAGTCTATCAGTCCTCCTAACTCTCTTGTCCTGGCTCTCTCCCCTAGTTAGTACCAGGGCCGTAACTAGGGCTGTGCGACAGGGGTGACCGCCCAGGGCGCAAAGCTGAAGGGGAGCGCAATTTAGGAATATTTTAGGTTAATTTGGTTAAGATTGAGGGCTAGGGGGCGGCATTTGTCTTTCTCGCCCAGGGCACTAGAATTCTAAGTTACGGCTCTGGTTAGTACCAACCTTTTTTGTGTCTCCCCCTTCCCTTTAGGTTGTTAGCTCTCATGAGCAGGGCCCTCTTTCCTTGTGTGCTCCTTCTACTGTTCCTTCTCCCTCTGTACCTCTTGGCCTGCTTCGCTAGCCCTGTTTTACCTGTTTTATTAAGCTTCGGCCTTCTTCCTGCTGATTTCTACCATCCTTTTCACTATCTGTCAGATATAACCTGATTTGCTTTACCCATGCACCTGTGTTTGTATATATTTGTGTATCATGTTGTGTCTTGGTTCTGTTTTCTGTATATGTAATGTATGGCGCTGCGGACCCTTTGTGGCGCCTTATAAGTCAAAGATAATAATAATAATTGTTGCTGCTATTACTATTCCTGTTTCATGGGACTACTGCCGGCTGCTAGCTGTCATCCCTGTTCCTGGTTTCATCTTACTCAGCTAGTTCACCTGCCGTATTGTCAGGATCTGCCTTGCTTCCTCTGCAGCATCACCTCAGGATGCTGCTTTATCTCGGCATCTCCTGTCTCTAGGATTATAGGACTTTATTATTGTGTTCATTGAATGTTTTTTTGGCACTACCTCTTCTCTACCAAAGGTGCCGCTATTGTGCTTGTTTCTTCTTACTACTAGGAGTTACCTTGCTGTACTCATTAATCACCTGCACCTGATTCTCTCTGTATTTATACCTGCTACTCCCAGTTAACCTTGCTGGCCCTTGTTGTTTCCTTGCCTTCCTTATGGATTGTTCTCCCTGCTGCTTCTGTGCTCATGGACTTCAAATCCTGCTGCTACACCACTTCTCCATATATCTTTCTACCTACCATTCTACCTCTGTCTGCAGTATTCCCTGTGTGGTTTCAGCTATATTGGGTTCATACCCTTTATCTGTATTTTCTGAGCAATAAACACCTTTATGCTTCATCCCATCCCGGGCTCCATAACTGTGATTTACTTTGAAGCGTGACAGTATGACCTGCCAAAACCACAGCTTTGGAGCTGTGTGAAAGTCCCTGCTTTGGGTTTTCTCCTGGGACTCTAACTGCAATTGATTCCATTTGTTTTCTCCTGCAAACATGTCTACTTTACAAATCACTTTACTGCCTTTGCTACAGACTCTACAAATGGACATCATTTTGTTACTCTTTCAGCTGACTCGATTTTAAACTTTACTCACGGACCCACTCAGGGTACAGTCAGATTTTGTATTTTCCAATTCCAATGCTGTCGATTTATCTCAGCATACTTTCTCTACTGGTGCTACTGAATCAGTGCAAACAACACCTTTTAATATTGCTACCACAAACTTACATTTAATCAACTACTGTGTAACAAACTCCAGGCTATCAGGTGGTCCACGCACCTCATCTGACTGAAGAGGAGCGGCATGTGCAGAAGGACTAACAAATTACTGTGCCAGTAATGGACACTTCTTACAAGACTGTCCTCTCGGCAGGCCACGACAACCTACAGAACCATCTTCTGTTTTTTCCCCCCTTCATTCTTGATTTGTTTGTGCTTCACTTCCTGTTTCCACAGTACATCCTGTTCTGCTCCCTGGGATGAGGCCCAGTCCAGAGGTGCCACATTCTGCCCTTAGTCCACAGGTGTTACTTTTTGCCACCAGTCAAGACGTGCCAAATTCTGCCGCAAGTCCAGAGGTGCCAGTTTCTGCCATCAGTCCAGAGGTGCCAGCTCCTGTCGCCTGTCCTGAGGTGCCAGTTCCTATCACCTCTCCTAAGGTACCAGCTCCTGTCATCTGTCCTGAGGTGCCAGCTCCAGTCGCCTGTCCTGAGGTGCCAACTTCTGTCGCCTGTTCCGAGTTGCCAGTTCCTGTCACCTGTTCTGAGGTGCCATTCTCTACCTCCAGCTCCGAGGTGCCATACTCTGCCTCCAGCTCTGAGGTGCCAGCCTCTGGCTCCTGTTCTGAGGTGCCATAATCTGCCTCCTGTTCTGAGGTGCCAGCCTGTGCCTCCAGTTTCGAGTTGTCATACAGTTCTGAGGTTCCAGCCGCTGCCTCCAGTTCAGAGTCACCAGCCGCTGCCTCCACTTCTGAGTCGCAAGTGATGTCCCTGTTCCTGACCTATGGCCTGCTTTTGAGAAGGCTCTACCACCACAGCCAGCTTCTGAAAGGATGCAGTCCCTGCAGCCTGCTTCACTATGGGCTCTGCCACTCCAATCTGCTCCAGAGACATTGCCACTAGATACGGTTCAGCCTGAGTTGCCATTCCATGTGGGTCAGCCCGAGTTGCCACTTAATGCGGTTCAGCCCGAGTTGCCATTCCATACCGTTCAGCTCGAGTTGCCATTCCATACGGTTCAGCTCGAGTTGTCATTCCATACGATTCAGCCTGAGTTGCCACTAGATACGATTCAGCCAGAGTCGCTATTTAAGGCATTGCATCCAAAGTCTCCACTTGTTACGGTTCAGCCAGAGTTACCATTTGGTGCTGTCTGGTCTGAGGCTTCTCCCAATGCTGTGCAAGCCATCCTCCAAGTGTGCCCAGTCCAGGCCATCCTCCAAGTGTGCCCACTCCGGGCCATCCTTTGCCAAGGGCCTCCAGTCTGAGCTGTCACCTATCATTGAGGGGCATTTTTTCAATTTAGTGCCCTTTTGAGGTTTTGTGCTTCACAAATTCCCTCTGTATCTAGCATCATTAATGACCCAAAGAGACAGGTACTATTTCTGATATCGCATTTAGAGGGGAAACCTTGGAATGGGTAAACCCATTTATTGAGACTGATCATCCCAATCTATCGGACTTGCAACTCTTTACTGAGGCAGTAATCGGCAAGTTTCCGACATCTCCCGCTATGCCATCTTGCATGGCATCTGTACATTCGGCAATACCACCTCTCACATCATCATTTGGATTTGTTGCTAACCTCTGCCTGCCATAACCTTAGCCTGATTACCAGAGTTGCTATTGATCTCTGCCAGCCCTGGCCTTGACCAGTGTATTGGAGTTTGCCCTTGCTATTCATCTGCCTTTCTGATTTTAGCTTATTTTACTTTTGGTCACCAACTGACTCCTTCCATATCCTGTCCACCCCACCTAGCAATATCTCCATTTATTAAGCCTCCACTAATATGAGTTAATTCCTGGAGCAACCATTTACTCTGGAACATATTACATTCCTTGAAAACAGTCTGCTATAGGCAAAAACCACATGAAGAGGTTCTAAAGTTTTATTCTCTAATCTGATATTGCGCAAAAATATGTAGCAGTGTGGTGTTGGATGGCTAGTTTGTTTTTTTTCTGCCATTGTGGGTACCAGGTAGCAGGAGTTTAAGTAGATACACTGGGGTTAGTAATGGAGCCTGCATGAGGCACCTGTTAGTACCCGGTTCCCACTGATCACTCAGCTGGTGGACAGCTGCAGGGAATGTCTTTTTGTAGGAGGTTTGGTTCCACATGCTGAAAGGGGCCCACTGTGGCTAAAGTGGCAGTGGCATTGTCATGGGGCCTGCTAGCACTAGCTGGGAAGCTTATATTTAAAAATGTATTTCAGTTTATCAAAACAGAAACCGCTTGTGCTAAAACTTTAAAGATGCCAAATACAACTAGTGCAACAGGGGAACAACCTCTATGTAAAAAAGGTGCAACTAAATGAAATAGGTATTGAAAACCTATATAATGTATTTAAATATTTATAAAAACTCATAGGTGCACACCGTCTTCAACTTATATACTATGGCAATAATAAAGATAATACATTTTAAAAGACTTTAAGTTTAAACCACCATGAAGTCATAGATATGAATTGTCACGGTTAGTAAAACAGTAGGAGCAACTGGTTGGTATTTACGCAACTGAACAGGGGGTTGCACCCCAACGCACTCCAATCTTCACCTGGGACCCTGTGGGGGTTTTTTCTTCTCTGCGTGGGATGCACATGTTGCGGTTCTCCAAGTCAGTCACCAGCACAGTGGAGAGACAGGAATGGTCGGACGATCCAGGTCAAGCCAAACAGTAGCGCAGTACACAGGGATAATCAGAAGAGGTGTCAGAAACAAGCAGAAGGTCAATTTCAAATGGGCTGTGTAGTACCAAATTGGAGTCCAGGAGAATGAGCCAAGGAACAAGCCAGAAGTCAGCATACACAAGTGGCAGGAAAAAACAGGAAGTGCTGGAGCTGGTATGAACCAATACTCTGACACGCTAATGGTGCCAGAGTGTTCCTTATTCAGGGAGGATAGGAATCTGATTCGGCAGTCAGAACACAACTGACCACCGACAGAAAGCCAAGGAAGCGAGTTCCGTTGCCTCTGCGCGATCATCTCTGTGCATGCACGCGCAGCATGGTGCCTTAGGGCCGGAAGGGCGTTGCATTGCTAGGCAACAGGATGTAGAGAACGACACAAGACAGGCGACCATCACTGTACTTAGAAGGAGTGCGGGGACGATGCCTGATATGAATACATTTAAAACATAAGAAATCACGAAAAGATGGAATGGAAGAAATTGAATTCACTCTAAATTTTTATGCAAATATGATGCTCTCCTAAAATGTATTTGAATTAGTCCACTTTAGATAAATGCCATTCAATAGGGAGCTCCTTGGTTGAACGTACTTGTATAATGTGGATGAGTGCAACAGACAATCCCCTGCACAACTTTGTCCTTCCACAAGTAGGTATAAAGAATAATGTTATTGGTACCTTAGTCACAAGCCCAAACCAGTTTGGTTGCAGAAGCAAATGTAGGAAACTGTCCAGGTTTTGACAATATTTTGCTCGATTACTGAAAGTTGTGGATGCTATGTGCTCATGCAGAACACATGGAACTGGCATGACACTTCTAGTGGTTCATGTCACTTCTGGTTTGAAACAACTACTATGGGTGCTGAAGATAATCAAAGACCGGAAGCATTTCATCTCCATGGTTTTCTTCCTGGGATTAGCCCTACCAGTCATCAAGTCTCTTTATATATACAGTCAGAATTCATGTAGTGGAGAGAGAGTTACCCTTAGAGGGGTCGTTAATGCATCTCCCTGTCACAATTTTACACCCCAAAAATATTTTGTCCTATAAACCTTACACCCTAGGCTGCAGTCTAATCAGCCTATTGGATAACCAGGAAGTGGAAGACTATCTTATATCAGAGAGTAACCAATTTGGTTAGTAGAAAAAATGGAATTTACATTTGACTGTCATACAATACGTTATGGGATATGTTAATTAATTGCTAGGAACTTCCTGTTGTAGTTAGAGGAAATTTGTGTTGATGGCTAAATTGGTCCACAACAGATCCAGAAACAGATAATTTGTCTGCCTGCAGAAGTTAGTTCTTGAAAGCAGTAGAACTTACCTTTCCTGCAAATGGGTCTACGATAAGTGCTTGTAAATAAGACAAGGAGGATTTAGTAGCAGATTATTTTTAGAGATTCTGAGAAATATTTGTTAGACTGTCAGAAATCGAAGACCTGATGACTCAGGCTCCTCAGCTATAGTTGCAGGATTTATGAATGGTAGTTTACCAGCTGTTCAATCCCATTTTAAATCTATTGCTGTGGTTTCATAGGAAATGCCTGTAAATGAGATTGTAAATTAGCCAAACATTGCATGAATGGCAGCTGCTGATTCAAAGCTCAAAACACTGAAGATGCAAAGCCTTTCCATGCACATTAGAGAAGTAAGGGGTGGAAGGGGTAAATGGTAAAGTAGGGGAAGATCACACAATAAATGCAGGTAGATGTTGCCTGAAAAAATGAAGCTATTTTTGTGATAAAGCAGGTCATTGGAGGTTTCAATGCTGTCACCATCAATAACAACAATAGGCTGATTCTTATGCTAACACTTTTCCAATTCCTCCACAACAATTGTATTGACTATTTTCTACAAAAATAGGAGATCTTCATTGCTCTACTAATTCCTGTACATCAGTCATGTTCATGTTCAGTCAAGTTGTGTTATAAATTATAAGTTGTCTTATAAATTATGAAGCAAAAATATACAATGTTTGATAGTCACCAGTGCTACTAAATCTGTCATGAAATCTTCAGATTCTTCTTCTTTCTTTCAAACACATCAAACTGTTACTGCAGTAGTTGTTCACTCTGTCACCCCGCTAAAATATGTTAATATTGGTTCTATATCTGCTAACCTTTTTTTCATTCGCCAATTATATATGGAGTCTATCTTGATGTACCCTCACAAAATGAGATTAACGTTGCAGCTTTGCAGGGAACTGATATACAACGAGCTTATGATTCCTTAGAACTGAACAACCAAGAGGTAAATGATTTCCAGAAGAATATTCTGTCTTTCTTCCCTCAATTGTGGTTACAACATACTCAAGTCATGTAAAAATAACTAATGACGCACCTAAACCCTTACTGCGGGTTTCATAATACTGTTATGCTGTGTAATGGAGAAAAAATATTGTTTCTACATGAAGTACCTGTAACTCACCTATATTTCCAATTAATAAACAGAATGTTACAGGGCTATAGTGAAAGTCTTAACTTTTTTTCTCAGGTCATGAAGAAATATCATCATCATCATCATCCCCATTTATTTATTTAGCGCCACTAATTCCGCAACGCTGTACAGAGAACTCACTCACATCAGTCTCTGCCCATTGGAGCTTACAGTCTAAATTTCCTAACATAAACACTCAGACAGAGAGACTAGGGTCATTTTGATAGCAGCCAATTATAAACATACTACTAGTATGTTTTTGGAGTGTGGGAGGAAACCGGAGCACCTGGAGGAAACCCACGCAAACATGGGGAGAACATACAAACTCCACACAGATAAGGCCATGGTCGGGAATTGAACTCATGACCCCAGTGCTGTGAGGCAGAAGTGCTAACCACTTAACCAACCATGCTACCCCATTTGGTGATCCTGTTCTTCTCAACGTTTCTATAATGTCCTCATACAATATGCAGAAGATTTGCATCTTGCTTCACTCTCCCTTGAGGCATGTAGAATTGGGTCTCATTATTTGGATTACAATCATTGCTTTAAAGGGTCACAATATTCTAAAGATAGATTGCATTTATGCCTAACTAGAGTTGATTACCCAGGTAGTGACATTACAAATGGGCATATACATCTGTCTCCGAACAGAATTTAGGCAATCCTCAAAATTCCCAAAACAACCACAAACTTTCAAATGCATTCTTTCCTCAGACTCGTAGTTATAACTAGAATTTTTAGTGCCCTGGGTGAGAGAAACCACTGGTGCCTCCAATCTTAGTGCGAGTAGATACTGCCTTCCAGCAGCAAGCAGGGGGAGACTCAGACTCCCAGGATGAGGGGAGGCAGGGGGAGACACGGGCTGAAGGGAGGCAGAGAGCAGGGATAGACACAGACTCCCAGGCTAAAGAGAGCAGAGGGAGAGACTCGCATGTCGAAAAAGGGATGGAGATAGAACCTACAGATTGAGAGCATTACTTACCTGCACAGATGTAGAACAGGCAACTCTAAAATGGAGAAATGCTTCATCGTCCATCTGGTTGGCTGGCAAACATTTTGGGCTGTCTGGAGATGCTGGTGAGCTAACTTAAGGAAATCCATGTGATTATTGTAAAAGCTGGAATATGGACAGTCTGAAGGAGGAGCATTCTGTACTACACTGCACAAGTGCTCTTTAGTTGAAGTTCAGTCTAAGATGGCCACACTGGTAGCCTATCGTTGCGGCGGATGGAGCACCTCTACAGCATGGCACCCCCACTATTCATACTGGCACTGCTGCATCAGGGGACTGTGTCTAGTGTTAAAGAGGGTGGCCCTCGTTACAGCGCTTGTCAGACTAATGTCACTAGTGGTTCCTGCACTATGCAAATATATCAAACTTTTGGAAAAAAAATTGACTCAGTGAATGTGTCTGAACCCTTGCCTTGAGACGAGTTAACTTAACAGCACTTTGTACCCTTAAATAAGAGCTTTCTTGTGCTGCAGCCTCAGGATTACCAAATTATACTAAGCCTTTTACACTGGTCTGCCATGAAAGGGATAATTTGGCATTAGGAGTATTGACACAGAAACATGAAGATAAACACTATCCTATAGCTTACTACAGCACACTGCTTGATCGTGTATCAAAAGCATTTTCCCGTTGTATGGAATCTGTAACAGCTGCTGCTATGTTGGTAGAAGCCTCTGCTAATATTATTTTAGGATCTACATTCACTGTTGCTGTCCCACATGCTGTATCTGAGCTTCTTTTCAAAACTAGCCTTTTCTCCTCTCTACACTTTGTTTCTGTCTCTAACCTAAAGTCACCTATCTGCTCGTCAATAAAGTCCTCTTTCTATCTCCCCATATGTTAGGAAACAGGAAAAATTACGAAGGCTGGGTACGCACTACAGGGTTATCAGACGATTATTGGGCCAATCACACGATAATTAGTGTGTATGCTCCAATAATGAACGATTATCATTCCAAAGCATATTGTATTTGATTTTTAAACCAAACTAAATATCTCGTTCAACGACGGAATGATGTTGTTCCAATTCTGCAGTGTGTATGCACTCACAACCAGCAGTGTCTATAGATCTCTATGGAGTATGCAGAGTCACAATGTTTTAAGATAATGGCTATGTCAGATGAAGAGCACAGATCTGAAGGTAAATCTTGTAAAATGTGTTTAGTGTGTATACATGAATCGGCATGTTGATTGGGCCTTTTTTTTAAATTTCATTTTCAGTCATTGGCAAATTCGTTAACGATATCCCATTGGGAGAATTTTTCTGTCTAGTTCCCAGTCTAATGTTTGGCAAACACTGGAGCTTTTTCGTCCAATCATCAGGCAAATCAGCCAACATTCGATCGTTCAGTCGGAAGTCGGGTTAGTCTGTATAATGACACGATGATCGAAAGTCGTTCCAAAGTCTCGCTTGTCGGCTTATTTGGTTGTACTGTTTAATATTTTCTCCAAATCACCTAACGATCATGTAGTGTATATACATTTCCAATCAGATCCACGAGAAACTGTTGATATTTCCTCGAACTGCGACTCCTTTTGGGGCATGTGTTTGTAAATTTCTGATGCCTGTACCTGTCCCAGGTGATGCAGTGTTTTTGTCTGGTTTTTATTGTCAACGCTTTTGTTAATATGTGTATTGCTTATGTCTGCCTCCATAATTACGGCCCTTTGTCCCTTTATTGTACACTCAATACACATTCATTTAAAATGCAAAATATGTGTATTACATTTGTCTGCCTGCATAATTATATAACTGTGCCCATTGTGTATTGTACAACAATAACCACATTTTTCTGTTTCCTATAGATGTGTATTGTATATGACTGGTTGCATATTAGTACACCTGTGTAAATAGTATTGCATATTGCACCTGAGTTCTGTAACCCTTTACATGTATATTCAACATGTTTTATAATTTAACCTTTATTTACTTATTAATGCATATATTTTACATACACTTACTAAAGCACACATTGTAAATCCAACAGATTTATTGTTGAAAAGTGTACAAAAATTTTGCTATGGAAAAATATAAAGCTTCAATATAATTATACTCAGCATCGGACTGGCCTGCTGGGAAGCCGGACTATCCACCGGTAGGCCCCGACGCTGGTAAGCCACGCCCCCACCTAATCCGCTGTTCCGAGTGCTAAGCCAGCTGCAGAGAGCCCAAACGCGACAGCGTTATACTTTTTACTTTTACACAGCAGCAGGAGTACGCGGCTGTGCCTCTTAGCCAAAAACCGGAAGTTTGGCTATTGACACGCAGGCTTGCGTTCCAAGGCGGAGGAAGTGTCAGAGAAGTTTATCGTTTGCAAACTGAGGTTGGCGGTGCACCGCCATTGAAAAAAGGGAGTCTTCGGTGCCAGTCTCATTACATTTAATGGACTTCTGGATCTTTGGGATACCTTTGGGACATTATTTACGAGGTAATCTTCATATGACTGTTTTTTTTTCAATACACGCTACCGTTTTAGATGCACTCCATGCTTTTATATGTTTCTTTTTACTGGATATTCTTTTTGATTTTTTTCTACTTGGATTGTATCTTTTTATTATAAAAGATTGCATTTTTTACTCTTTTGTTTGTTATTTATTTGTGCATATTTTCTTCCCTCCGTTCATATTGTCCATTCAGGATTGCTTTTGAATTGGATTGGTTTCATTTATTTATTATATATTCAAATATTTTTTATTTTGCTTTATATACACATATAATATTTTTTCTGTTTTGGAGAGCATTTGTCATTTCCTTTAGCACATAGCGCCATGGGTCATCATCATTATTATTATTCTAATGTCTCAGCAGTCTTCATTGCATAAAATTACTGTGAAGTAAACCTGTTTTAGAAAGTCTTACATTTTGTTATCAGTGGAAAAAAAAAATATTATGCCAATAAGCCTCATTTTATGAGAGAATACAAATGCAGTTAATGCTTTTTGCCATAGTTATTTGAGAGTCAATACATGTTAAAACATGTTTAAAAAATATATTTCAAGAATGGGATATGGATAAATAAGGACATTGGAGAGGGGAGAGAAAGAAATGTGGCATATGGGATGAGGCACAGTGTGAAGGGGAAGCAAAGTAGCATGGAATAGTGTGATGAAGGGCGGCCAAAGCAGCATGGCACAGGGTGATGAAGGGGGGCCAGGAGAAGAGGGGAGCAAAAGCAGCATGGAGGGCGCAGTGTGATCATAAAGAGGCACAGCATGGTGATGAAGGGGCACATTGATGTGTGTGTGATGGCACAGCGGGTTTGTGGCAATGTAATGTGTGTGTGGTAGGTGGTGGCTAATTAATGGGTGCTATTTTATAATGGGGACTATTAATTTTAAGATGGGGTGGTTTTGGGGCTATTAATTGAATGTGGGGCTGAGTTTGAGGAGCATGAGGTCTATTTATTAAATGTGAATATTAATTATTTAATGGCAGTGACGGTTGCGGGAAATAGGAATATTTATTATGCGTAAATGCTATTAATTTATTGCTGGGGCTGTCTGGAGAGAGGGAAATAGGTTTATTTCTTAAATAGGAATACTATTACTTTAATGTTGGTGCTGGAGGAAGGCCTAAGTATTAATTGTGGGTCCAATTGATTTAACGCTAGGCTGGTTAGAATTTTCTAAATGTACCCATTTTTTTCCAAATAGGGCCCCCAACATTCCAGGTTCCAGAAAAGCTGCAACTAAAGAAACCAGCAGCCACAGGTGGTGACAAGAACAGGTAGGACAGTCTGTCAAATGTTTTGAGTCAAAATCCCAATTTTTGGTGACTGTTCTGCCCAATCTAAGGGGCAGGTCAAGACTGTGCACTCTTTATATACACACTGCATTCTTTATATACTACACTATGGTGCTAGCTATCCTTCGTGGGCTGACCACTCCCCCTCTAGTGTCTGTTCCTGCCTCTTTGATGGCTGGCCACACCCCCTCTGGTGGGCCCCTAGCGTTGCAGTCCCCCGGTGGGCCCTTCATGCCCCAGTCCGACACTGATTATACTACCACTATAAGATTGGACTGCTTAATGGTTAAACTGGCCTTTTGATTTTTTTTTAACATCACTGATGTTTGCCCTTAATTCTTAAAAATATTTATTGAGCTTTTCCATGTTCTCGACCACACCCTTCAAAGGACTACCAACATTCTTTTCTCCCTCCGAACTTTCACCCGATATGATGATTGTATCTACGAGAAAAGGAAAAAATATGTTTAGCATTTTACTTTTATATCTGTAATAAAGTTAACATAAGTTATTTTCCAACACCATACAAAGTCACATTTGCTCACCTTGCACACTGCTCGTAATAAGTTTATGCTGTGGTCCCACTTGTTGCTTCTCTACAAAGGTGCTCCATAGGTTCTGTAAAACGGGTACCATTTTGGTTACTATAACAATATATGTTTCTCCCCAAAACATTTTTACAGCATCCAAATGTGACTTCAAATACCTTCTTTTAATACATCTTATTTCTTCAAATTCTTTATCAATTTTTTCTGATTTAACAGCTAGGTGTTCAGCGTTAACATTTTTTGTACCTATGCAGCAAATGTCATTGTGCATTCTTCTTTCTGGAAATAATACAACTTTTATAATATACTATATACTATTGTCAGATGTTCATCTACAAATTCACTAACAAGTCCGTCAAACAGTTGCACAACAAGTCAAACTCACTTTTTTTTTAATGTTTTTATGGATTTGCATCAGTCTCTATTGTTCTTTATTTTTAGGTCTGACCATCGCTTTTCAACTTGAAATTTGGTCCTTTTCTTTCCCAGTTTTTCCTTCATTTGTTTGGTCATTTCTGCATTACCACAATCTTCTCACACCCCTCGCCGCCAGGCAGGCTCTTCTGTAATTTCACACACACATGGGCGTTCGTTTCTGTTGTGGACCTATCAATCATGGTACCGTACGGAATGGAGCATTGTGGGTAAAGGCCAATTGTTTATAATAATCTTGTGTTCGCGGCAATATATCAATATATTTAACCCATCCAGGTCCGTGAAATACGAAGGGAAACTACGAACCTTTTAAACCTTACATCTGTTGCCATATAAGGTAAGTTGTTTGTGGAAGAATAATTAATGTTTTGTTGTACCATTGTGCTTATCGTAATAACTGCATAAATATATATTTTATGATTGTTAAGCAACCTTATGTGTATATTCCATATAGTTCTTTTATACTTAATAGTATTGTCTATAATTCAAAAATTTGCAAATAATATCATCATTGTAAAAAATATTAAACTGACTTTGTTTTTAGAAAATAAACTGAAAATGGCATTGGACCGCAATGTGGAGCTCATAAAGGATTTCATTAAGACATATAGGACCTGCTTTATTAAGGAAAGTCAGGCAAAAAAATGAACTTTTCTCCTGGACAAAACCATATTACAATGCAAGGGCTACAAATTAGTTTTCATTTTGCACATAAGTTAAATACTCTCTGATTTTTCACATAGCACGCAAATACTTGATAGCTTATTTGTACACTGAAATTTAAAGTTCATCTAGGACATGCCCTACCCCTAATATAAATCTGACATCACAATTTTTTAAATTTACCTCCCCCTTCAATGCAACAGAGTTTTGCCAAGGTGAAAAGTTGCTCATTTTTTTGCTTTACTTTCCTTAATGAATCAGGCCCAATGGGACCTTCGGTGGAAGTTAAAGTCTTTGTAGATAACACGTTGGTCAGAAAATTCTTCAGTGTGTACCTTACCTAAGACTACCATGCATCTTGTTTACTTTCTTATCTCACCAGGTACTACTTGCTCTAAATTGCTTTATGCTCACTTTGTCACAATATGCACACAAATTAAACCATCCTAATTGATTGGTTTGTGCTCATCATTCTGAAGATGCCATAACAATGATACCATTTCTTTCACAATGACAAACTAAATCCGCTCTTTCTGAAAAAGGCCAGCTTGGTTGTTTGTAAGGGCATGGGAATATATACAAGTGGTGTGAAACAGTGTCCCTGGACCAAATAAAAATGCCTTGCCAAAACTGTATGGCACGCATTTAGAATTAGGGGTAAATAAAAAAAGTAGCAAATTTACTCCTGGACAAAACATATTTTCATGCAAGGTGTGCAAATAAATTTGTTTTTCGCTGGAAAATGCTGGTGTATTTGCATGTAGCACATAAATACTGGAAATCTTTATTTTTATAATGTTGAGACAACTCTCAATGTGTCCTTACATTTTACCTTTGAGGACCCTGTAGTGCAACATGTATCTGCCAAGGTACACATTTGCTCCTTTTTTTGCTTTGCCCATAACTCTAAAAGAGACCAGTCATGATTATGACATAACCAGCAGAAGAAAATAAAATATGAGACACTCCCACAGATATTATTTTTTTTTTGTAACTTGTAATCGCTCTCTGTGTTTCAGTACAACAATAGAGTTGTACCAAAACATGCTGACACCCGTCTGTCAGTCTGATTAGTGCCTGTATCATGTTAGCAGGAATTATTTATATATCAGAGGCCTGAACCCCAGTTAAAGGACTCAGCTACATGATGAATCAGAAAGGTTTATGACTCCCTCCAGATGATAGACATAGGGTCGAACAATGCAGTGTGCTCAGGGTGTTAAATATTTATTGTAGCGAATATACATCATAGTAATTATTTTCATAAACCATTTTTTAGAGGAATCCCCGGACATATTCATGTTCAGTATAACGAACTACATCATATGTGTTGACTATAAATGCCAATCTAATAGAAAATATAAAGAAATAACATATCTTTCTATTTTTATTTCATATTAATGTTTCATATGTACCTGTGCATAAAATCATAAGAATGCCTGAATAAAAGGATCATAAAAGGGTTGTAAAACCAGTTAGCATACATACAGCCTACTCTCAGTGATCTCACAATGTAGGGTGGTTGAGGGTGGTTTTGAAATAATGACCCTAATATTAGAATTTTCCAGTTCCAGAGGATCAATTTGCTACTGAGGTTTTGTCAATTTTCCAGCCTGCGCCATCGCAGATTTTATTAATCATGCGTGAGTTTACAGTTTCTGTTTTTATTCCTTTTCATTTTATTATGTTTTTATACAACAAGCATTGTGACATTATTTGTAATATTGCACTTTATGCAATAACATTCTGTGTCTGTGGTTTTTAATTAAATCATGTGCAAGTTTAGGTTGGTTGCTATAAATGCTACCTAAATAAATACTGGCAATGGTTTGGTTTACAATAGCTGATTAATTTAAGTTGGGAATATATTGTGAGATAAGGCAGGGAATAACCAAAGATTTCCTCAAGGTATCAGCTTTGGAACCGTATCTTGGTGGTGGCAACATTGTATAGAAATAAAGAGTGTGGGATAACATTTTGAAGGTTTCTAAAAATTTCTAGACAAATCGGATGATTTTGTAATGACTAACCCTTTCCAACCATACATCACACCTTATCAGGCACTATATCTTCAGTTAGATACTATTCTTTTGGTTTAATTTGCTATGAGAATAATGGGACACACGAAGTAAACAATATAAACTGTAATGTTTCTGTTGAAACTAATATAAATGCTACATTTTACAATATAACAATATACCTATATATGTATGTGAAGGAGCGATCACTCCTGAATGCGGCACCAGCAATGATGTCATAGCGGTGCGGTGTGAATTGGTGTACCAGCAGCAATAACACACGCCTGTGCACACCTTCCTCTTTCAGTAACCTGAATTAGAAATTGGAGCTGTTTAGAGCAACTTAATTAACATTTCTAAAGAAACAAATGCAAACTTTACTGAGACAGTCCACCTTCGAGAGTGAATGGGGAAAAACACATGTTCACTCACTCACTCACGTGCAAACAGGAATCAGAAGTGAAAACATCTTTAACTTTAATCTGGAGATCTTGCGTGGATTTCACATGGGCCCAAATGGGCAATGGTAAATTGTTTGAACATGAGGAAATAGACTTAAATATGAGTAATTTTATACATTGTTTATTGCTAGTGTTTTGATGGTAAAACTATAGGATGATAGGAATTACATTGGGACAGCATGGAGGGCTGATATATATGGAGAGATCACATTTGGCTCCCATCCCCAATGTGTGGGACATTCACTGATTATTTGTGAGAGCATAGATTATTAAGACAATATGATGATGTGTTTAGTGGAAAAGGCTTGGAAAAATTAGCCTGAGTAAAATGTGTAACGTAGGCAATTGAATGGTGTAATAACACACAAATAGGTACGTACACTGGCGCTACCGTTTTAGACTCTCAGGGAACTTCTGAAAAGAGGACTGTATATCCTCAATCCTCTCGTCATGCGAGGTACATAATACAAGAAGAAACAAAGAAAAAACATGGCATAATAACGTATGACACTGAATAAAGTCCACCACCACTATGGGGTATGAGATGATTCTCAAAAATAGGTGATGTCAATGAAAACTTCCAATAAGCACCCGTGGTGTATTCTTCAATTCTCTCCCCCTTAGGGTGTGTGCTTACATAACAGAAGATCAATATGCGCCTGTAGGGTTGTGCTCTGCTCCCTTAACAGTGTTGCAGTATGTGTTTTCTTTCACTCAATTCCAACATATCGACATAAAGAGAAAAAGAAGCAAAGCAACCACAATAGTGCATTATCACAAAGCACATTTATTTTCCATAAAAACAATCTGAATGATTAGAGTCAATAGTGTGGACCCGTACCAAGTGTAAAGTATAAAAGGGCATGTGTATAAATATTCACTGCTGCAGTTCAGTTCCAATATAAACAGCACTGTCACCTGTACACACGATAACCGGGTCACCAGCCGCCGACGCGTTTCAACCCACAGTCCAGGGTCTTTCTCAAGGCATGACTCTCGTAATCCAAATCTGTTAAAAATGTAACATGCTGGATTGGAAATTGCAAGTGCTGTGTAATGGAAGTGTATGGTTATAGTTATTGCAGTTTAGTGTAAGTATATAGTAAGTGCATGAAAATGCATGGAAATACATAGTTTGTTTTTTTAGATTAAAATGGTTGATTTCAAATGGTTAGATTTTAAGATTTTAGTGTTTGTCTGCAATGTTTGAATGGAAATGTGGTTACTCTGTGAGCTATTTTAAATTGATTGAAAAGGCTAATCGAGATTACAAATGAGAATGTTAGTGTATTTAAAAAGTGATTTGGAAAGATTTAGAAAAATAATGTGTTTACACTGTCTACACAGAAAAACATTGTTAATTTGTGATGTTTGTTATATAGTTATTGGTATGAGATTTTGTTAGAAAGTGAAAGATAAGCATAGATCATTTGGGATAGTTTTGCATATATTGTTTGTTACATGCGGCCTAGTGCTGGTTAGATTTAGTGGAAAGAAAATAGATTATATAAAGGAGATTTGTATTAGGTGCTGTAAAAGCAGATTATTTCTGGATAGATTTAATGGACAACATGGCTCCTGTGTGAGCCATGTGAGAGACATGTGAGTTTAGCTTTGTACTAGAGCCAGAGACACATGGTCTGTCCTCCATTTTGTCTTCACACACACACACACACACACACACACACACACACACACACACACACACACACACACACACACTCACCATATCCCCATCTTGCAAATATTTCTTTGTCACCTCACACACACATGACCTATCCTCCAATCTGTCTTACACACACACACAAACACATTGTCTTACAAACAGATCACACAAACGCTAGATAAAAAAAAACCAGCATAACTTATGTGCAAAAAATAAACTCATTTGCACCCCTTGCATTGTAACATTGTTTGTCCCAGAGTACATTTACACGTTTTCTTTGCTTTACTTTCCTTAATGACTCAGCCTCAATGTCTTTCAATCTGATTGCACACATGCACTGTCTTCCAATCTGTTTTACACACACAAACACACACACATTATCTTACAATCTGTTTGCACAATATATAATTGCACATACACATAAAATCTTACAATCTGTCTTACACACACACACACACACACTGTCTTACTGTCACAATCTGCCTCTGCATCTCCCTTGTGGATGCTGCTTGCCTCCTGCAGCTCCTGTCTCTTAAGAACTTTGCTTGAACTTTGCCTTTGTGTGTATCTTGCCTGCAGTACCTCTCGACCACCAGAGATGCTGCTGTCTCACCATTACACACCACCTCACTAGCAGGAGTTACCTCATTCCCCAATCAGCACCCACACCTGTTCGCTGCCTTTCCCAGTAATCTGTGGCAGTTCATTGTTGTCTTACCTGTTGTTTCTGAGTATCCTGTGTCTGATTTCCTGGTATTGACCCAATCTTGTTCCTCAGCTTCGCTGCTTATCTCCTGACCTAGACTCTGGCTCCGTTCTTGACTACTCTCCAGCTGCTTTTGACCCCTTGGCTTGTTTTGACCCTCCTCTATTCTGTCTCCCACGGATCGCTCCAGCACCTCGTACCTCCTGGCAAGAACTTGAGCCCTGCTTATCGTGTTTTATACTGTACGTCGTGTCTCATGCCTCCTGACTAATCCAGTCTCCTTCTGCAGCTACCTGAACCCTGGTGCATACCTGTTGCAGAACATCGTACCTTCTAATCCTGTCTCCTGCTGCAGCTACATAGACCCTGGTCTATATCTGTCACAGAACATTGCACAATCTGAACCAGTCTCCTTCTGCAGGTACCTGGACCCTGGTTTATACCTGTCACAGAACATTGCACCATCCGATCCAGTCTCCTGCTGCAGCTATCTGGACCCTGATGTATACCTGTCGCAGAACATCGCACCTTCTGATCCAGTCCCCTGCTACAACTACCTGGACGCTGGTGTTTACCTGTCGCATAACATCGCACTCTCTATTCCAGTTTCCTAATGTTGCTACCTGGACTCTGCTATCTACCTGCTGCAGATTATCTACACGCTTTATCAAGTCTCCTGCTTGCTGCTAGCTGGACCTCTGTGTTCTCAGACCTTCCTTTCTGCACTTACCACTGGGCCTCGCCAATTACTTACCTGGAGGGCCATGACCTGCGGGGCAGAAGCCGCTAAGCCCAAACCTTCTGTCCAGTTAGACTTTGCACCTCCCTTTAGGGGGCGCTGAACCTAGCAGGCTCTAGAATCCCACATACCCGAGGAATGTTTCACTTACAATCTGATGGCACACGCATAGTTCTGATTGCACGCATTTACACACACACACACACCTTGTCTTACAATATGATTGCACACACACACATTGTCTTACAATCTGATTGCACACACAATGTCTTACACCAGTGGTTCCCAAACTTTCTCAGCTTGAGGCACCCTTAGGGTCACCATAATTTTTCCAAGGCACCCCTAAGCAAAAATAATTTTTAAGTAGTTGGGTCAAAATGACGTAAGATGTATTTAGACCCCCTTCACCATCACATTGTGCCTTTTTATCATATCACTCTGTATCCCCTTCGCCATCTCACACCCTGTGTCCCCATCTTCACCATCTCACACCCTGTGTCCCCCTCTTCGCCATCTCACACCCTGTGTCCCCCTCTTCGCCATCTCACACCCTGTGTCCCCCTCTTTGCCATCTCACACCCTGTGTCCCCCTCTTCGCCATCTCACACCCTGTGTCCCCCTCTTCGCCATCTCACACCCTGTGTCCCCCTCTTCGCCATCTCACACCCTGTGTCCCCCTCTTCGCCATCTCACACCCTGTGTCCCCCTCTTCGCCCTCTCACACCCTGTGTCCCCCTTTTCCCCATCTCACACTCTGTGTCCCTCTTCATCAGCTCACACTCTGACCCCCCTTCAGCATCTCTCTCTATCCCCCTCCTTCAGTGTCTCTGTGTCCCCTTCAGTGTCTCTCTCAGTGTCCCCCTTCAGCGTCTCTCTGTGTCCCCCTTCAGCATCTCTCTGTGTCCCCCTTCAGCCCCTCTCTCTGTCCCCCATCAGCGTCTCTGTGTCTCCTTCAGCGTCTCTCTGTGTCTCCCTTCAGCGTCTCTCTGTGTCTCCCTTCAGCGTCTCTCTCTTCAGCCTCTCTGTGTCCCCCTTCAGCCTTTCTGTGTCCCCTTCAGCCTCTCTGTATCCCCCTTCAGCCACTCTGTGTCCCCCTTCAGCCTCTCTCTGCCCCCTTCAGCCTCTCTCTGCCCCCTTCAGCCTCTCTCTGCACCTTCAGCCTCTCTCTGTCCCCCTTCAGCCTCTCTCTGTCCCCCTTCAGCCTCTCTCTGTCCCCCTTCAGCCTCTCTCTGTCTCCCTTCAGTGCCTCTCTGTCCCCTTCAGCCTGTCTGTGTCTCCCTTCAGCCTGTCTGTGTCTCCCTTCATCCTGTCTGTGTCTCCCTTCAGCCCGTCTGTGTCTCCCTTCAGCCCCTCTCTGTCCCCTTCAGCGTCTCTCAGTGCCCCCTTCACTTCCTTTACTTACCTTCTTCCCTGAAGTCTTCTCTGCTGCTGCCGGACATGATGACGTCACGCCCGGCAGTCAGTGAGGAGGAGGATCCGGCGCTGGATGATGGGTAACTTTTTTTTTTTGTTGTTCTTTTTTCTTTTTTTTTTCTAGGACGATCGCAGCACCCCTGTGACAGCGCCGCGGCACCCCAGGGAGCCGCGGCGCACAGTTTGGGAACCGCCGTCTTACACACATACTGTCTTACAATCTGATTGCACACACACACACACACACTACAGTCTGAAATACACACATATACACATTTAGTACTATCATGTTTACTTAGTAACATAGATAAGAAGCATATTTACACATGTATAAAATAGCTAAAGCAGGAAATGCATTGTATTTCATGTAAAATGTATTATGCGTTCTATACTGTTATTATATTTGTAAATACCATTACTCTATTGTTAATAAGAATACGTATGACCTTTAATGAGACTTGGAAATTCTTTCTTGATATGATATGATATAATTACCTGTATTAAGCTGTGGTAATCAAAGTAAATAGAGCAGACATTAAAATAGAATTATCTTTCTAAGAACTGGGTTTAAATTGGAATCAACCCTGTGTGATAATGAAGGTAGTTTATTAAATGGTTATTACAATATTAGCATTATTGGTATATTTGCCACATCATTGGACCCTCATGATAACAGTGAGCAATAACAGACTCCCAAGGGAAATAGCTCCCAGTTGAGGAGCTGAAATAGCTCCCCTTTTACAATGTATTTAGGGTTTATGTTAAGATGTGGCCGCATAACTTCCACAACCCCAGATGAGGATAAAGGCACACGTGAGACCGGCTCCGCAGTCCACCAATATCGGAAGGTCGGCAGCTGGAACGCGCATGCACTCCAAATGCCGTCAGAGGAAGCCGCTCGGCCGTAGCTACATGGACTGCTCGGTACACGCTACGAGTACACTCTGCAAGAAGCCTCTACCCACCCATCAGCAAATAGACGGCTATTAACCTCCGTCAGGAAGGACCCCCCAATCACAAAACTGCTCTTATAACAGCATCCTTGAGCAAAAGAATATCGTTTATCCATAATTCAAGCGACCACATCTTAACATAAACCCTAAATACATACAACCTTCACGCTTAGAGGACACATAGCCACAAGCATTCTCATCCGCATCTGGACAACACCTGCTCTTAATACCAACACTATCTCACTCATCATCTATACCACCCACCACACTATATAGCACAACACAGAGAGCTATAAACAGGCAGATATCACCTACCACCCACCACACTAATTAACACAACACAGAAAGCATTACATAGGCAGACTTCATTACCGCTGCCCTCTACCGCGAGCTATAAACACTGAGGTAATAGAGGGCTATAAACACCCCTGCCTGCCACAACCACCAGTGCTATAAACCAGAGCTATAAACACTGACCACACACAAACGGTACCACTACCGCAGCAATATACACTGCTTTAGAGCTTTAAACAAAGCATAAAAGCTATAGACACAAAACAGCAAAACAAGCTATAATCAACTGCTTATATCATAAGCATCTACGTATATTGTCGGTACCGTATTCTGTGTTCTCCCATCCCCCGCTCCCCTACCCTCCCATATCCCTCTCTTTCTCCACCCAAGGTTGCACCACGGCAGAAACAACGATCCTCAATCTTGGGCCTTTTCTTTAACTGTGGAGGTTCCTAAAGTGCAGTTGTTTAATTTCTTTTTCTCAGCTCTGCCTTGCTTTATAGCGATTCTGACAAGAAAGCATCTTCTTTAAATCAGGGGAACTGATTGAGATATAGTGTACAAAGTTCAAAGATGGGCAGTAGACACCACATAGAATTAACTAGCCCCCTTTAGCCAATATAGGCTGGCATTGTCTGATACCATTAAAGACACCCCCTCTTACGATATCCTCTTGCAGAGACTCTGGATCTATTGTTGACTTATCAAGCTAGACCACCGATTCAAAGAGAGACGTAAAGATAAGAGGAAGCAGATTTCTCCTAGTTATCTCCAGCTTCTGATATGTCTGAACCCATGCAGGTTAGTCATTCTCGTCTCTCTACTGAGGAGACAAAAAGATGTAGACAGATGAACTTATTTTTATTCTGCGGATTGGAATGACACTATACTTCTTCCTGTTCAAAGAAGGTAAAGAGATTTGGAAACTATCAAACCTAGAGAACGAGTGAGGTTTTTTACAAGGTCTTAAGATGTTCAGAACTTTATGAAACTCCTGCCTGCTTAAGATATTACTCCACTTCAATCAATAATTTAGCTTTCATTGATTATGGAGCAGCAGATAATTTATCTAGCTCTAAATCTATCTAAATCTCTGCAAACACCTAACATCAAGTACCCTAATTCCATAACATTAACAGGAGTTGACGGCTCGCCGCTTCCTAGCGTATTTCACTCCCCTTGTCATTATCACCATTGGAATGTTTCATCAAGAGCAAATTATGCTCTTTCTGCTTCTCTTGCATTTTAACTAATTCTTGGATTTCCATGGATTACTCATCAAGACCCTGATTTCAATTGGAGGTCTTTGGAAACCATTAGCTCAAGTGACTGTCACGAGCCATGGTGGCCGCGGCTTGCTTCTCGTGCGTCCCGGCTGTCATAGTAACAGCTGAAATATTACTTCCGCTTTTCCATCCTGGCCGTCACCTAGGCAACGGCCGAGACGCTCTCAGTGTATGTGCCACGCTCCAGAAAATAGGCAGCCGCAGATGGCTACACTATTTGCTCAGCCTCCTTGGGCAATAGGAGGAGTGCTGAACTAATTAATTAGCAGCTCATGGTGGCATATTATCTGTGCATTTCTGGCCCCTGATTGGTTAATTTCTGCATATAAGCCAGGGAGGGCTTAGCCTCCCTGCAGGTTATAGCTTTTGGACCCCTGGTTGCTGACCTACTTTTTGCTGCTATATGGATTGACCTTTTCGTTGTGACCCATGGCTTGTATTCAGACTCTGCTTCTCTGTTTACTGCCCTGACCTCTGGACCTGTTTACTGTATATCCTTGTTTGCCGCCAGTTCTGACCTTATTGCTAGTCCCTGACTATTCTGTCTGCTACGGACCCCTGATCCTGGCCTGTCTATTGACTATTCGCTAACATCTGGATTAGCTCCTCCTACCTGTCCGCTGTGGTGTTGCTCATAAACTTGCACTACATAAGAGTTAAGACCTGCAGGCATCCAAGTACCTGTGAGCGCATCTAGGGGAAAGGCGGCTGTTATAGGTAAATACCTCTAACGCTAGTTAAGTTTATGACAAAGCCGCCAGCATAACAGTGTCATCAGTCCTGTCTTTGTATCTATCTCTGTCTTTCAAAATTGAAGACATCAGAATCGTTAGAGCTTCCACTATCTTACTCAACTTTTTCAGATGTTTTTGATAAAATATATGCTGCCTTCCCACTTCCTCCAAGATCCTAAGATTGTGCCATCGACTTTGTTCCAGGGGTTCCCTTTCCCAAGGGTCAATTATATTCTTTGTCTTTCTCTGAGTCCAAAGCTAATGATGACTATAAAAAGGAAAGTCTTTAAAATGGATTTATTCTCTTATCCAAATCATCTTCCTCAAAATAGACCTGGGAGGAGTTTATAATCTAATAAGGATTAGAAAAGATGACAAGTGGAAAACAGCCTTTATCACTCATACAGGACACTACTGTATGTTATGCCTTAAACCCTGTATTGATTACTGTAGGCTCAACACCATAACTGCTACCTCTTGTCACAAACCATGGTGGCTCGTGTTTAATCTCTGCTCACATCCAAGCCGCCAACATGACTGGGAGTTAATTTTCTCCCCATCCCAGCAATTACCAGAGCTAGAGCCGGGATGCACCTTTTATCAGCGTCACTGCTTAGCATAAGGGGGACAGTCGGACGCATGCAGAAAATAAAATAATTAATAATTAGGCTGCTGTGGCTAATTACAGTTTACCTCTGGTTCCTGATTGGCCCAAAATGGTATTTAAGACAGGGAGGGCATAGCCTTCCTGCCGATTATAGCTTTTGTTCACACACTTGCTGATCTTCTTCATATCCCTGTAGGTACTCTGCCTGTAATCTGTCTGTTTCTCTGTTGTGATCTCAGCTTGGTCTGGACCCTGATATATGGCACTGATGTCTGTCTGTTTATTAAATTCTCCTTACTTGCAATCTGCCCTGACCTTTGGCCTGTTTCATTGTTATCCTGCCCGCTACTGACCCATGACCTCTGGGCTGTCTTTGGTACCTGCCTCCAGTGGCTGCTAAAGGTGAAGACCTCAATTAGTCCGGTTTTAAAGGCTTATCCAATAGCCATAGACTAAGCACCCCTTTGCCTGATGTCTACAAACTCTTTGATTGCATCTGTGGGGCCAAAGTCTTTACCAAACTAAATCTACACGATACTTATTATCTCACCAAAATACATCAAGGAGAAAAATGGAAGACTGCCTTCAATGCGAGAAATGGTCACTACGGTGATGCAGTTTAGTCTCAGAAACGACAGGATTTGTGAATGAGATTTTCAGAGATTTCCTGTATCCTCCTGTAGTCTTTTATCTTGACGACATCTTAATATTTTTCATGAACCTGAACTCCCACCATAATGAGGTGAGGGAGACTCTCAGTTGTCTCTGATCCCATGATCTGTATTGTAAGCTGGATTAAAGAATCTTTGAGCAAAAAGAAATCTCATTCATTGGATATATAGTATTCATTCAATGACTGCAGATGGATCCTGAGAAAGTAGATTCTGTCCTCAATTGTGGTATTCGCTAACTACTACTGTCAATTCATCAAGGATTTTTCCACTCTCATAGCGCCCAGCACCACCCTTACATGTAAGGGAGATTCTCATTACACCTGGCCATCTGGAGCAATTTCAGCATTCCCAGCCTCTCCTCTACATCAGTCCGCTCACAACTAGACAATATCTGGCCCTTATTTCGAAAAGTTGATGCCACTATGGGGATTGGTGCAGTTCTGTCTCAAAAGGATAATTCAGCCCCTGTGGGTTTTTCTCTGAAAAGTTCTTGGCAGCAGAGCAGAACTATGGGATAGGGAATATGGAATTGTTAGCGATTAAAGCAGCACTAGAGGAATGGCAACACCTCCTAGAAGGTGCTGTACATCCTATCATCATCATCAACATTTATTTATATAGCTTCAGCAAATCACATAGCACATTACAATTGGGGATAAACACAGTAATAAACAATACTGGGTGATACCAAGAGGTGAGAGCGCCCTTCCCACAAGCTTGCAATCTATGGGACAATGGAAGTTGAATATATGAGGTTAAGTCTACATATTGCATTTTAGTCCAGCCAGAGTGCAAAGGTAAAAAGTGATTTGCATGTTATATGATGTAGTCATACAGTAATTTTAATCAGGGGGTCAGTTGTGTGAATTGTGTAAAGGGTGGTAATACTGTAACCCAGAGAGGTTAAGAGGATGGTCGAGGAATATTATAAGCTTGCCTGAAGAGAACACTTGAAGGTTTGTAGACGAAAATAAAGTTTTACTGTGCGAGTGTTATGGTCACCAGTGCGGCATAAACTTGTAGAACAAGGGGTAGAGGTCTTCACCTTTAGCAGCTGCCTTTCCCGTAGAGACTGGTTATGCTCAGAGGTACTCGGATGCCCCCAGGACTTATGCTCAGAGTAGTACAAATTTATGCCTGCACGGCGTCGCACAGATACAGGCGGTAATGCACAGACTAGGACAGGCCAGGGGGTCTGCAGATCGGACAGAGCACCGATGGAGAAGTCAGATACCAGCAGGGTCAGTGTCACAAGCACAGGTTCAGCGTCCGGGTACAGGCAGGATGTTAGGGTCAAAGGCAATGGTTCAGAGTCTGGGTACAGGCAGAAGATCAGGGCAACGAGCAAGTATCAAAATCCAGGAAACAGGTAGAGGTCATACACAGAAATCAATCCAAAAGGCTTTCACCAAACACAGCACAGGAGCAGGTTAGCTAACAGGAAATTGGACGCTATAACCAGCAGTGAGGCTAAGTCCTCCCTGCCTTCAATACTTTGATGAGCCAATCAGAAAAGAGGATGACAGGGCTGACAATCAGCCTCAGGAGGCTGCTAATTAATTTACTAGCTATGAACTGGTATAGATAATAACATAAACCAGGAACATGTATAAATATATAATTGAACCAATTTAAATAATAGGAGAGCTCCCTCTGGTGTTGGAGGATGTCCCTACACCCTCCTACTCAACGCCACAAAGATAAGCTCATGGAAAAATAACAGTGCATTGTAAGAAATGCACACGCCCAACTGCTAGATCACGCCAAGCAGCATACACTCTATGTAATTCCCTCCCTCGCTGTCACGAGCCAAGGAATTACATAGAGTGTATGCTGCTTGAAAAAATACAGTAAACGGGAATAGGAGGATGTAATGAGAGTGGAAGAGAGATGCAGATCTTGTGCAGAATGGAGTTTTAGAGTTGAGTTAGATACTTGAAGGAGTTGAGCTGATTGCTTGTCATGGAAGTTAATACCATTTCTACTCTGATCTTATCAATCTTGTCTTGTCTTTTCCTATCACTATATTTACTGTCCATAAGAGTTTGACAGCTCTTGACAGTCTTAACCCACAGCAGGCAAAATGGTCTGTATTCTCCACACGTTTTAATTTCCCCATAACCTATAGAGAGGGTTCCAAGAATCAGAGGAATGATGCTCTCTCTTGTTCCATTGACTCTTCAGCTCATCAGCCTACTAACTAGTACCTCTCCCAAAATTCCACCAATTGACTGCTCCTTCCTGGATCCCAAATTCCATCCTAAAGCACTTAATTTGGCTCAAAATTAGCACTACATGCAGGAGTTAAAAAGACGGTTGCTCTGATTTCTAGATTTTACTTGTGGCCCAATTGTCTTCAAGACATCCAACAAAATATTCAAGCTTGTACCATATGTGCTCTGCACAAGATTCCTAGGTAAGCTCCATTAGGTTTGGCCATTACCCATTCCTGTCAAACCATGGTCCAGTATCTTCATGGACATCATTACAGATCTGTCCAGTAGTAAAGGCTTTACCACTGTATGGATAATGCCGGGCTGTTTCTCCAAAATGGCACATTTTGTACCACTGAAAAGACTTCCATCTGCAGCCACTTTCTTCATTGAGGAGAACAGCCTACATGGTTGTCCTCAGGAGATAATTTTGCATTAGGGTGTCCAGTTCATCTCTCAATTTTGGAGGACCTTTTGCAAATAATTAAAGATCTATGTTAGCCAGAAAGGGTGAATCAGGATCAGGAGCAATTCCTGAAAACTTACACGTCTGAAAATCAAGATTATTGGAGTGACTTACTCTAATGGGCAGAATTTGCCCAAAATAATCATATATTCAAGTCCACTTCCTTCTTCATTATCTTTGGTGCCCATCCCATTTTACCTGAATTTTCTTCTGTCAAGAATTCTACCATCCCCACTGTGGAAACCTTGGTCCACAAGTAGGTGACAGGGTTTGGTTGTCCATGAAAAATGTAAGACTTCGGGTACCTAACATGCAAATGTCACCTCTTTCTATTGGTCCCTTCCATATTTCGCAAGTGATTAATCTTGTGACTTTCAAAGTGGAATTGCTCTTTTTGCTCACAGCCAACAATGTATTCCACATTTCCGCGCTATAACCTCTAGTTATATGCAAATTCTTCAGAGAACATTCTCATCCTCCTCCTGTTGAGACTCAGTTTGGAGAGTAGTTGGAAGTCAAGTAACTTTTGGATTCTCAGGTTCAAAGTTGAGGAGTCAACTAAAAAAGCTACGGGTCAGAGGGAAAGTGGGTTAATGCCGAAGAGATTCATGCCCTGCCTCTTAGCTGGTCATGGATGTATCTTTATGAGAAGAGGTACTGTCAGGCTCCATCCCCACTTTCTTCCCCTCAAATATATCACTTCTACAAAACAACTCACTCCTATACATGCAAGGTGGGCTATTTTTCTTCATCAGATTTGACTTCATTATTACATACTGGCATAAAGCCAAAAGTGTAAAGGAGGATGCTATTTCCAGAAATGTTCTACATACCGATGGACATCTTCCAGACAACACACCAATCATTCATCATCTCTGTTTCTTGCAGCTCTTGCTGCAGATTTGTTTGCATAACTTAAATAAAATCAATGCATAGCTCGATCTGGTAAACACAATCAACTTTTATGGATTCCTGAAAATCTGCAGCAACTAGTGTTGTCAGAATTACATAATTATAAAGTCTCGGGTTATCCTGTAATTAGAAAGATGGGCTACATTCCCTCCAGGCAAGTCTGGTGGCCTACTTAGGAAAAGGGCACTAGAGATTATGTTGTCTCATCTGAATACTGTTCTCACAGTAAAGTCCTTCGACCTGTACCATTTGGCATACTGAATCCACTACCAATCCCCAAGCATCCTGGGACAAATTTATTCAGGAATTTCGTGGGGGAAATACCATCTTCCTAAGGCTACACTTTCATCTAGGTTGTGGTAGACAAGTTCAGCAAGATGGCTAATTTCCTACCACTCACCTGATTTCCTACAGCACAGATGTTGGCCTCCCTATTTGTCTGGCATATTGTAAAACTATGCAGATTTCCTCAAAACATTGTGTCCGAAAGAGGGATTTATATTACTACTCAGTTCTGAAGAGCTTTTTGCAATCTCCTTGGTACTAACCTCAGTTACTCTTCTGCATTTCATCCACAAACTAATGGACAGAAAGGGTGAATCAGACCCTAGAACAATTTTACCAACGTTATAGTTCTCAACTCCAGGATGATTGGTCAGAACATCCACCATAGTCAGAGTTTTCCTACAATAATTTTTATTATTATTATTATTATTATTATTGTAGATTTGTAAGGCGCCACAGTGCTCCGCAGAGCCGTACAGTACGGAAAACAGTACATACATAAAACAGGGACATACAAGGTAGACAAAATAATCACAGACATGAAAGCAAATGGTATGAAGGACCCTGCTCATTAGAGAGCTTACATTCTAAATGGAAGAATGCACAGCTGAAACAAGAGGAAAAATGTGCTTCAGAGTGGATATTGGGATATTTGTGAGGGTGCATTAGTGTGAATAGTGTTATCGAGAATGAGGTCACCTCTAAAAAAAGAAATGGTTTTTCAAAGAGCATCTAAAGATTTGAAGGCTGAGGTAGATCTAAGAGGGCTGGTGTGAGAGTATTTTGAAATGAGATTTCAAATGTATGCAGGGGTAGTGTTATTGAGGGCTTTGTAGGTAAGGGTGAGTAATTTGAATTTGATTCTGGAATACACAGGGAGCCAGTGTAGGGATTTGCAAAGTGGTGCAGCAGATGTGGAATTGTGAGAAAGGAAGATCAGTCTTGTAGCAGCATTTAGGATGGATTGAAGTGTTGATATATGGGTGTCAGAAATGCCAGATTGCAGGAGGTTGCAATAGTTAAGATGGGAGATGATGAGAGAATGGATAAGAGTTTTGGTAGCATGTTGAGTAAGAAAAGGGCGTATTCTGGCAATGTTTGTAAGGTAGATTCGACAGGACTGAGAGAGAGTCTGGATGTGAGGAATAAAGCAGAGGGCGGAATCAAATGTTACACCAAGGCAGCAGGCTTGAGAGACTGAGGAAATTGTGATGTTATTGAAAGTTAGGGAGATTTGAGGGCAGATGGTGACACTTGCAGGAGGGAAGATAATAAGCTCTGTTTTGGACATGTTGAGCTTTAGGTAGTGTTGGGACATCCATGGGGAGATAGCAGAAAGACAGTTGGTTACACGTGATAGTATAGAAAGAGGGAAGTCAGGGGAAGAGATATATATTTGAGTGTCATCAGCGTAGAGGTGGTATTGGAGGCTGAATGAGCGAATTAGTACCCCAAGAGAAGAGGTGTACAATGAAAAAAGTAAAGGAAGGGCCAAAAACAGAGCCTTGTGGGACCCCAACAGATAGTGGGAGTGGAGGGAAGGATGTGCCAGAGGTAGAAACAGTAAAGGATCAGTTCAATAGGTATGAAGTGAACCAGGAAAGAACAATCTATTCTACCATTCCTTATTCTATCTCAAAAATTTCACCATTCTACTGTAAGTATGGCCTTTCTTACGGTAACCAATGTTTACTCATTTTCGGGCTGTTGTGGATATTCAGAAATCTTTGATTTCGCCAAGACACTCAGGATAATTTGGGAAGAGGTTTACAATGATTTATGTCATGCATTAGTTCAAGTTAAAAAATGTTTTGATTTCCATCATTGACATTTAAATTCCATGTTAGTGATTATGTCTGATTTTCTACAAGGAATATTCAGACTTGTCAAAAGACTTCTATGATGTCACAATCATTGTCCCTTATAGGATCATTGGGAAGATTAATTCCATTACAGTCAAGTTAGCTCTTTCTACGGCATTGAAAATTCCCAACTTAGTTGCACTTGCAGTTCTGATGCCTCCGGGTGATCAGGAACATTGGATACTCTCCATCCCCAGTTTGCATTTTGTGAGTACTAGGTCTGTTTCTACTATCAGTACTTTTCTTATTCTATGTGAAGTACTACAGACTGCTAGTGTCTCTGGAGATCTATAAATCAATACAGCTGTCTTCAGGGCCGGATTAACCCGAGGTCTAACTGGGCTACAGCCCAGGGGCCTCGGGCATCCAGGGGGCCCTTGACAGAGCTCAGCAGAATTATTGATCGGGACAGGGGTGGGGGCGCCCCCGGCCTGATCAATGCTGAGCTCTGTCACTGCAGTCCTCCTTCTCCGGCGCTCAGTAATCTCCTTACTGAGGAGATCTCGCGAGAGTGTCACGAGATCTCCTCAGTAAGCAGCTTACAGCGCGCCGCGGAAGGAGGACTGCAGTGACTGGAGAAGGTAAGCGCTTGGGGGGGGCGGTCGGCTAACAGGGGGGCCAGTTTGCTAACGGGGGGGCCTCACGGGGGAATGGGGGCCCCCTTAGCCCAGGGGCCTCCATTCCGTTAATCCGGCCCTGGCTGTCTGAGACTGCCATTACTAGAGACTCTGTTCTGTGCTTTTTTTTTTATCAGTGTTTAATCTGTTTATGATCATCTGTTATTCTGGATGTTTTCAACATATGCAAATAAACAAACAATTGTTTGAGCTTTTCTTCAGTCTCTATCTTGCATTGAATTATCTAACACTAAAGGGTAAATTTATCAAGCTGCAAGTTTCAGGCGGCTTTGAAAAGTGGAGATGTTGCCCGTAGCAGCCAATCAGATTCTAGCTATCATTTTGTAGAAAGTAATAAATAAATAACTAGAATTTAATTAGTTGCTATAGTCAAGATCTCCACTTTTCACACCCACCAAAAACTTGCAGCTTGATAAATTTACCCCCTAAGAGATTATGTTTTCAAAAATCATTACTTTGTAAAGGTGAGCAGTTATTTTGCCATGAAACCTTTGCCCTTGGGGAACAGTGTTTATTCTAGTATATGGCTGAAATTCAATTTGACATTGACGAAGGACACAGCATAGCAGATTCCATTTCTGTCAGTAAAGTTTGCTGAGTAATAAGGTTCTGGGTACAACATAACCTGAGTGACAGAGAACAGTACTTATTATTAATGTATTTTACCCCTTAAGTGTTTTAGGGAAAGTTTTAGTTACGTGATCCTTGGGGGGTGTCTAATGCGTAAAGCAAAGAAAGGATTTAGGCTGCAGGGCTATGTGAATTGAGACATCTGCCTAGGCTCCAATATGTTAAGGATCATTTTTATCATTACTTCACTATCATACAGGAGGGACAACTCTAAACAAAGGTGCAGTATTGTTATATTATATTATAATTTTTTATATTATTTTTTTTATATTATTGAAAATATTTGATCCTTTTCTTTTATAACTATTGCAAAATGTAGCAAAAGGCAAAACTGTTCACCAAACAGTTATATGTATCACTTAATTTTAAATGAGAAGTGAGTTATTTGTTTTATTCATGGTTTTACCAATGTTGGCATACAACAATTAGTAGGATTTATCTCTTTATAAACTTATTATTGACACATTGCCCCAGAAGATCATCCCACAAAATGAAAATTCTCCAAAAGATCATCTAACAACTAGAGATGGGCGGGCTCGGTTCCCCGAGATCCGAATTCATCCGAATTCAGCCTATCCAAGTACCGAGCCGAGCACGCTCGGTACTGTCCCGCCTGTTCGGAATCGAAATCGAGGCAAAACGTCATTGTGACGTATTCGTATTTCTGAGCTCAGTTCTCGCGAGATTTGAAAAGCATAAATACCAGCCTCCACAGTAATCCATCGCCATTTGACAGAGGGAGAAAGCAGGGTTAGGTCACACTGACTATATCAGCGCAGGGACAGAGCAGTAATTTGACACCTTTTTGTTTCTATTCAATGCCATTCTAATCTTAATACCAGTTGTTACAGCAGTAAGAGGAGGATAGAGGAGGGTTTTTGTTCAATTTCTGGCACTCCAAGTGCTTTTGGGGTGTTCCCCATTCTTTTGCATTAATTTTTCTGGCTGTCAAAAGTCCTATTTGTCAGCAGTCTAAAAAAATAATATTTAGTACTCCAAGTGCTTTTGGGGTGTCCCATATTCCCCAGTGTTTTACTGTAATTTTTCTGTCTGTCAAAAGTCATTTGTCAGCAGTATCTAAAACAATTTGTAGCACTACAAGTGCTTTGGCATCATTATAATGGATTCAAAGCAGTCCACATATGAGCAGAATCAGCAACCAGGTTCTGTCACCAGTCCTGATGGTAGTATTCCCAGTATGTCATCTGGGAAAGGCGATGTCAAACTACACAGTCTTTTGAAATCAGGAAAAAAACCACACACCCAAAAAAAATTTACTGCGTTGAAGCGAAAAAGAAGTGTAACTGAGGAAAAGTTAACTGCCGATAAAAAAAAAATTGCCAACATGCCATTCTACACACGCAGTGGCAAAGAGAGAATGAGGCCTTCGCCTTTCTCTATTAGTGGAAGATCCAAAAATGTTACAGAGCCTACAAGGGGTGCACAACTACTGTTACGCGTCAAAGCCGAGCTGCAAGATAACAGTAAGGCATTAGAGGATAATGTATGCTCTGAATCAGAAATGACACCAATCCCTGGGGAGAGTCCATCCAACAGTGGGATGTCTAATCGTGAGCATTCTGTTAGTGTACCCATAAAGAGGGCCCCTTTCAGCAGTTCTGCTGATGTGTGCCTGAACAGCCCGAGTGTAGCCAAATTGAGGATGCCACTTTGGAAATAGAAGAGGATGAGGGGGGAGATTTGTGTAGGCGATGAGGGCGCTAATGAGGATGTTGATAAGGATGAGGTTGTTTGTGTAAGTCCTGCACCAGTGGCAGCACTGCTGGCACATGACAAGAAAAAGGCCATTGTCATACCTGACCATAAAACAAAAAAATCCACTTCTTATGTGTGGAATTATTTCTACCCCAATCCAGACAACAATTGTATAGCCATTTATAGTGTATGTCAAGCCACAGTCAGTCGAGGGAGGGACCTTAACCATCTTGGAACCTCGTCTATGTTACGCCATTTGACGAGAGTTCATGGCAAAGTGTTGAGAAAAGCTGAAAGTTTTTCCAAAAAATTTACAAGCATTCCATCATCAGCTAGGACCCTCCGGTCACCGACATCCCCGACGGCTACAAAATACACCCACCACACCATCCTCATCAATATCCTCAGTAGCAATCGGAGTTAGCCCTGCATCCCACTTATTAAGGCTGGATGACTCCTGCACTATAATTGATTCCTCTGAAGAAAGCGTTAGTCCCACTGCTGCTGTTGCTGCTGCGGGGGGTGAATCATCAGCCCAGAGGAAGGCCAAGAAAAAGAGCAGCCCTACATTTCAACAATTAACTGTAAAACAATCATTTGCTAGAGGAAGCAAATTTGACAGCAGTCACCCAGTCGCCAAGCGAATCACAGACGCCATGGCTGCCATGTTAGTGTTAGATCTGCGTCCAATATCCACAATAAACGCAGCTGGTTTTTCACAGTTAATTGAGGTTTTGTGTCCGCGTTACAGAATTCCATCGCGACACCATTTCTCCCGTAAAGCTAATCCACATATAGCAAAAAGTGTGTACAAATGTAGAGATTGTGCTGAAAAATGCCATTCTGCCCACTGTCCACTTAACCACAGATATGTAGATATGTGGACAAGTGGAAGTGGGCAAACTAAAGACTATATGACTGTGACAGCCCACTGGGTTGGTCATTCACCTTCACCAGCAGGAGCAGCAGCAGCATGTACACCACTACGTAACATTTGTCACAGGCAGGCCACTCTTTGTATAACCGGCTTCACTAACAGGCATACAGCTGACAATTTGTTACGCAAACTAAGAGATGTGATTAATACATGGCTTATACCACTTGGACTCTCCCCAGGATATGTCATTTCTGATAACGCCAACAATATAGTGCAAGCATTACAGCTGGGTGATTTCCAGCACATTCCCTGTTTCCATAAACTTGGTGGTGCAGAGCTTCCTACGAAATAACCATGAGGTGAAGGAGATGCTTTCGGTGGCCCGTAAAATTTCAGGCCATTTCAGGCATTCTGCCACAGCATGTAGGAGATTGCAGCAGCTCCAAGAGCAGTTTAACTTGACCTGTCACCAACTTAAGCAAGAGGTGGTAACTAGTTGGAATTCCACTCTGTACATGCTGCAGAGGATGGAGGAACAGCGCAAAGCCATCCAAGCATAATTGCACAAGCCATGACATTGGGGAAAGGAGAGGACATGTATTTCACTCTTGCACAGTGGGGAATCCTTTCAGTCCTGTGCAAGGTGCTGCAACCATTTGAAGTTGTGATGTGTGAAGTGAGTGCAGATTCTGCTAGTTTGAGCCAAGTCATTCCTTTAATTAGACTATTGGAAAAGCAGCTTGAGAAACTGAAGGAGGAGATGAAATCAAGCAATTCCGCAAAGTATGTTGGCCTTGTCGATCAAGTACTTAATTCGCTTCACAATGATCCTCGAGTTATTAGGATCTTGAACTCGGATCAGTACGTTTTAGCCACAGTGCTTGATCCAAGGTTTAAGACCTACATTGAGTCTTTGCTTCAAAATGAACGAGATGTGAACTTTTGCAAGGAGCTATTGCTCAGCAAGTTGTCCGCTGAACTGGGACTTGGCTTGACAACATGTCCTCCTTCAGTTTCTCAAGCAGCTGCTGCTCGTAAAAAAATTCAATTTTCAAAAAAGAAGCAGGGAAGACGCAGAGGGCAGACCAGAACAGTTTAACATCTGGGCTGGTTTGAAGGCTTTTTCAAAAAAATGTGTGACCTTGCCCATAACTCCATCCAATATGTGTATTAACATGCAAAGGATGGTGGAGGATTATTTTCAAGAGGTAATTGATATGGAAATGTCAGACAATCCCTTTCCTTACTGGGAAAAAAAGCAGGCAATTTGGAAACCCATGTACAAACTTGCTTTGCAATACTTAAGCTGCCCACCCTCCAGTGTGTACTCTGAACGAGTGTTCAGCACAGCAGGTAACTTAGTCAGTGATCGCCGTAGAAGGTTACTTCCCAAAAATGTGGAGAAAATGATGTTTATAAAAATGAACTACATCTTCCACGAGGAAGGCCTTCACCATCCAAGACATGCAAGCACTGACTGTTCTCTAATGGCGGATTCAAGCGGCGATGAATAGATAGTCTGTGATGATGACGTACACACTGGTGAGGGTGAGGATGAAGCTGAAGATGATGACGATAACATCTTTTTAAAAATTTCTATTTAAGTGTAGGGTGCAATCTACCCCCAAAGAGGAAAGGGACTTGGGGCATTTCCATATCACGTACCGTCTTGAAAAGCTGCTGTTTGGGCAATTTCTCCTTAAGGGTAGGGTGTCATAGACAGAGTGAACCCAAACTGGCTTTCTCCATTTCAATTACTACAGTCTATAACGGCTGAATGTTTGGGTATTTTCGACAAGTGGAGGGGGGCCTAGAGAGACAGAAACCAAACTGCCTTTGTCCATTTCAATTAATATTGTACAGTCTATAACGGCTGAATTTTTTGGCATTTTATACAAGTGGAGGGGGGCCTAGAGAGACAGAAACCAAACTGCCTTTGTCCATTTCTTTAGATATTTAAGTATAAGTGTAGGGTGTAATATACATCCAAAGACGATGGCTGCATTGCCAATATACATAGATGGAGAGGAAGACAATCTGGTTTGTGTGTCGAATTAATGAAGGCCTACCAGGAATTAAACTGTTTTTTTGAAGATTTATTAGCTTTACAACTACATTACTTATCCAAGAAACAGGTGGAGCACTAAATTTGGTTCTTTTATGACCAAAAACATTGATTTTTGAACAAAATATCAAAACAAAACCAAACAATACCAAAACCAAAACCAAAACCAAAACACGCAATGACGGTTTGGTAAAACCAAAACCAAAACACGACGGTAATCCAGATCCAAAACCAAAACACGGGGGTCAGTGAGCATCTCTACTAACAACAAACCTTTCACCCCATTCAGAATATTGCTGTAAATCAAATTTATAGTTATGGACCTGCAAATATATGGTAATACTCTAATTGTGAATTGTTTTATCACTGTCTCAGCCCAATCCCTGTGAACCCACTGAGGAAGTGACTAACCTGAGGCAAAACACTTATAAATCATCATTTGCATACCAGACTACTTATTATTTCAATACTATCTTTTTATTTTCTTACCTTTTTATTTATTTCATTTTTCAATTTCATACATTTGTCATCAACTTTTTTTGTTTTTAATTTTTTTTAGTATGCATTACAGCCGAAGTAACCCCCAGATTTAGATATCTTGTGCAGCTTGTAACACTGATTCATGCTAAGTGTAGGCTAAATTGTATGTGAGAGGTGGGGTCCGGTGTGGGGTTTAATATTTTGCTTGCTCTGTGCTGTAGCTGCTATCTTCCCCAACTTCACGAACCCAGCACATCTGTCAGAGTACATTTTAACCACACTGCCTACTCAGTAGCGGATAACACGATTTATGTGTGTTTTGTGGTTCTGGGCAATGACCACATCATGTAATGTGATGACAAAAAAGAGGGTAGAAGGCAGCTACGGGTAACCTATTCACAGGATGGCTCACATATTTTTCTTTTGAATTCAAGGGGTGATGTTATACCTTGTTACAGAAATACACCCATGCTGTCTACAAGCTCCAGCAGGTTTATGACTGATAATGGCTGCCAGAGAATGTTGGAGCTTGTAGATCTACAAATTCCAAATTCCAATATGCCCTGACAGTCAGGGTCCACTGAAAACTGTAGTTTCACTTATAGTAAAAGAACACATGCACGCTGATTTTATAAGTTGTTTAATTAAAATAAACTGTCTGCAAAAGCCCTCATTTACCTCTTCATTAGTATCCTAAATCCATAGGGAATCTTCTTTACTGCACAAAATGGATTTTTGCAGCCCACAGTTAGACATACATCCAAAATGATATGTGTGTAAAATAATTAAATGCATTGCTGTATACAAAATTGAAACAAAGTTTTTATTGTAAGTACTGGTGTAGACTTAGTTCCAGAATTTGAGATGCTACAAAAAACAGCTATTAGAAGCTAGAGTGACAGGTAACCTAATGTAAGCACCAATAAGCAGAGCTGTAAAAGAGAGTCATGAACACCCTTCATGTGTCCTAAGACCCTTTCAAATGATCTCCGCTGCCCTCTTGCTACACCTATAAAGTGCCAGTGCAGCACTTGTGCATTGAGAATTGTTGTTTCTCATTCACTAGAACCTTCCATGCGTGGAAACAAATATTTGGCCTATTTTAGTAATATTCCCCACAGAACAGGGCATTACTGCCAAATAATGTTCTGGCTGGAGGAGTGTAACTCCTGAGAATGTTATGGAATTATCATCTTTTGTATTCTTTATTTTGGTAGTACTTTTTCTTTTGTGTAAGTTGTGTTATTGTTATTGTTGAAAATGTTTTATCACCCATGCTGTTTTCATTACTAGGAGAGAATTAATATTCCCCATGGATAAGTAAAACCTACAATTAAGCTATTAATGCATGATGTGCTTTAATTATATTCATTAACATGAGTGCATGGACCACCTATAGAAGAGAATAATGCTTTTATTAAAACCAAGTACTGTATATTATTTTCAAATGTGTCAGATGGTGATTCACCCTGCATGTACTATTTTGTTCTCAAAGAATAACTAAAATTAAAATTTAAGCTGAGCTAAAATAAAAAAATCATAAATATATACTGTATCAAAACTTTCCTATAGCATGACAAAAGTTCACATGTTTGAAAAAATAACTAAGGTTATTATGTATTTCACTGAAAACTATTATTCACTCTTATTAGGAATTTATAGTTTATTAATAACTATAAATTTTAATAAGCGTACTGACAGGAAGTCTGGGATGCATTGAGAAAATACTCCCACCTCGATTAAAGACTTATCTAAAGTATATTTAGCGTAATATTGTTAATCCCCACATACACACACACACACACACACACACACACACACACCTAAACCTTACATTTTGTATTTTTCAGAGCTTTAATCTTTCCATCTTTGTGATATACCACTGTTTTATTATTTGTGATCAGGGGTCCTCTTTTTATACATTATTCTAATCTATTTGAGGGGATCATGAAGCTTTAACATCTCACGATGAATTAAATGTATATTTTCCTATGACTATAAGACATTCCAGGCCTATACTGCATTGCTTCCCTGAAAGTTATTATCTCAGTCCCTGTAGTCAAAGTATGGGCCAATTGCTCTGTACAGTATAAAAAGTATTAACAGGATTTAAGTAACTTGTACAGAGACTCAAATGATTTTATTGTATAGAGCAATTTCTACTAAGATAAAGATAAGCATCTGCTATACTGAGGAAATATGTATAAGGAATGTCTCAAGCAGGGGAGGGCTTGCAAATTTTAGCCTGGGAGCAAAAAAGAGCACGGAACTTGAGGGTAGTTCTGACAGTATTCAAACCAAAGCAGATCTTAAGATGCATTTGTATTTGAATCTGGGTGTAAGTATGCTCTGCCTAAATTGGTACTTGTCTTATGTAGCAGGCAGAACAGACTGCAGTATATACACAGGCATATGTGCAATATAAGCTGACATGAAAACTAGAGATGCTCACTGACCCCCGTAAAGTGGTTTTGGTTTTGGATCTGGATTAACTTTGTGTTTTGGTTTTTGTTTTGGCAAAACCACCCTCATGTGATTTGGTTTTCGATCTGTATTTTTTTTTTGAAAAATTGCTAAAATGTGCTAAAATCACATAATTTTGCTCTTTTTTTTTGATCCTACATTATTATTAACCTCAATAACGCTAATTTCAAGTCATTTGCAGTCAATTTTGACCACCTCACAGTTCACAATATTATGTTCATACTCTTTTGGACAAATACTGCAGCAATCTGGCTGGATGCTAAGCGACAGAGCAATGACTCAAACACACGGCAGTTCCTAGCACATCTAGGACACATTGGCACACAGCAGTGGCAGAAAAGAAAAGTTGTGCAAGATGGAATTGTCCTTGGGCCCTCACACCCACCCTTATGTTGGATCTTAGAAAGGACATGTACACTTTAGCAAACCAAGCACTTCAGCTACAAAAGTGCCACTCCTTGTGGCTGAAGTGCTTGGTTTGTTTTGGCCCCCACAAAACAAGGTAACAATGGCTTTAAGCCACCTAAGGTAACAGTGCTGTTAATTAACTCTACTGTGGCAAGATGTTGTCATCATCCTCAGCCTCATCCTCACCCTCATCAGTGTGTACATCATCATCACACATTATTAATTTATCATCGCTGGAATCCACTGTTACAGAAGTCTCAGTATTTTGAAGTAATTGGTGGGAAAGACCTTCCTCGTGGAACTTGAAGTTAATTTTTATGAATATCATCTCTTACACATTTTGAGGAAGTAGCCTCCTACGTCGAACGCTGACAAGGTTCCCGGCTGTGCTGAAAACTCTTTTCAAGTACACACTGGAGGGTGGGCAGCTTAAGCAGTGCAAAGGGAGTTGGTACATGGGTCTCCAAATTCTCTTTTTTTCCTCCCAGTATGTAAAGGGACTGTCTGATGTGTCTATTTCTATGATGTTGTGAAAACATCCTCCACCATCATTTGGATGTCGATAGTAGGATCAGGTGAAGTTACAGCAGAGGTGTCACGTTTTTTGGTCAATTCTTTTAGACCAGACCAGATGTCAAAATTTGATGCAAAGTCATCTGCATCGTTCCTGGGTCTCTTGGGAAAGTTAAGTTTTTTCCTAGCAGCAGTTGAGTGAGAAACTGAAGGAGGAGATGCCGTCCTGTCATGTAACACTTGAGCTGTCATCTTGCTCACCAGGAGCTCCATGCATCTCTTCAGATCTGGATCAGTTGGAAACAAAGAAAAGACATAGCTCTTCAACCGAGGATTAAGCACAGTCGCCAAAATGTAGTGATCCGATTTCAAGATTTTGATAACTTTTGGATTCTGGTGAAGCGAATAAAGTACTTGATCTACAAGTCCGACATGCTTAGCGGAATTGCTTTGTTTAATCTCCTCTTTCAGTTTCTCAAGCTGCTTTTCCAAAAGTCTAATTAAGGGAATAACTTGACTCAAGCTCGCAGAGTCTGAACTCACTTCACAGGTGACTACTTTGAATGGTTTCAGCACCTTGCACAACACGAAAAGTATTCTCCACTGCACTTGACTAAAATACATCCCCCCTCCTTTCCCAATGTCATGGCGTGGATGGCCTTCTCTGTTCCTCCATACGCAGAAGCGTATACAGGGTGGAATTCCACCTTGTCACCACCTCTTGCTTCAGTTGGTGGCAAGGCAAATTAAATTGCTATTGAAGCTGCTCCAATCTCCTACATACTGTTGCCAAATGCCGTAAATGTCCAGATATTTTATGGACCACAGACAGCATCTCCTGCACATCCCTGTCATTTTTTAAAAAGCTCTGCACCACCAAGTTTATTGTATGAGCAAAACAGGGAATGTGATGGAATTCACCCAGCTGTAATGCTCTCACAATATTGGTGGAATTATCAGAAATGACATATCCTGAGGAGAGTCCAAGCGGGATAAGCCATGTTGCAATGACATCCCTTAGTTTTTGTAACAGATTGTCAGCTGTATGCCTCTTAGTGAAGTTGGTGATACACAGAGTAGCCTGCCTCTGTCAAATGTGACATACTTGTGTACATGCTGCTGCTGTTCCTGCTGGTGAAAGCGAATCATCAACCCAGTGGGCTGTCACAGTCATATAATCTTTAGTTTGCCCATTTACACTAGTCCAAATATATGTGGTTAAGTGTACAGTGGGTACAATGGCATTTTACAGCTCAATCATAACATTTTTGCGAACCTTCTGATAGAGGTGAGGAATAGTTTTTCTACTGAAATGGTGTCGTGATGGAATTTGGTAATGGGAACACAAGACCTTAAGTAACTGTCTAAAACCAGCTGCATTAATAGTGGATATTGTACGCCGATCTAATACGAGCATAGTCGCAATGGCGTCTGTGATCCGCTTTGCGGCTGGGTGACAGCTTTCATAACTGCCTCCTCTTACAAGGGATTGTTTAACAGTCAATTGTATATAACACCCTACACTTTTTGGTAGAAATTCAGAAAAAAAGCCTGCAAAAACTAGTATATTATATTTGTATTTCTGCAATGACAAATTCAGCAATGGAGCTCTTGTCTTTGGGTGTATATAACACCCTACACTTTTTGGTGCAAATTCATAAAAAAAAGTCTGCAAGGACTAGTATATTATGTTTGGATTTTAGCAATGACAAATTCAGCAATAGAGCTCTTGTCTTTTGTTGTATATAACACCCTACACTTATTGGTGCAAATTCAGAAAAAAAGCCTGCAAGGACTTGTTTATTTGGATTCAGCAATGACAATTAGCAATGCAGCTTTGTTGACGTTGAACACTGCTACCACCCTCCTCTTTCACTTCTGTAAGTTTGTCTGCCCAACTGTTCTACACTCTATGCTACCCCTTCTGTATCCCTCTCTCAAATGGCGCTAGATCACCGTGGAGGGCGGTATTTATAGATTCCAAAACTCATAAGATCCGAGATCCGACGACGTCACAGTGACATTTTGCCTCGTTTTGGAATCCGAAAAAGTGCGAAAGTACTCGGATCCCGTAAGTTCGGGTGGGGTCGGTTTTCAGGAAACCGAGCCCGCCCATCTCTGATAAAAACGCATAACAAATATATTCTATTATAAAATAAGTAAACAACTAATAACAGTTAGAGATGAGCGCACTCGGATTTCGTGAATCCGAGCCCACCCGAACGTTTCCGATCCGAGTCGGATCCGAGACAGATCCGGGTATTGGCGCCAAATGAAAACCTGAAACCGAGGCTCGGAGTCATAATCCCGCTGTCGGATCTCGCGATACTCGGATCCTATAAATTCCCCGCTAGTCGCCGCCATCTTCACTCGGGCTTTGATCAGGGTAGAGGGAGGGTGTGTTAGGTGGTCCTCTGTCCTGGTAGATCTCGTGCTGTGCTGTTTAGTTCTGTGCTGTGCTGTGCTGTGCTGTGTTCTGCAGTATCAGTCCAGTGGTGCTGTGTGCTGTGCTCTGTCAATTTTGAGTTCAGTGGTGCTGCTGGGTCCTGTGCTGTGTCCTGTTCAGTGCATTGGTGCTGTGTCCTGTGCTCTGTGCTTCTAAGGGCATAGTTATTTCCCCATTATTCCCAAGTGTTTAAAAAATTTAAAAAAAGTTATAAAAAAAAAATACAAAAAAAAAAAAAGAAAAAAAAAATTAATTACAACAAAATTTGCAAAACCAATCCTGCAGTATAAGCCCATTGGTACTGCAATATTACCAAGTTCACACATTCTGCAGTATCAGTCCAGTGGTGCTGTGTCCTGTGCTCTGTCCTTCTGAGTTTAGTGGTGCTGCTGGGTCCTGTGCTGTGTCCTGTTCAGTCCAGTGGTGCTGTGTCCTGTGCTCTGTGCTTCTAAGGGCATAGTTATTTCCCCATTATTCCCAAGTTTTTAAAAAATAAAAAAAAGTTATAATTTTTTTTTTTTTTTTTTAAAAAGTAATTATAACAAAATTTGCAAAACCAATCCAGCAGTATAAGTCCATCGGTAATGCAATATTACCAAGTTCACACATTCTGCAGTATCTTGTGCTACATATAATGGAGACCAAAAATTTGGAGGATAAAGTAGGGAAAGATCAAGACCCACTTCCTCCTAATGCTGAAGCTGCTGCCACTAGTCATGACATAGACGATGAAATGCCATCAACGTCGTCTTCCAAGCCCGATGCCCAATCTCCTAGTACTGGCATGTAAAATCCAAAAAGCCCAAGTTAAGGTAAAGTAGCAAAAAGAGAAACTTAAAATCATCTGAGGAGAAACGTAAAGTTGCCAATATGCCATTTACGACACGGAGTTGCAAGGAACGGCTTAGGCCCTGGCCTGTGTTCATGACTAGTGGTTCAGCTTCACCCAAGGATCTTAGCCCTCCTCCTCCTCCCCCCCCCTACAAAAAATTGAAGAGAGTTACGCTGTCAGCAACAAAACAGCAAACAACTCTGCCTTCTAAAGAGAAATTATCAAAAATCCCCAAGGCGAGTCCAAGGGTGTTGGTGGTTGTCAAGCCTGACCTTCCCATCACTGTACGGGAAGAGGTGGCTCGGGAGAAGGCTATTGATGATGTAGCTGGCGCTGTGGAGGAACTTGATGAGGATGGTGATGTGGTTATTGAAAATGAGGCACCAGGGGGGGAAACAGCTGATGTCCATGGGATGAAAAAGCCCATCGTCATGCCTGGTCAGAAGACCAAAAAATGCACCTCTTCGGTCAGGAGTTATTTTTATCCAAATCCAGACAACCAATGTATGGCCATATGTAGCTTATGTAACGCTTAAATAAGCAGGGGTAAGGATCTTGCCCACCTAGGGACATCCTCCCTTATACGTCACCTGAATAACCTTCATAGTTCAGTGGTTAGTTCAGGAACTGGGGCTAGGACCGTCATCGGTACAGGGACACCTAAATCCCGTGGTCCAGTTGGATACACACCAGCAACACCCTCCTCGTCAACTTCCTCCACAATCTCCATCAGATTCAGTCCTGCAGCCCAAGTCAGCAGCCAGACTGAGTCCTCTTCAATACGGGATTCATCCGAGGAATCCTGCAGCGGTACGCCTACTACTGCCACTGCTGCTGTTGCTGCTGTTAGTCGGTCATCTTCCCAGAGGGGAATTCGTAAGACCGCTAAGTCTTTCACAAAACAATTGACCGTCCAACAGTCGTTTGCCATGACCACAAAATACGATAGTAGTCACCCTATTGCAAAGCGTATAACTGCGGCTGTAACTGCAATGTTGGTGTTAGACGTGCGCCCGGTGTCCGCCATCAGTGGAGTGGGATTTAGAGGGTTGATGGAGGTATTGTGTCCCTGGTACCAAATCCCGTCGAGATTCCACTTCACTAGGCAGGCGATACCAAAAATGTACAGAGAAGTACGATCAAGTGTACTCAGTGCTCTAAAAAATGCGGTTGTACCCACTGTCCACTTAACCACGGACATGTGGACAAGTGGTTCTGGGCAAACGAAGGACTATATGACTGTGACAGCCCACTGGGTAGATGCATCCCCTTCCGCAGCAACAGCAACAGCTGCATTAGTAGCAGCATCTACAAAATGGCTGCTCGTGCAAAGGCAGGCAACATTGTGTATTACAGGCTTTAATAAGAGGCACAACGCTGACAACATATTAGAGAAACTGAGGGAAATTATCTCCCAGTGGCTTACCCCACTTAGACTCTCATGGGGATTTGTGGTGTCAGACAATGCCAGTAACATTGTGCGGCATTAAATATGGGCAATTTCCAGCACGTCCCATGTTTTGCCCACACCATTAATTTGGTGGTGCAGCATTACCTCAAGAGTGACAGGGGTGTGCAGCAGATGCTTGCGGTGGCGCACAAAATTGCGGGACACTTTCAGCATTCAGCCAGTGCCTACCGCAGACTAGAGGCACATCAAAAAACCATGAACCTGCCCTGCCATCACCTCAAACAAGAGGTTGTGACGCGCTGGAACTCCACCCTCTATATGCTGCAGAGGATGGAGGAGCAGCAAAAGGCCATTCAGGCCTACACAGCCACCTACGACATAGGCAAAGGAGTCAAGCGCAGTGGAGACTGATTTCCGTGTTGTGCAAGGTTCTCCAGCCGTTTGAACTTGCCACACGAGAAGTCAGTTCCGACACTGCCAGCTTGAGTCAGGTCATTCCCCTGATCAGGCTGTTGCAGAAGCAGCTGGAGAAAGTGAGGGAGGAGCTGGTAAACCATTGCGATTACACCAAGCATGTAGCTCTTGTGGATGTAGCCCTTCGTACGCTTTGCCAGGATCCGAGGGTGGTCACTCTTTTAAAGTCAGAGGAATACATTCTGGCCACCGTGCTCGATCCTCGGTTTAAAGCGTATGTTGTGTCTCTGTTTCCGGCGGACACAAGTCTACAGCGGTGCAAAGACCTGCTGGTCAGGAGATTGTCCTCTGAAGAGGACCGTGACATGCCAACAGCTCCACCCTCATTTTCTTCCACATCTATGGCTGCGAGGAAAAAGCTCAGTTTTCCTAAAAGAGCAGCTGGCGGGGATGCTGATAACATCTGGTCCGGATTGAAGGACCTGGCAACCATTGCAGACATGTCTACTGTCGCTGCATTGGATGCTGTCACAATTGAAAAAATGGTGGAGGATTATTTTGCTGACACCATCCAAATAGACGTGTCAGACAGTCCATATTTTTACTGGCAGGAAAAAAAGGCAGTTTGGAAGCCCCTGTACAAACTGGCTCTATTTTACCTAAGTTGTCCCCCCTCCAGTGTGTACTCGGAAAGAGTTTTTAGTGCAGCGGGAAAACCTGGTCAGTGAGCGGCGAAGGAGGTTGCTTCCTCACAACGTTGAAAAAATTATGTTTATAAAAATGAATAATCAATTCCTCAATGAAGTACAGCACTGCCCTCCAGATAGTACAGAGGGACCTGTGGTTGTGGAGTCCAGCGGGGACGAATTGATAATGTGTGAGGAGGAGGAAGTACACACTGTAGGGGGAGAGGAATCAGAGGTTGAGGATGAGGACGACATCTTTCCTCATTAGAGCCTGTTTAGTTTGTACAGGGAGAGATGAATTGTTTTTTTGGTGTGGGGGCCCAAACAAACCAATCATTTCAGCCACAATTGTTTGGTAGGCCCTGTCGCTGAAATGATTGGTTTGTTATAGTGTGCATGTCCTATTTCAACAACATAAGGGTGGGTGGGAGGGCCCAAGGACAATTCCATCTTGCAACTCTTTTTTTGGCATTATGTGTCGTTTGCCATTATGTACAGTCGTTTGCCATGTTAAAAAAGTAAAACAAAATGTCAACAAATTCAAAAAATTAAACCAAAAGTAAAATGCCCTGTCATTATTTAAAACAAGAGGTATTGACGTGCTAGAATTACTGTAGTGTTTATATGTTATAAACACTACACTTGGAAGTTGGAGGAGGTATTGTGGCCCCGGTAACAAATTTAGTACCGGGGCCACTCCACTATGCAGTCCAGATAGAGGTGTATCAGATATTAAACAACGTTGACTGTTGCTGCAAAATTTTTAAGTAATATTGTGGGGAACACTACACTATGCAGTCCATAAACTTTTTGGGTGAAATTCAGACCCGTGGAGGGTTTTTTAATTATATTGTGGCCCCGGTAAAAAATTGTGTACCGGGGCCACCCCACTACGCAGTCAAGAAACTTTTTTTTTGGAATTCAGACCCGTGGAGGGTTTTTTAATTATATTGTAGGGACCACTCCTCTACGCAGTCCAGGTACAATTTTTGGTGCGATTCAGACCAGTTGATGGTTTTCTTATTATATTGTGGTGACCACTCCTCTACGCAGTCCAGGTACATTTTTTGGTGCGATTCAGACCAGTTCACGGTTTTTAAATTATATTGTAGTGACCACTTCTCTACGCAGTCCAGGTACATTTTTTGGTGCGATTCAGACCAGTTCAGGGTTTTTAAATTATATTGTGGTGACCACTCCTCTACGCAGCCCAGGTACATTTTTTGGTGCGATTCAGACCAGTTCAGGGTTTTTAAATTATATTGTGGTGAATACTCCTCTACGCAGTCCAGGTACATTTTTTGGTGCGATTCAGACCAGTTCAGGGTTTTTAAATTATATTGTGGTGACCACTCCTCTACGCAGTCCAGGTACATTTTTTGGTGCGATTCAGACCAGTTGATGGTTTTCTTATTATATTGTGGTGACCACTCCTCTACGCAGTCCAGGTACATTTTTTGGTACGATTCAGACCAGTTCTGGGTTTTTAAATTATATTGTGGTGACCACTCCTCTACGCAGTCCAGGTACTTTTTTTGGTGCGATTCAGACCAGTTGAGGGTTTTTAAATTATATTGTGGTGACCACTCCACTACGCAGTCCAGAAAGATACCTCGTTGCAATGTTTTGGACTAATAACAATATTGTGAGGTGTTCAGACACTGTAAATTAGTGGAAATGATTGTTATTGAATGTTATTGAGGTTAATAATAGCGTAGGAGTGAAAATAAGCCCAAAAACTTGATTTTTGAACTTTTTATGCTTTTTTCAAAAAAAATCCGAATCCAAAACCTTAAATCCGAACCAAAACCTTTCGGCAGGTGTTTTGCGAAACAAATCTGAACCCAAAACCTCAAGAAAATCCGAATCCAAAACACAAAACACGAGACACCAACAGTCGTCGGTGCACATCCCTAATAACAGTTTAGTCATGAATATAAATATGGATTTTAAAATGAAAACCTTTTTTGCAATGTGTAATATACATTTAATACATAAATCAAGATGCTTTCAATTCAGAATGTACATACAATGTGTTTTAATAGTCTATTTTAATTACATACAACTGTTTTGTACTCGCTAGTAGCGTGTATATATGATGTTTTTAAAACATGGACTATGCAATGTCAGTCATCACTATCAGGCAGCACTGCAAATGATACGGCTGAAACCAAGCGTACTTGCTATAAATCAAAAAATTTAATAGTCCGCATCTGCATCAAAACACTTTTGGCACGGGTTGGGTACGAAATGGCGCAATGAAAAGGTTGCATTCAGAATGTTGCCACTATACTGTCAATAAATAGAACGCTGACACAGTTAATAGGTCAACATTCAAAATGCCCCATGTTCAGTATGTTGCCACAGTTAAAATGTTGACATTGTTACTGCACTAGGCTCTGCCATCCGGTGCTGGTGGCATTATAGTAGGGAAACATGCAGCATAGGGTCCCTCTGCCATAATGGCAAATCAGCAATAGGCCGGTCAGCAAAGGGCTGGATTTCCTATGGTCTGCAAAAAAAACGTGGACCCCTCCTCCTGAGTGTACCAAGCTCCATGCTGAAAGCACTAGGGCTTTTCCCATACCCCTGGGCAGTGGGTGTGGAGGTAATAAAAAGATTTTTTTATTAAAAGAAAAATAAACATTTTATCCTGGTGCACTGCAGGTCTTAGCATACACAGGCGGCCATTTCCTGTTTGTGCATGCTGGTTCCTGTAGTCAGGGACGCAGAGAGGGGGGGGGGGCGGGTACTAATTACCCGGGCCCGGCATGGTTTTTCTTGCGGCGGGGGGGTCTCTTTCGTTGGTTGGGGGAGCAGCGTAGTTAAAAAAAACAAAAAAAACATACTCACGTGATCGCGGCGCCGGCCTCCCTCCTCTCTGCTCCTCTGTGCTCCATTGCTCCAGACTGACTGAATGCCGGGTGTCACACCCAGCATTCAGTCAGTCTGGAGCAATGGAGCACAGAGCAGCAGAGAAGACCAAGAAAGATGAGAGAACAAAAGGTAAGTGAAGGGAGGAAAACGGGTGGGGGGACAGAGGGGTTAAAAAATGAGGGGGGGCTCAGATGGGTTAAAAAACAAGAAGGGCTCAGAGGGGTTAAAAAACGAGGGGGGCTCAGAAGGGTTAAAAACGGAGGGGGGCTCAGATGGGTTAAAAAACGTGGGGGGCTCAGATGGGTTAAAAAACAAGGGGGGGCTCAGAGGGGTTAAAAAAACGAGGGGGGCACAGAGGGGTTAAAAATGAGGGGGGCTCAGATGGGTTAAAAAATGAGGGGGGCTCAGAGGGGTTAAAGAAAGGAGGGACAAGCAGCATGGCACAGAGGGTTAAAGAAAGGAGGGACAAGCAGCATGGCACAGGGGGTTAAAGAAAGGAGGGACAAGCAGCATGGCACAGGGGGTTAAAGAAAGGAGGGACAAGCAGCATGGCATAGGGGGTTAAAGAAAGGAGGGACAAGCAGCATGGCACAGGGGGTTAAAGAAAATAGGGACAAGCAGCATGGCACAGGGGGATGATGAAAGGAGGGGGCAAAGGCAGCATGGCACAGGGGGATGAATAAAGGGGCAAAGGCAGCATGGAGGGCGCAGTGTGATCATAAGGGGGCATAGCATGGTGATGATAAAGGGGCACAGTAATGTGTGTGTGATGGCACGGAGCTTTTGGCAATGTAGTGTGTGTTAGGTAGATGGTGGCTAATTAATGGCTGCTATTTTGTTTGCGGGGTAATGGGAATACTATTTTAATGTTGGGGCTGGAGGAAGGCCTAATTATTAATCATGGATGCTATTGATTTAACGGTGGGGCTGGCTGTAATTTTCTAAATGTAGCCATTTATTTTCCAAATAGGTCCTCCAACATTCCAGGATCAAGACAAGCCGCAACTAAAGAAACCAGCAGCCACATGTGTTAAAAGTGAGAAGAACAGGTAGGACAGAGCAGCATAGTGTGTGAAATGTTGTGATTCTAGTAGGGACAATGCCAATGTTTGGTGAGTGTTTGGTGAGCCCAAGACTAAACTCTGTCTGTACACACTGCATTCTTCCTATACTACACAAGGGTGCTAGATGTCCTGAAAGTCAGGAGTGCTTGGACAAATGTCACGCTCTGGGGGAATTCAGGACCTGGTGATTTTGTTGTGCTAGGCACGCCCCAATGGCGCATTGCCATGCCCCCAATTGTGTGACCACAGCCCTGAAAAATTGTGCAAATTTTTTTTGATTACTCAACTATAAGCGGGGGCCTCATCAATTTGTTGTACCGGGGCCCTGAATTCCTCTTTGCAGCCCTGCTTGTAGTACTGCAAGCATCAGCATACCCATGACTGCCAGGATTGTATACAACTGCGGACATTGGTGAAGGTCCATTTCTGAGATATTTCACGCAAGATACTGCATAAAAATGGTGTTCTTATTATTACCAGCTGCACAAGCCATTTAAACTTAATTAAAATATGATGTAACATCAATGCTGTAGATGTGCATGCAAGCAAAAATGTTATATCCACTCCATGCACGTGGAATATTACCAGTAGAATATGGAACACATAACTCACTTACATTTATTGGTTATATGTAAATAACTGGATGTACGTCACAAGGGAAAAAGAGGGAATAAATGGAATAGTGACCAATGCTTTTTAGTCCACTCCTTGGGCAGTTGGTACTTCTGTACTCGGGCTATCCCTGCACAGCTGCTTCATCGGGTCTTTGCTGTGCATGATAAACAGTAACTTACCTGGGAATAGTGGCTGAATCATGTGGGCCATACCATTTACTAAAAAGTTAAGTAGCATAGTTACTAACTTTCTAACTAATCTAGTTTTTCTTGCATTTGTTCTGATAAGAAACCAGCTGTAAAACGCAATTTGTGACTCTCTCTGATTGCTGAATTTAAAGAAAACCTTGTGTGTGTAATTATTACTGTTGGTTCTCAGTAGCTTCATTCTATCTAGTTTTACTCATCTGTCCATCACTAATTTCATTACTACTTTCCATTCCCTTGTTGATCTTATTACTTCTTTTCTACCACTATTCTCATAGAAAACTGAAACCTGGTTATCCTCTAATGATAACACCTCTCCCGCAGTCTCTCATTCAAGGTCATGTCCTTCTCCCACACAGCCAGACCTGGGGCTGACAGGTGGTTGCATTGGAATCCTTCTATCCCCTGCTGCTCTTTCAGGGTTATTCCCATTGAACCTCTTTCTTTCTCATCATTTGAGGTACACTCCTTTCTCCTCTTCCATCCAGCCCACATCCATGTGGGTGTTATCTTACATCATTTTGGTCCCATCTCTCAATTCCTTGATCACTTCACCACTTGGCTCCATCGCTTTATATCCTCTGACCTTACCATCATCTTGGGGGACTTTAACATCCCTTGCAGGCAGACCCTCCGATCTTGCTGCTCCAAAACTCCTCTCCCTCTCTTGCTTCCTCTGTCTCTCTGAAGGATCCTCCACTCCCTCCCACTACCATGGACACTCTTTTGATCTGGTCTTCTCCAACCTCTGTACTGGCTTCGACTTCAAAAGTTTACCTTTCACTCTCTCTGAACACCATCTCCTCTCTTTCAGTATCTCCCCGCCCCCTCAATTTCCCCATCCCATAAAGTTACTATCACCAGGCATAACCTGGACACCATTGATGCTACCACATTCTCCTCCTTCTTGGTCTCACTAATGTCCCCATTACCACTCTTTGTTGCCCCGAATATGCTGTCTTCTTCTATAATCACACCCTAACCACTGCACTTGACTGTGTTGCCCCTGCCGTTAATATCAAGCTTCACCAGTCCCCGTCTCAACCTCGGCAATACAGATGTACCCACTACCTACAAAAATGCACCTATAGTGTGAAATGGCTCTGGAGGAAGTCATACATTCCTTCACTTTTTTCTCTCCTCTTATAGTTCTGCCCTATCACTCACTAAACAGTCCTACTTCAAGGTAGTCCTACTTCAAGACTTTCAATTCCTCCCATTGCCTTTTGCTACCTTCAACTCAATACTCTTCCCCTCCCCCATTCCCGCTCCTCTCCTCGCTATCTGCTCTCGACTTTGCTACCTACCAAAATTGAGTCCATGCATTATGACATCTCCTCCCATCAGCCCCTTTCTATTTTTTATGTAGTGTATATTGTGCCATGAATTGTTGATGTCTACTACTGTAAATGTTTTGCACAGCACTGCAGATCTTTTGTAACACCATATAAATAAAAGATAATAATAATAATATCTGCTCATCCTTCTTTGCATAAGACAGAAACTTATCTTTTTCCATCACAATTTTTTATATTAAAAAAACAGCTCAACAATAGCTCACCTTAATATGGCAAATCACAAATATTATGTTTGGACGGAGGGTCTGCTTGCCATTTCTCTGAACCAAAAAGATCTTCCAACTTTAATAACCCAATTGACTTATCTGCAAATCTATCTTAAGGTTTTGAGAGATGCTTCAAGCATGAATTCATTAGACATTTGACATATCATAGTTAATCTATAATGGTCTCTTATGGAGTTCCCTAATAGAGATCATTTTCAATCTTCTTTGACAAAATGTTCATTGCTTGGGCCTACATAGCGATGGCTATTGCAGGTATACAGGCAGTCCTAGCTGCTAGCTATTTTAAACAGAACTCCTGACATTCATCCCTGCTGCAAGCTCTTTTGAACATTTTCTCCTGCCGTAAATCCATAAGTTCTTTAGGTGTGAGTCTATTAACCATTGCTAATGTAGTTTTACTCACCACTTTTGTAAATGGAGCATCCATCGGAGGAGACAAAGCCTACATTATTTTCACTTCAACTGATATTCCACAGGAAATTTTGGAGTGAAGAAGAAATTCCTATGTGCAACCTTCCATTTCCCCTTGATGAGCCAGCTCACTTTGTACAATAATGCCATCATGGGCAGGTATCTACTCTCTGATTTTTAAACACTGAAATGATGTCATGCATCAGTAAACATAGACAAGACTTACCATACCTGTAGCATGCAAGGACAAAAGTACTGAGACTACTATCCTGGCCTCCCCATATAGCATAGTGACAGGCTAAAATCTCTGATAGACTGCCGTGGACAGGGAGCTAAATAAAACAACAAATACTAAATATGTGATGAACAGTTAGAGACTGAGATATGCAGTTGCTATTTGTAGCTAGGTAATTGTCTGCCCCTCCGCATGCTGAGAATGCATTAATGCAGAGCCCACTGCCATGTGAGGGTAACAGGAAACTATGTTTTACCATCAGTATATGTTTCATTTGTGCAGCAAATTGTATTAATCAACAATATTAGTTTAAATTGTAGCAGATCGAAAAGGAAAAGTACAACAATCAATAATATATCTAGTTCTTAAACATATTTGACCACCACAGCATCCCACACACAATAGTACTTAGGAACAAAAAGTTAGCAAAAAGTACCAAAACCCATATATTTCCAAAAACAAGACAACCAAAGGAGTTAAAAAGTAATTTTCAGGTTTGTATCATTTATACTATATGGTTGAACATTTACAAGAAACAATAATTTTGGCAAACCCATGACATATAAAACTAGAGATTGCACTGAGTACATAGATACTTTTTTTGTATAGTTTTACATATATATGCACCTATCACAATGGAACGATATTCTCAAGTTAAGTGGAATCAGCTGCTTAGAACAGTGTAGCTGGTAGACAGCTAATATCAGTTGCTTGGGGTTTTTTGTTTTGTGTTACGGGGTAACTGAGCACTTAAGATGAATATTACCAGAAGGAAGGCATAGGTTTCTTACTGTGGCTCTCATTGGGTGATAATCGATACTGATCTGTGCTGTTTTGCACTCGCTCACATGCTGACTAATTAAAACATCTTTTACATCAAGGAATATATTCAACAGAGGCAAAAGTTTTAGTAAATGAAGTCTGAAGTTTACGATTGAACATTTTTACTGAGCAGAAGGGGTCATGTATTTCATAATTTGTGGGTTAATTTTTTTCTGCAAAGTCTGTGTTGTGTAACTGTGCATATAAATATTTGTAAATATTCTGTATAAGATATTGAATTTGACTAATAGAATTATTTAAGTTTCTTTATTTAAATCTGTGTTTAAAAAATGAGAATGATGGGAGCTTTGGCTGTAAAAAGCTGCTCTTGTAGAGGTTAAATCAGTCAGGTAGTTTACATGTGCTCTGACCAACAAAGCTTCAGCTTGCTTTATAGTTATGCTTCATCCTGCATCTACTTCAAGAACCCTTTCTCACACAGCTCTCACTGAAATTAAAGTGTAATAGAAATAACAATATACACATCTCATAAGTTGCTGGCAATTGTCTGCTTCAGGGGCCCAAAAGGGGAAAATATGAAATCACTCAGTGTTTCCCTGATTGTTAGGATTGTTAGGGGGGGTTTCCCCCCACCCAAACCCCCCGCTCCCAAAAAAAAAAAAACACGCGAGAGACCTGCTGCGCATGCGCCCGCGCTCCGTTTCGGCAGCACTGTCTAATACAGCGCCGCGGCTGCTGTATAGTACAGTGCCGCTATGTAGGGCACTTTTTTAGCAGAAGGGAGGGGTTTCTGGAGACCCACAAACCCCCCCTGCGTGCGCCACTGCCTATGTCTGAAATCAATAAACTTAAGTTAAAAAATATGGAAAAATCGCGTATTTCTGCCCATATGCAGCCGTATACAGTTTGAGATATGTCGTCTCCGCATCAGCAGTATATGTTCCTGGTAAACAGAAAGCCACCATCATCAGTCACTATTTGCTCCTGCCCTATACCAAGTGCAGAACCTGTATCTCCTAACAGGTGTACATGATTCTGCAGGTCTGCATAAGCCGCATTTGTGAAAAAACTTCTGTACAGTTCTCAGCGTATGTTAGAACTCCCCTTCCTTCTGCTGTATCGTCTCATCAGATGCAGACAGCATTAGTGCCAGAATCACGCAAGTCTGCTTAGGCTCATAGGTGTGTGCCCACTTTCGGAGCATGAACGGAGCAGGATAAGCTACACAAACTGCTGTATGTCCCACTCGGCAACAGTCACTATGTCATAGTACTCTGTAAATCAATCATTAAAATCTATCAATTTGCAGAATATTATCAACAGGCGCGGGCTGGCATATATCACAGGCAGCCGCATCACATGACACGCGATGCGGCCGCGTCCAATGACATCGCGTGTCATGTGATGCGGCCACGGGTCAAAGTCAGGTCATTTTCCATCCCAGGGGCGGCTGGCCGGGCCCTAACAGCGCTAAAACTGAGCGGCCTGGGGGACCGATGCCCCCCTGCCACCCGGGCCAGCCCGCCCCTGATTAGCGATTGTTCCTTTAACACAAATCATTGCAAAGTTATGCAAGTTTGAAAAAAGAGAAACTTTGCCCTCTTGCACACAATGAAACAATACAATTTTCACAAAATGTACATAGACTTTTTAAAAAAAAAAGTCAATGGATTTAAATTTGTATTGCATACTTAAACAGGGCAGATATATGGCACATGGTATGTTGAATTAAGGAAACAATCCTTATAGTGTTGCCTTTCTATGTACTTTATATTCTTGTGACTTTGGGAGGCTTTAATAAAGTCCCTAATTGAAAGCTATAGCTGTAGCTATTGTAATGAAATCAAAATAGATGTGAAGACTTGATGTATTCTGCACACGCTTCTCTTACTGTTTTCATGCTTTAGGCAGGATACGCATGATTGAGAAACCTAGTGGAAGACTGTACAAGATGAGTATTGTGTATATAAAAGTATGTTACCTGCCAAAAGGGCTATTTCTCCGTGACACACTGCACCCTCATTAATGTCATGTTTTCATATAATTTAATACATCTCACTTTCGGCAATGATATTAACTAGATGGACTACCTTATGTATAATGGTCACACATGATTGCCCATGCGCAATTTTCTGTGTAGCGGGAAGACTTATCTAAAGAGAAACGCATTACCTTTTCCTTGCAGAGAATACTTAGGGATTGATATTTGGCCCAGCAACAATAACAAAGAAAATAGATCACTTTTCTTACCAACATGGAACAATGTTTTACAGTTTGGTTTATTCGGCCAGAGAGGAGATTCTAAAGGTTCATATTAAACGGTATGTTTCATTACTGCAACAAGCTCACACTGACCCAGACTTCCTCTTTGTAGCACAGAGATAAAAATGACATATCTGTAGGCACAGTTTTCTTTTCTTCTAATACTAAAATAAGAAAAAAAAACTTTGTTTCGTTCTGCAAATGGCTGCAATATGTTTACCAATATAATATTTTTTGACCTGTGGAAGCCCTTGAATTGTGTCTAAACTGCTAAAAGACACTTTTGCAAAAATAACACATTTGGGAGCCCTGCTTTTTTGCTGTTTCTTTCAACTGATATTTATTTAATGAGTCACATTTAATTTTTTCTCAAAAAGATGCAAACGCAATCTCATAATATAAGCGTATATAAAAGTTTGTTTTCTAGTAAAGTTTTTGCGAAAACTTTTGCAGTTTTAGTACAACTTTGCCCACATTTTTCAAAGGCATTCAAAAAAAGCACAAAAAATCTATGACTTTGAAATAATTGTGCTATGTAATTTTAGTTACATGTCCCTGTTATTGAAAACATCTATTATGTACATGATAATACACAAGCAGCACTTTAAAGAACCTGAGACCGTCCAGAGTCAGATAACAAGTGAAGGGTTAAACTATAAAGAACAGTGAAACAAACTGGACTCATTCATACTGGAAAAATACAAAGTCTAATACAGTGATAGGCATCCTGATACATCTCAGCAGACATTGTAAACAAGGTATTACAAACTATAATAAATAAATATGACAATAAAGCATGAAGGCGCTGGGCCACAGGTGAAGACTCAGAGGGCCGCCTGTTATTTATCACTGGTGTAATATATAGAAATCAGTTGTCACTCCTTGGGGAAAATAGCACAACTGACACTATCAAAATGTTCAAAGCCATATCAGCACACTAGATTTTGAATGAGGAGATCGATTTTTATTTTATTATTTTGGATTATATATCTGGGGTGCAGGTATGTATTTGAAAAAGGCCCTTTAAGGGTGATCTAATTTGTAGGTATGCATATTTCCTAGGTTAATAATCTGTATAATGTGCTTTCTATACTCAAGGCAGTGCAAGTGACAAAGGGACATGGCTTAACTATCGGCATAGAAAAGAGTTCTTCACTGTAAGACTATGGAATTCTTTACCAAGGCATGTAACACTCCAAATAAACTCTATTTAAAATTGTATGGAATGCCTTTCTTACATAAAATATTATCTCTAGTTATGATTAATTGCTGACATTATTTTGGTGACTGATCAAATTAATTAATACAATAGACATTTCATGGGTTCAGGAAGGAGCAAGTGACTGTTAAATTATTTGTAGTGCTATAGAATTTAGACTACATCTCGAACACGGGATTCCCATCTCTTCAGAGGAGAACAATAAAGTTCAAGCTTAAGGTTTAGTTTTATTTATAAAAATTAAGATTTTTTACATGTTTATGTTTAACATGCAGACAATTTCTATGTCTAAATGTTTACACCCAGTGGTTGAAGTGAACCTTTAGAAGAGGTGGTATGAGAAATGTAACGGGAATATAAGTGAATGGAATTTGATAGTTTTACAATGAAGGCATTAGGAGAAGTGGTGGTATGGCATACCACCGTATATACCTCTACTTTGATTACTTTTTATACCCTAAAAGAGAGGTATCAATGATTGTTTGTTTACCCGAGTATCCATCTAAACCTTTTTTTCAGCTTTGGAAATAGGGATGATGCTATTTGTGAGATTACAACCAATTAGAAATTATGCACCATTTTCAACAAAGGACTGTGGTTTATAGTTAGTTATATGTGCTTATAATAGTAAAAATATTATTATGACATGGTATATTTTAAATTCCAACTGCAACCATTACTGTGTTTGAAGTTTGCTATTCGCATTCAAGGTTTGTTTTCAACAGTACTCTATAAAAAATAAATTCAAATGTATTAGACATTAGTATCTTAACTCAGTTTTAAAGAATGTACATAAAACATGCAGTGATATCTCCTTCCTATAAGTTATGATCCTCTCCCCAACTCGTAGAACTATTTGAGTTGTCTTGTCTACAGGATTTGGGTGTATCTTTGAATGAAGAGGTATAGACACTCATTCATCACCGCTTTGCCAAATCCTCACCCAACATAACCATTAGAGAAAATGCATAATAAATGTATAGAAGATAATATATGGTCCTCTCTAAACTACATTTCGCGCTGACGTCTATGACAGGCAGCATGTGTGAAAGAGAAAACAAGGAGACTGCTTGGAAACAACATACCCCCAAACAGCCATGGGCTGAGACGGAGAGACATGCAGAAGCTTTGTGTGAAGCTGGGAAAACAGAGCGAGAAGGAGCTAAAAATCTGAGAGGAGGTTATGTGAGAGAAGCTGGGAGCCAGGAACCAAAGCCATTGAGAGAGGGAGACTTGGAGACTGTACAGTGAAACCAGGAGTCAGCTTCAATACTCAGAGTCCCAGTCAAGGAGAGGAATGGACTGGAGAAGAATTTCAGGAGTGTGAGGAGATGGTCGTTTGGAGATGTGTAGGTCAGACTGACAGACGCCATTACTGGGAGTAGCCATGGTGAAAGCGACAATTGGAGAACTGTTTGATAAGTACTGATTAGTTATTGAATAATTTATCTGCTGGACTGAGTTTTGTGCTACAGTTTAGTTAGACAGGAAATGGGTGGAGAGGGGTGGGTTGTTTTTTTTGGCAGCTCCAATAATACCGACACACCTTAGACCAACGTAAAAATTCTGAATACTATAAGGAAGCCAATGACAAAATAGAGACTTACCATATAAGTGACATACAACTCCTCCCCAGGCTTAATTACCGTCAGCTAGAAATTCCAACCTTCTAAAATGTCTCCAGCGCTAATGATGTCAGTTACAATGGGCAGAATGAGGTTGCTGGTTTTAAAGCAGCAATGGGTGGACCCGCTATGAAACCGGATGTTATATTTGTGGTAAATATATATTTTCGTTGAGAAAAGATACTACAAGTTGTATTGTTTTTACTGCATTACTGTTTTATTGCATGGTTTCTGTATTGCACTGTTTGAGCAAGTTTAACTGTGTTAGCAGCTTAAGTTTATAGAACACCACGTATGTAATCAGAGCATGGTATATTGTTTCTAGTAATAACTAGTGTTTATGTGGTGAACACAGTGGTAAGTGGTCCTGAGGTACTTTAATTTAATTTAAGGCCTAGAAGGCAGGAAAAGGAGAGGCAGTCTCTATAATGTAAAACATTGTTTATATTCATATTGCTGTTGAGTTTGTCATTGCGCTGAAAAATTCTGTTTGATACACTATTTTACTAGACCTTTTTTATGTATATATTGCAAAGCAGCCTTCTCATGGAAAAAACACCTTTTCCAGGGGTGGAAAGGTGTCACTCACCGGACCGTGAGTGCCTCTTCTCCTGTTATTAGGAACCGTGGCCGTCCGCCATCCTGATGGTCTGCACATGCGCAGCCTCTATGAACCCTTCAGACCTGTTGCTTTTAGTTAATTGGCTGATCAGGCAACACTCCCTATTTAAAGCACCTGTGATCATTACCTCGTTGCCTGATCTTGGAGTCTCATTCTCTGTGAGTCTCTGAAGGTGTTCCTGTGTTTCTCCTCGTGTCTTCAGTTCCAGCTGATTCCTCTCTACTGCATTGCCGGTTTCCAGACCGCTTCAACGTTCCGGTTTCCAGACCGCTTCAACTCTCCTGTGTTTCATTGTGTCTTCAGTTCCAGCTGATTCCTCTCTATTGCATTGCCGGTTTCCAGACCGCTTCAACTTGCCGGTTTCCAGACCGCTTCAACTCTCCTGTGTTTCATCGTGTCTTCAAATCCAGCTGATTCCTCTCTATTGCATTGCTGGTTTCCAGACCGGTTCAACTTTCCGGTTTCCAGACCACTTCAAATCTCCTGTGTTTCATCATGTCTTCAGTTCCAGCTGATTCCTGACTATTGCATTGCCGGTTTCCAGACCGCTTCAACTCTCCTGTGTTTCATCGTGTCTTCAGTCCCAGCTGATTCCTGACTATTGCATTGCCGGTTTCCAGACCGCTTCTACTCTCCTGTGTTTCATCGTGTCTTCAGTTCCTGCTGATTTCTGCATGAATCATCATTGCTCCACTCGTGTCAAGTTCTCTGCCTGTGTGCTACACAGACACGGATTACCGCTACCTCTCTCCTTTTGGAATGACCTTTTACATTTAATTATGCAGATTCTGAATATTCAGTTGCCTCCTGGCCCCATTGATTGTCCTACTATGCATCAGATTTACTCAATTAGTGAATCTTCAGACAAATTGACCTGACACATCTGTAACGCAGATTGGAAGCTGTGGATTAGAAGAAGCCAGTGAATGCAGTCATTTACAGAATTTAGTAAGTAGTATTAATTGAATAGATTACTAGTCTTCTACATGATACTATTAAATCCTTTCACAAAATCTGGGGCCCTAGGTATTTATATAAAAACACTACTACTCCATGAACATTGTAAACACTTCATTGACAATATTGTTCAAAGGGGTCTTCTACTAGAGCACTTAAAATATTCCCACAAATTGGGTTACCATAATTATCATGAATAAGAGAGACACTCCCTTTACCTTTTACTCCTCCTCCCTCTCCCCTTGACCTCTTATTAATTTGCTTATGCATTCACAGATTGAAAGAGTCTTAATCCCCCATCTCCTCAATAAAAATAAAAGCTCAGCTAGTTCATATTTAAATGGTCCTACTTGGGACTGCTTACATAACATTGTAATAACTTTTATACAGGTAAAATATAAGTCCTAGATGGCTGTTTTCTGAGACTGTCTTTATACATTATTTTAGTAATTGACTTATGATACATATCAACTTGTGTTACCCTTGTATATGTAAAGTGTTATTTATGAACTCTGTCTACTACGTGATGTTATAAATAAAGGCAATAAAAAATAAACTATATTATTTTAAACTTGAACACATTTGAACTGATTTACACATGTGCAAACTGGTATGAACATGGCTGAACAAGCTGAAACATGGTCTAACTGACTTTCTTGAATGTAGCTCAATATTTTTAAACAGTCATAAGGTTAAGAAACTCTATACCCAATTTAGCAAAATGTTGTAGTCTTAACTAGTACACTTATACTATCAGATATATCAGCCCTTTCTGGCAGGTGGCACCGTTTCCAAATTGCCAGTATGTGCCAATTGTGAAGAGTTACTAAAAAAAATGAGTTTATCAATTAAAAAAATTCATGTTCCCTGATTTAGTCAGATTCATCTATATATCACTCTGTTTATGTGAACATCCTATAAAGGTGTCCAATAAAGTCCGTTGAGGAGCTGTTACTGTAGCTGATGTGCTTGTGTTTCTAAGCGATAGATGGTTTGTGAAACTCCATGTTAAGAAAGTGTTGCACCTGTTTCACTGTTACAACTCCTCATTTTATTCATACTGAAATAAAATTTACTGTATAGAGACAAATTGAAGCAAGATGTTTAACAGGTTATTACATATACATTTGAAGGCCAAATAAAGTGTACAGAAAAAATGAATGTATTGCTAGATTTAATTTAAATCTAAGCAATACTTTTGGGAACCTTATCGGCATACATGAGACCTCATTCGTAATTCAAAACACTGAATATTATACATGACAATTTTTATTTCTCTGATATTTTTCATTTTACAAATCAGTTACACAATTACGTGTTACTATCTGTTTTAAATTATGAAAAATAACTTCAATTGAAGATTATTTATCAAGATATCACTATATCACGACGTTGGGTTAGAAGAAAGGGAAATTAGAAATATGCAATTAAAAATTCATAAGTTAGTAATTTAGTTGGCTTTTTCATTGTGACATGCATAAGGAAATCATTATATTTATGTATATAGTAGAGACATATCATTGTATCTTTAAAAGTCTTTTCACAGCAATCGAGTCAAATATATATTGATCCCTAAAAGGTTCAAAATGAAAAGCTCATTCACATTAACATATTTGCTAGAGTAGACTTCACTGGTCCTATATTATTCAATTTAAACAAATCAAATAATAGATTTGTTTAAATAGAATAAATAGTATTTTTTGTTTATATAATTTTATATATGCATGTGTTAAATAATTTATATATTTCAACTATATTGAGTTTCTGAAATGCTGGGTATAGCCTTTTCCTTTAAATATATTTGATCATTCAGCTGTAGTGGATTGACATTTTGCTATAGTCTTCTGAAGTAGGAAAACTAATAGTAAGACAAATTCATATTAACTATTAATAATTAATAAACTAATTAAATATTGGGGTATAATACTAGCTCACAAGCACATTTTCTGCTATGTCGAATAGGTGGCACCTGGTGATTACACAATACAGATGTTCTACATGGCATCTATCTATGCAACCTTCCTAAATGTTTGTCTTGTACCAAGGCAAACATGAACATGGAGGTCCCTCTGTAATGCTAATGTGTCCAAACAAAAATCAGTGATAGCTATTCACACAGCTTCTGTTGACTGTCCCTAAACCACCTAAATATCACACATCTCTTGACATGTTCCTCAAGTAACCCAACACTAATCGCTATATGAACACAAATATTTCATCAGCTTAGCCACAATGTAAAGACAAAATATACAGCCATCTTTTCTCTCTGTTATCATGAACACAAAAATACATAGTACATAGGTTTTTTACTTCACAAAGTTAACTTCACGATCACATAAACAATACATATAATTACTTATATACAGTACATATAATATAGTACAGTTCAATAGGTAAGATAATATGCGATATCACTACACCACTCTGGAGGAGGGGAAGTAGCTGCGCACATGTTGCACAGTAATGATTAATCTAATTGTCATGCATGTGCACTGCAGCTGGCTTACTTCTCCTGCGCAAAATGACACACAGGAGGAAACAGTGGAAATAAACAACTGATTGGCCTGAGATCATAGTAGCGTGTGACCTGGAATGGTGAACACTTATTGTTCCAAAGCACATCATATCATTGATTTTTAAACTGAACTAAAAGTCTTTTTTAACACTGGTGTGTATGCACTCTGCAGAATTGGAACGATAATTTAGTTGGTGTCCGTGGGTCCGGTGCACTTACCAGTGGAGTTCTGGGGTGTACGGGGATCTGGGGGATCCAGGGTTACGAGATTGTCTGAAGGTCCAGTGTACTTATCCTCGTCTGCAGGATGGAGGTGACCCAGGGACTGTTTCCTGGCAACACTGATCACATAACAAGAAACACAGTCCCCTCTCTCAGCAAACCTCTACCAGGCTAAGAAGAGTTTACTTTAATAAAGACTAACCCAGTTGTGGGCAAAGTTATATAACTTGTATATTGAGTGCCCCCTCCTGTAGAATGATCCGCCCTCTGTCCTGGGTGATTTAAGTGAATACATGACAACTGTCACTTTGCCTTGCCTGGAATACCTAGTTGCACCCGATGGTTATGACAGATGAAAAGCACAAATCTGAAGGTAATCGTGTATAGTGTGTACACATGAATCGGGACTTTTTTGCCTGTCGTTGGTAATTCGCTATTCATAAGAATTTTCCAGTAGTGTGTACCCAGCCTAAGTATTGTGAGAAAAAGTCAGTCATTGTTGCCCTTTTAAAGGTCTGTGGTTGCAATTCATTGTTTTCTTAAGGAGTTCAAACTTTTAGCAGCTAAAAAGCACTTTTCAAATAAGCAAAAAGCACTTTTCAAATAAGCAAAAACTAATTAACCTAAGCTTGTGTTTTAAAGCTGTGCATGAAGTATGTGTGAATGCATATGTAAATCTATATGCACATTTTTAAAATTCAGAACAGCAAGTGCCCAAATCTTATGTTTAGAAGTACACATAAAAAAACAGCGTTTTACATGACAGTGCATTGTCAGACACCCATTAGCCATAAGTTGAGAATGTTAAGAGCTGTATGACAAATGCGCATGGTTTACAATGCGCATATTTAAAATAAATAAATGTGTTTATGCATGTGTGAAAGGACTTTAATTAACTGAAGCTCTTTGTTGGACATTGTGTAATGGGTTTAATATAAATCTCTTAAATATTCCTTGATTGGGCTATCCATTATAGTTTCCCGTACTGTGTTATAACTGGTGTGGATTTTGTCCTCAGGCTTGAGAGGTGAGTGGAACTTAGTATTAAACTCATTTTATTCACAGTACATTAGAAGGATTCTTTGCAATCATAGCCAATGTGACAACTTTGTGTATCTACTCATGTAACACAACATTACATCCACATTAGCTTTATCTAAGTTTTCACTGACATCCTGTTAAATATGCTGAGGTATTCATCATCATTTCAAATGAAATGCATGGGAATTTGTTGCTCTAACACTGTTGCTTTTCCAGTCTGCAATAATTGTGTTATGGAATCATCAACTGTGGAGGAAAGCACAGTAATCTATTATACACCCAAGATTTGGGTTTATGGCTAAAAAAATCAAAAAGTTTATTTACTAGCAATGCACAAATATATAGCAGCCCAAAACAACCAATCGGACTGTCATTAGGGCTCATTTACTCACATTTCTTACAACACTGCACTGTGCCACAGCAACTAGCTTGTATCTATCTAGTGCAAGACAATTAAAGTAAGTAATCCATTGATTGCTGTGGTTCAGTATGTTCACCTAAATGTGATGTCTCTACATTAACCCTATTGCCTGGCATTTGTTTCTTAATGTAAAATGTGTGGTGTCTAAAAGTTTTATTGGTTTCATTTTACATATGGCAAACCACACCTAAAGAAGTGACTCCTAAACAGGTTTTTATACAGGGTGATTCAAAAGTCGCAGTACACCCTTTTACTTAAAAAAATCTACAGGAATTGGGCCGATTGGCCGATTTCAAGATGGTGCCCATGTTTGGTACATACCATAAAAGATAGACCACGTCACCCATACCTTACTGGAGTATTCAGGTTTCCCAATTTCCTGTAGAGTTTTTGAAATAAAAGGGTGTACTGCTTGTTTTTTTTTTTCGTGTATCAAACATAATCAGATGTTGTAATAAAAAAGCGTTCATTATGGAATAATACAATCCGCTGTATAATGTAATTATAATTGTTCTTATAATGTCGGCATTGTGACTGTCTACAATAATACTGTGGACATACTGAAGCTGTCACCAGAATGGAAGTGTTGGCATTTAACTTGTCAACATTTCCATTGTGAAATAGAAATGGACCACACAGGAATAGAATCTATTGATCTGGGTTGGATTTTATGGAACAGTACCCGTGGCAACATGGCAAGACACAGTTCCTGACGGTAATCTTAAGTTTAACATACTCATCAGTGAGACAAGGCTTAGGAATCATCATACAAGCAAAACTGGTTTACAAGGTAGTAGACCAGAAGGCCAATGAAGTCAGAACTGGAAATAAAAGCATGCCTCCAGGGTTCTAGGACTGGAACAGGACTTTTTTTAAATGCTATGAAAATTAAAATAGTGTGGTAATAGAGTATATAGCTCCACCACGAAAACTAAATGTCAGACGCCGTCCCCGCACTGTCCATATGTGCCGGGGGCGGTCGCCTGTCTTCTGTGCCAAGCTACGTCCCGTTGCCTCACAATGGGACGTACTTCTGGGTTTGACGCTGCGCGCATGTGCAGTTAATATGCGTCCTGTTGCTAGGCAACGGAACGTCTCTTTCCTCGGCATGCCGGTGGTCATATGCACCTGACCGCCAAAATCACTGTCCTTCCAATCAAGGGCCATATATTTGTATTAAAAGGTCCCTCCTTCCTCCATTCTGGTGCCAGAGTATTTTTTTCACCAGCTCCAGCATCCTTGTATCCAGTTGCCTTGTTCCTGTTGTTTGCTACTTTGGTTCTGACTTCTGGCTTGTTCCTGACCACTCTCTCGTCTTGCGATTTTGTTCTGTCTGCTACTTGGAGTCTGACCTCTGGCATGTCTCTCACTATCCCTTTCGATCTTCCCTGTGTACCACGTTATCGTTTGGTATCTGATATGGACTGCATGATCATTCCTGTTCTCTATCCGCTGCACTGATAACTAGCGTGGAGAACTGTGCCCTGCGCACTTCACGCAGCTAAGTCCATACCTCCTTGCAGGGGTCCCTGGTAATTCCGGGGGTGCATTAGAGGACGCACCTCCCTGTTTAGTTGCGCTAATATCAGTCGGTGGCACCCATAATTAGTCATAATCGTGACACTAAAGTCTAAATAGTGTCATCAACTGCAATTCCACATAATAGTATATGTCATCAATTGTGGCTGCAGTTTAATTTATGTAGGTAAAACAAAGAGACAAGTTGAGATTCAGGAACATCTGCAAAATATAAGAAATATGGTTACATCTCATAATCTGTCTAGTCACTTTACAAAAAATCACAACAAGAGTTTAGACACATTTCAATTTAGGGGGATAGAATTAGTCCAACCTAGTTTTAGTTTAGGGAATAGGGAATTAATTTTATTCAAATGAGAATCATATTGGATCTAGGTATTGAATTCCCTGTCTAAATGAGGGCATTGATATTGTGTCCTTTCTTGGTAGTCATTAATATTGGTAATTGATGGCACTTTCCTTTCTAATGCAAGACTTATTTATAATATGCTATCATTTTTTTTGAGGATTAATTTGTGTTTAAAAAATGTTCTATTACGTTATATTTTTGTTCGTCCGTGCGAATAATTTTACCATATCATATTTGTATGGTCTATGGAGAGGGTTTTTCTCTTTTTTTTTTTTACAGTTAACTCAAATCACTTTTTTCCTATTTATTTGTTCATTGAGTTTCACACAATAGGTTGATAATTAATTTATTTATTTGTACGATACATAACCCATATGACTACTCACACAAACTCTCAACCTTTTTGTCATAGACTTATTGTAAGGTGGTGGTTTTTAGTTATGAACAGGTCTTAATATCACATATTATCACATTTATACGATCATATATTTATAGTTCCTTTCACCATGTACATTGTTGTGGTTTGGATACCTAGACACTAGAAATAAAATCATGTTCTCACATTGGGTAACTACATTTCTAGAATGTGCACACAGTTCTTATGGAACTTTTTAACTTTCACTTGCTTGCAACTTTATTATAACTGACAACACTACACCATAGTAGTGTCACTATAAGTCTTCCTATACAGCTTCATAATGCTCACATGATTTATATGATGCCTGTTAATTATTTTCTTTTTTATGTAATTATTACCTTTTAACATATACTTTATTTAATTTAGTACATTATTTGTCTCACCTCATCCAATAGCAATTCACTCACCAGTGAACATGTCCATATCCCAGCCCAGCCTTTCTAATTGGTATGCTACATTTACGACCTCAAAGGCAATATCTGTCAGTCCCAACTGTTTGTGCTTCAGTTTATTTTATTTTTCACCAGTGTACAGTCAGGGCCGGTGCAAGGTTTCTTGGTGCCCTAGGCAAAGCTTCAGCCCACCCCCCAATTCTCACTTCCTAGCCCCTCACACACTTGACATTTGTAAAATAAAAAATAGTAACTCTTACCTCCTCCTGGCTGGCTGGTGAGACTGCAGATCAAATGTACAGATGTCCAGATGTACTGATTTCTGACGCAGAATATTGTCCAGGCTTCACTGCTGCCCAGAAGCAAACGCAGTATATGTAGCGGGGAGGTGCTAAATGTTAGATTTCAGAACAAAGCAAAAAAACTTGACATCACTCACCTGTTACAAATGGACATATCCCCTACTGGCCACCAGATTTTCTTACACATTCACCCTGCCCACCAGCTATTGTTATACATGCCATCCTTACCCATCAGATCTTATCACACATGCCACCTCCATTTAACCAGCTTTTCTCACATGCCCCTTGCACTCTAGCTTTTTTTCATGTCCCCCTGCCCACCAGCTTTTCTCTCAAATGGTTCCCCTGCTCACCAACATTTCTAAAACATGCTTCCCTGCCAAACAGTTTTCTTTTTACATGCTCGATTGCTCATAAAATTTTAATAAATAAACTTAATAGCTTAATGCTGCATGTATGTCATTTAGATTACCTTTGTGTATGTGTTAATGTATTCTGCAGATTTAAATGGATTATACTAATGGTTAGCAACAGGGTAGAGCCAAATAGTGTGCAAATACTAACAAAAAATGATTGCTCAAACCTTAAGTTCCTTTAAATTAATAGTATGTAACTTGTGGGGATTTCTGATAGTTTTCCTTCCACTTCCCTCCCTCCATTTTCTCGAGCCCCTCTTCACCCTCATTTTCTCCAGCCACCTCTCTCCACGTTTTCACCAGTCCCACCCCCCCTTTTGTCTCCAGCCCCCTCTTTCCCTGTCTTCTCTGGCTCTCTTTCCACATTTTCTGAAACCCTCTCTATCCACCGTTTCTGTTGTCCCTCTCTCCACATTTTCTGTAGTCCTCTCTCCTTCCATTTCTTTGAATTACTGTAATTACCTTTCATTTACTCTTCTTGCTTCCTGGAGCCTTTACACTAATAGCATCATGACATCACAATGCTGTAAGAAGCAGGCACCGGAGGGATGTGGAGTGGAGGAACTGCCTGCGTTTCTTTACAGGTAAGGACAGCAGCACAGGGAAATAACAGGCAGACGGGCGATCACTGCGACCGCATCGCCTACACCACCCTGGCCGACTATCTAGCAATGCCTCATTGCCACCGTGCCCCCCCCTTCCCAGAGCCTGCCACCCAAGGTTGCTGCCTAAAGCTGAAAAAATGTTGGCATTATTCACATAGTAATGCTGCCATTATTTTAATCATCCACTTGTAATACACAGCACCATGATAAAGAACTTTTACATGATCTATAGGGAACCTTTTAACTCCATCCCTATAATCATGTTATGATCATTCAACATTTTTCATTTGTCTCAATTTTGTTTGATAACAGTTGAACATTATTTATAATACATCTACTAAGGGTTAAGGCTCTCCTCTCATTATATCCAGATTGATACACGTTTGAATATTAACAAAGACATTTCATTCATACATTGGTTTAAATATATATTATATACCAACTGTCAGGTGCCGTCCCCGCACACACATTAGGCGCCTGGGACGGCTGCCTGCTTTGTCTCCCGTGCTAATCTATTCCCGGTTCTCGGATGGAAGTTCATGCTTCCGAACATCGCGTCTCCATTGCTAGGCAACGGTGATAGCAGCAGCACTTCCTTCGGCGGTCAGCTCTTCTGACCGCAGATCCCACGTCCACCAATGATAGGCCACTATCATCTATTTAAACCTGGCTCTGGTGCCATTAGGGTACCAGAGTATCTAGGATTCTAGTCTCCAGCACCTTGTTTGTTTCCTGCATGCCTGTCTCCTTGGATTCTGATACGGTTCTGCCTGCCTACTCTTTTGGATCTCCGAATGGACCTATACTGATTTCCTGGTATTGACCTCTTGCATTCTGACTCCGCTCCTGAATGCACCTTCGGTACCTGTATTGCCCGCACGGTTTGACCTTGGACTCCATGACTACTCTTGTTCACCTTACACTTTGCTGGTAAGGGCCGCGACCTGCACGTCTCTGCAGCGAACCCCAAACTCCCATGCGGGGGTCCCTCGCGAAGACCAGAGATGTGTGTAGACTCCACGCCTCCTAGCTTAGCAGTGTCTATACCGGCAGGTTATACCTTCAGAGCAAATCTGTTTGTGACACCAACTAGTGCTAATTCCATTAATCTGCACTTGACTAACCAATCAGTGATCAGTGGGTGTGCATACACTACACCACTAACATTCTGATTGGAGGTCTACAAATCAGGCTTGTCTTGCTGGACCTGCAAATCCTACCCCTGTATATTGAACTTGATTGTATAGACCCTAGGTTCCCAAAGTGTGCGCTACGGCTCCCAGGGGTGCCGCAGCGCTTTCACAGGGGTGCCGTGGCCAGGAGGAGAAACAAAAAACAAAAATAAAAAACTTACCAACCCAACATCCTCCTCCCTCCTCGCTTCTCACTGAATGTCGGGCGTGACGTCATCACACCCGACATTCAGTGACAAGCGGTAGGAGAGAGGATGCTGGGTCCCAGGCACCGCCGAATTGGTAAGACAGACGAAAACACAGAAGAAATAGAAGAAAGAAGGTCAAGTATGATAAGTAAAGAAACGGTAGGGAATGGTGATAGGAAACAGCAATGGAGGGGCAAAAGATTGAAGGAGGGAGTGAGTGGATGCAGAAGGGGGCAGAGTGAGTGAATGCAGAGGGGGCACAGAGTGAGAGGATGCAGAGGGGGCACAGAGTGTGTGGATGCAGGGGGCACAGAGTCTGTGGAGATGAAGGAGGGCACAGAGTGTGTGGATGCAGAGGGGCACAGAGTGAGAGGATGCAGAGGGGGCATAGAGTGTGGATGCAGGGGGCACAGAGTCTGTGGAGATGAAGGAGGGCACAGAGTGTGTGGATGCAGGGGGCACAGAGTCTGTAGAGATGAAGGAGGGCACAGAGTGTGTGGATATGAAGGAGGGCACATAGTGTGTGGAGATGAAGGAGGGCACAGAGTGTGTGGAGATGAAGGAGGGCACAGAGTGTGTGGAGATGAAGGGGGCACAGAGTGTGTGGATGCAGGGGCACAGTGTGTGGATGAAGGGGCATAGTGTGAGTTAGCTGTAAATTATTCTTTGACAGAAATATAATTAAGAATAATATAGAAAAATATTCTTTTCCCTTGGATTTATGTGCATTATTTTTGCATACAAATAAATAAGTATTTCTGTCCTGACCTAAATACTTATTATGTTTTTTTTGACTACTTATGAAACGTGACTGCTCTGTAATTATTTTGGAGGGGTGCCTTGAAAAAATTATAGAGACTCTAAGGGTGCCGCAAACTGAAAAAGTTTGGGAACCACTGGTATAGACCATAAGGATTAATTATATTGAACTATAAATTCATCTTTTCAGGTATGGGGCGTCAAAACCCTGATGCTTTTTGAATAAACAAAATGCATAGGGTGCCCCCCATTTCTTATTATTATCTTTGCCAGGAACTCTGGATTATAACATTGGTTAACGCATGCTGTGAGACGCTAATCTAGATTCAGGTCCTTTCAACTGTGCACATTGCAAAGTGGACTCCAGCTGGGTCAATGATAACAGGCAAGCCTAACATTTTGTTTTGAAATGAAAGCAATTTTAATCTTTAAAATACTGCACTAAGATAGCCTGTGTCTCCACTTCTTTTTTTTATTTAAGGTTATTAGTTGCTTGATGAATCATTTTTATTTTGGTGTGCCCCCGGAGAAAAATTCAAAAGGAGACATAATTGCTTACTGCCATTTCAAATAAGCCTGCACTTCATTTTAATAAGTAAGCCGTTTATTAACTCCTTTATAGTTATTTGGAGACCTAAAATACTACACAATAAGCACTCTCTTGTTCTCTAACTTGAAATTTCCAGATAGGTGTGTCACTGATTGCAGATCTTAATAAGAAGAACCTGCTGTAAAAAATGCTTTGGACTTGATAGTGATACAATTTAATTGAAGGTGTGAGTGGCTCAGGGTTATTAACCTTAAGACTATAGTTTAGTTTAAATAATCTGTAACTGCATATGCACAATGTATTGAATTGCATGAGGTGATGTGGCTTCAAAGTAACATGGCTGCTCAGAAACAGAGAGATCCAGAACTCAAATTCAGGTGCACCCTTTCAGAGTATGATATTGTGTTTTAAAACTAAAACGACTAAGAAAGTCCTTATGGGACAGTTAGATAGGCATAATATTGACAAAAGATTGTCCATTTGTAAGTAATTCCAAGCAATGGTGAAACCACATGTGTGTTGTCCCTGTACAATTATGTTCAATGACAGAAAATTGCAAAGACAATCAACCTCATTACAATTACATGAAACACTTAGCTACCCGAACTGAATGGTCCAAGTTATGGTTATGTTGATAATAAACTTTCAGGTTGTGATCTTATAATTTTGATAGAGGTTTGATAAGATTCAATTAAGATGGTTTAGACTTTGGACTTGCAAAAAGCTTTGTTATAGATAATGTAGTTAAAAAGAAAAGATATTAAAAATGTTAGAGATTTGCCCGCTGTAGAAAATAGAAAGTATTTGCTTTCGATCAGATCTACCTCATGTGCCAACAAGGAAATATCTCACTCTTATGGGATATTCAAATGTATTACCTTCTTTCTTTATATTTAATTTTTTTTTTATTAATCCTATCAGTTTTAACAACAATAAGAAACCAGATTCAGGGGCACCAGAGGGATAATATTAAACATATATGCAGTAGATTTTATTTCTTCCTAAAATAACCCCTTAATTGGTTGATAAGATGCTAATGGTTTCAAGTGGACTTTAAAACAAAGATTAGATGATTATCATTGTTCTATCATTAATTTAAATGTATGCGTTCAGGGCAAATGTTTTAAGAAACTAAGAAATATTTTATATCCTTCTAGGGAACCAGAGGAGTGTTTGTATATCAATTGGTTTTGTATGTAAGTAAGCATTAAATATGTCCATTTACATAGCGTATATTGTGTGACATAGCTCTACAAGTGTCAGAAACTAACCTTATGACAATGAATGCAATCGAATGTAATTTACGACCGCACGCAAATGACACTTACAATAGCCTATGAGTTGAGGGGTGGAACGGGGCAGACTAACCTAGACAATGACCAGTAAGGTTATGCAGAGGGCATTCTGATGCAGATGCTTGGTTTCAGCCATGTTATTTGCACCAGCTACAGGTCATGTGTAAGTGTCGACTGATAGTGATGACTGACATGACACAGTCTTTGTTTTAACAACTATGCATGCCACTATCTAGCACAGAACATCTGAATGCAAGTAAGATAGTCGCCTCTCCTCCACTCTGATCACCTCTTCCCACTCTAGAATCCAAGACTTCTCCCGTGCTGCCCCCCTTCACTGGAACGACCTCCCTCGCTCCATTCGTCTCTCACCCAATCTGTGCTCCTTCAAGCGGGCTCTTAAAACTCACCTGTTCCTTAAGGCCTACCAACCATCCACTTAACCTCTCACCTCTTCTGTCCCCTTTCTCTCTCCCTGTTGCTTCACTGGCTCCCTTATGTACCTGATTCTGTTTACCCTCCCTTAGGATGTAAGCTCGTATGAGCAGGGCCCATCTTCCCTCCTGTCTCCATACCTGTTCTTCCGCTCCGTCTCTACTGTATCTGCCTGCCTGGAGTTTCTGAAGTACTGGTACTTTGTGTTTATTGTTCTGTACTGTCTTACCCTGTATAGTCTATTGTTTGTACCATGTACGGCGCTGCGGAAACCTTGTGGCGCCTTACAAATAAACGATAATAATAATAATAGTCCATAAAAATGCATTATATGTATAGTATACATTAAAAGCATTTATCTATTTAATGTAAAAAAAAATCTTTATACTGTTAATACGTTTTCATTTATATTTTTTGTATGCATTCTGCTGTGACCTTATATTGCACATATATTTGTGCATAAACTTCAGTCTGTTTTGTCTGTCTACATAAGGTACGGACCATCCAGATTCAAGTTGAAATGCATCTTGAGATCCATTTTCAGTCAGAAATACGCACAAGTTTTGTGTTCTTTTTTAAAAACTCAACTTGTGTGCAAACAGCGTCCAAACATGAATCAGGCTCTAAGGGTTCAGAATACGTTCTGCAACGCCGTAAGAACGGGGCCATGGGTGTAACATAATGGACTGCCAGTGAGCTATAACAGGCATGCTTGCTTAATCAGAAATGATTTATTAATGAACATGTGTATATCACTATGTTAATGATTATTTGGTATGGTTATTTTAGGACGCATTTAAGGCCAAATTCCACCAACAAAATTTCATGACCAAATGCTGAATGCGGCGATTATTTCACAGAACTGTTAAATATTATGCTATCTATTTACAGCTCTGGGAATGTAGATTTTGCATCCTGCTGCTTCTTTTTCATCATAAATTATCTCACCTACAGTTATTGTGCCTTAGGCCTATGTAACTGTGGTAAGCTCCTGAAAAGTTTCAAATATGTTAGTAAATATAACAAATGTTATATTTCAAAAGACCATGTGTGCGAGCCCTTAGAGATCTTGTAAATGTTGCATTAAACAAATTAAACCAGACATGAAACTTGAGGTGATCTTCCTATTGAGTGGCATTTCATCTTCACATGTTCACCTATAATTTTATAAATTCCAATCATAAACATATTGAGGGGCTCATGCTGTGGCGAGCGCAATTTGGGTTTTTGGCGTATAATACACTTTTTTACTTCTGTGCAAGCACATAAAGCACTAGTTCCAAAATTAGTTTGTGTGCATGCTCAGATGTAAAAAAGCATTATCTGCCAAAAACGCAAATTGTGTTCAACCAAGTATGAGCCCCTGAATGATCACAAGCGGTGCTTCTTGCTGTTGGCAAATTAGTTAAAAAAAATACTCTTATGATAAAATTATACTTTTCTAGACATAACGTTAGCATTGAAAGCACACAAATTTGAAGTCTGAGCTTTTCCTTTTCTTGGGCGTTTATCTGACTTGCATTGTCTGTCTTGTTTGAGAAGTATAGGTTGTATAAGTAGTTAATTGACCAAATTCAATGCTTGCATTATTATTGCCACCCCCATTTGTGTTGGTGTGTGCTTTCAGTAAGACTAAAATGTCTGTAATGTGATTACTAACTTAGAAGCGCAGAGGTCAAACAATCAGAGTCAGTCATGAAAAAATAGGGAGGAGAAGTAATGTCAGTAAGGAGTTTTGTTAAATAGCCAGTAAGACCATATATTTAATTAACTCTGGAACAATAAGGTCAATAGTTGCATTTCATATACTTTAGCAGACACAGCACAAATAAGGTACTAATTAAACTATCCCAAAACATGGAAAATATGTAGTAGCTTGCATTTAAGATGTTAACTTAAAAAAAAGAAAAGAAAATGAAATGCTTTATATATTTTGGCAACACCAAGTGCTGCCTATTTCTTTCCATGCAATAAGATTTAGGCCTTGATTTCAAATATTTCGTTTTTTCCCTTACAAACTTCCCAATCTTGCAGCATTTATTGCAAAGGGGACATCAAATTTACATTTATAAAGCCCAAAAAATTAAATGCATGACACAGCATATTTCTATGAGCGTCGGGGCAGTGAGTAAATTGGTGCTGTTCCACCTGCATAGACTGTTTGGATTTCCCCCTTTATTCATTTAATTTAATTTTAATATTTCTTTATTATTCTGTCACAATGAACTGTACTTCTTTATTGAAACTCATTTAGCTATTATATAGCTACCGAAAAGTAGGCAACTTTATTTCTTTCTTTACTTCAAGCTATGACTTACTTTTTAATTTAAGTGTTTAAATTATACTGGTGTACTCTATGCATCTAAGCAGAGCAAAGAAAGTGTTTGCAATTAGTGGAAAAATAATGAATAGTGCCACCTTCAAAGTGGTGTTAACATCTATTCCTTTTGATTGACCAAAAAGCTATGCAATACCCCAAAGAATTAGGAACAACTTTAAATATACCTTTCCCTTGTTGCTCATTTTAATAGTCTGGCTGCAAAACAAAATATGTTGTTAGCGATTCTTATAAAAATAATATTTACCTAATTTTCTATAGTTACGTCTCACTCTGCATAGATCCACCCATTGAATAATGTTCCTCTGCAAAATGATGACATATTGAGCATAAATCTATGCACAGCCACATAAAACAGAAGTCACTTGTACATGCATGTAGATGCATGACATCACAGCTGGCTATTGAGGAACGTTTGCACAGCCCCAACAACCTTATATGATCCCAGAAATTGTGATTGTAAAACTTTGATTGTATTCTATAAAAATAGATAAGCTGTCGAAGTCAGCAAATTGGATAAAGTCATTTCAATTAAAATCGAGCAAACTTGGTTGTCTTTGTTTGAAAAAATGCGTACAGCACACTACGGCGTGAAAGGGCACGCTACGGCGTGGAAGGGCGTACGCATCTGCAACACATGGCAACAACAGTATTTAGTCTTTTACATACATTCGCACAAACACACACACTTGTAAAATAGTACACATTAATGGTAGTTGCAACACATAGTCATTTATGTCGAAATATAGTAGTATTTATGTGTAATAGTATAAGTTATATGCATATCAGTAAAACATATGGTACACGTTGAAGGAATCAAGTCATGTGTGGTATCATACTAATCCCCTTCGCATTTGCGACTGTCCGGTTTACTCTGTGAAGGAATCGCAGAGTGCATACGCAAGTTTTTAATGTTAAGGAACTATGGACTATTATGATGAGAAATCTTGGCGGGAAGATGAGAACCCATCCCCTGGAGAGATGACCCCCTCCTTTGGATTCCTGAGCTTAAACTAGCCTATGATCTGCAACCCCCCTGGACCCTCCTGATGCCTGGACCAATAGAAGCCAGCCACACCTTTGCACTGTTTTACTGTATCTCTGTTTGCATATAAGCAGCAGCTCCTCATCCAGAGTTCAGTCACCTAGACCACAGACTTCAGGACTGAATGACTGTTCACTGGATCCAGAGCGCCTGCGATAAGTAACGGCTGTACTTACTATTATTTTGCTAAGATATATATACTGCTACTTTTTGAGAATAAATCTTTGTGCGTTGGAAACACAAATCGAGATTCGACTATCGTTATTGGATAGCGACAAAACGCTCATAACAAAGCAAATTTACTATAATACAGCCACAAATAGCAACATAGCAAATACATAGCAAAATAATTTACTTAAAAGGATCTAGTGGGCAATTTACTAAGCAGTGCTTTGAAACCACCACATACCTTTAGCAGTTTTCACCTCCAAACCATTGGATTTGTTGATTGGTAAAAACTCAAACTGCTGGTGATGTGTGGTGATGTGTGGCGATTTGGAAACCCCAAAGCTGTTTAGTGCAGTAGAATGCCTTTTTCTTGTTTGTTTTCTTAATTGACTTTCAACACATACAGGATTTTGACCTCAGATGCAATTTAAAGTCTGGCCACTTCCTTATTATATATGATAGGGGCTGAGGAGCTAGATAATAGGATCAGAGTAAATGTGAAATTTGAGGTTGTTGTGAGTTGTTTCTGAGGTGTATTTTTCTTATTTGTCTTTTAGTCACACTGGTTCCTGTGTATTTTATTTTATGTCCTATTAGTTTTGAGTGCGGTGTCAATGTCAGTGTTAGAGTTTTGTTTTTCATTTTTCTCTGTGTTTAGTGTTCTTTGTGTTATGGAAGGCATGGAGAAAGAAAGGAAAGAGGATCAAGACGAGAAGGTAGGCAATTAGGTAGCAATGTGGCACATTGCCGTCTAACAGCACTGGGGTCATGATTTTGACTCCTGCCATGCCCTATTTGTGTGTTGAGTATCTATGTTCTCACCATATTTGTGTGGGTTTCCTCTGGGTACTCCGGCTTCTTCCCACACAGTCACAAAACATACTACAAGTTGATTGGCTTCTGAGAAAATCGGCCTTAGTGTGTGAGTTAGGGAAACTAGACTAAAAGTTCCTACATGGGAGAAACTGACATGAATGATTCCATAAAATAGCAGCTGAAAGCACCCAAGATGGCTGCCTCACCATCTGCAACAATGTAGAGTACTTTGAGTCTCATTGTGAGAAAGGTGCTATATAAATAAAGAAGTATTATTAATTAGTGCAGTAGGAAGCTCTGGACAGTTTAGATAAGGCAGGGGCTGAGTAGAATAGCCAGGTAACAAAAACAAGGTCTGGCAGAAATATTTGTTTCCCCAAGATAAAAACTGTGTGGTTATAAGCAGTAGATTTTGGGGAGACAGACATCCAGGACCTCAAAAAGATACAAAAATATCTATGGGCAGATGTTTGTAATGTTGTTCATGCAGTGAGGTCATTAAAGAGGTCTAGAGCCCATTGCAGAAAAAGGTTCTGTGATATTAAGTATTGCCATAAGGAGAAAATGGCCAAGGAACAAAGGACAGCTATATCCATAGGCTACAGCTACAGCTACACTTACAGCTATTACCTACAACTGATAATTCAATTCACTACATATGAGGAGGAGCTGGGCATATTCTGTCTATTGAGATCATAGAGGGCATAAACATGAAGTAACAAGCTTCCACCATATTTGAAATGATGCCTGAACACATACCTTTGTCAAGATGGAGTTGCATTTTCACTATATCATTTAAAATATGGTGCTGCCCATGTGTAGTGAATAACATGGCAGCTCCCCCATTGCAAAATGGGACTATTGTATTTTTTTTTTATCAGAACAGAAAATATTTTTTGTTTCTACTTGTTCTGTTATACTCACAGATGGGTAGAAGTGACGAAACACTGAGAGGTGGAACTAACACATGTTTCTCAGACTCGATGTTTGAATGCAACTTTCTTTTGATTGGTTATTGGATTAATGAGAGACACTTTTTAAACTGCAAGTTTTCTGATGATTTCCGAACCCCATGAGGAAGTCCACTAGGACAAAATACGTTGGAATATCTTCTGGGATCTATATTTGAACTATCAAATGAACTGCTAAATTTACATTTGAATTCAAAGTATAAAATTAATTAATACAAGGCTGTACTCTTTTTAGTGCCTGTAGATACTTCTCATGGCCATTCATTTTATGTGGATACCTTCATTTAAAGATTGCATACAAGCCTTATATGTTTTATTTCAATGTGCGAGCATTGTATCAATTAATTTTATACTTTGAATTCAAATGTAAATTTGGCAGTTCATTTGATAGTGAAGACGAGAGATGATGAGATAATGGATAAGAGTTTTGGTAGCATGTTAAGTAAGAAAAGGGTGTATTCTGGCAATGTTTTTAAGGTGGAGTAGAAAGAACTGGGAGATAGTCTGGATGTGAGGAATAAAGCAGAGAGTGGAGTCAAGTGTGGCACCAAGGCAGCAGGCTATAGAGACTGAGGAGATTGTTGTTTTATTGACAGTGAGGGATATTTGAGGGCAGGTGGTGACTCTGGCAGGAGGAAAAATAATAAAGCTCTGTTTTGCACATATTGAGCTGTAGGTAGCATTGGGACATCCATGTGGAGATAGCAGAAAGACAGTTGGTTACACAACATAGTACAGAAGTAGAGAGGTCAGGGGAAGAGATATAGATTTGGGTGTCATTAGCATAGAGGTTGTATTGGAGACCTAAAGAGCTAATTAAGGTAAAGATTTACTTCACCAATTAAACCTCCATCCCCCTTCCCGTTGATCACAGTCTGACCACCATCACTCCCCGACTGGTCACACTCCATGATATTCATTCGGCTGAGTTTTTGTGATTTGGATGGTAATGTTTTTGTTGTGATTTCTCTTTTGGCCTCCAAATAATGTAGTGCAACTATAATTGTATTTACTGCTAGCATTCTCATTCTACATTTGATATTTCACATTATAATTAAGATGTTACTGTTACTTCAAGTTATTACATCTTTAGCTGGACGGATGGATTCTCGGCTCTCTAGCCCCACACCCACCCACTCCGGGACTTACGGACCCAGGACTTAAAGTTAGTCCAGTGGTTTTCCATACTTTCTTAGTTCATTGTCTTTGGCCCTCCCAAGCTCAGTGCACATGATTTATATGCAACACCAGCACTCTAAGTTTATATTTACTTTAGTTCTCCATAAGACACCAAACACCAACCCTTCTGCCTTTGAGGCTTTTGTCAATGTTAATGGTTTAAACACCCCACAAAAGCATTCCTTAAACTAAACTATTCAAAAGCCTAATGGTCACTTTAGATCAAGTGGCTATCTCTCCCTTCATCACTGCGGTTTTGTGTCAGTTTACTACGCCTCTCATCCCTCAAAAGAGAAGGTGGAGACTATCATGATACATAACAACATCCCCTTTGTCCTAGATTCCAAATTTGATACTGAAGGCAGCTTTCTCATTCCCATGGGTAAAATTGGGTACTTGAATGTTATTCTGGCTAATGTATTCATTTTTTCACGTTCCTATTCCACATGCACAAATGATTACTCCTGGTTGACGGAGATTATTAATAGCATTCTTTCTCCCACTTTGGATAAATCAGTCACCAGGACTTCTCTAATGACTTCTCCTCATATTAAGGCTTTACATAAACACATGGTTGAAGCTGGCCTGTTTCATATTTCTACCAATTTTCCAGATACTACACATTTCATTCTTTACCATGCGATTTGCATCATGGGTCAATTTGGCTATCAGGGACAAAAGGGTTCGCTTACCTAAGACCCTAGAATCATTATCAAAACTTTTCAATCTTATTATGCTGTACGACTTGGCCACTTCTGACCTCCTCTCCTTGGGCTATATTATCTCCTGGCAGTCTCTTCCCGGTGTCAGGCGTTGGTGCGACCTAAAGAAACCCTAACTCATACTCATGTCATTGAATTCCTCCCCTGGCTCCCCAGGAATCACAGACCAGCCTCCACCTACTCATCTCTCACCATATGCCTTACCCTTGATTCATGGGAAAAGCTTCTAAAGTCTTGTGAACTTACTGAATTTACTTCCAATCTCACACTCTTTTAGCAGCACCCTCTGTTTCCCACGGAAAACTTTTCGCAATACACCTCTACCTGAGAACAGACAGGTATCACTCAACTTGCACATATTGGAGGAGAATTTGCCTCCGGTCATTCCCAGACCTGTGTGACAAAACTGGTCTCTCTTCCTCTGTATATTTTTAATATTTACGGATTAAAGGTTTCATACAAGCTCAAATCAAAACAGCTAAACTACAAAACCCAACACTCTTTGAACGCAGGGGACTTGTCTCCTTAATGTACCACGCCATCCTATCTCCCTCAGAGATTCGGTTGGGGTCGATTGAAAGAGCTTGGGAACACGACACTCAGAAGTCTTTGAACCGAGAGGGATGGTCACTTATTCACCACCATATCTATATTGCGAAATCCTCCATTTATACGTCAATAAAGGAGATCGCATACCAAATCTATACAATGTGGTATTTGGTGCCCACCAAACTCGAAAAAGTTTATCCTGCAACTTCTTATTTGTGTTGAAGGAATTGCAAGAGCGTGAGATCCTTCTATCACATATGGTGGCAATGTCACTTGTTTCCACTTTGTGGGACTGAGTTACGTATGTTATTACTCAATTATAGGTACTATGGTGGTTCTGTATCCTTTGCTGATGTTACATTGCTATCCTTTGGAGAAGTTCACTAAGCACACTTATAAATAAATTCAGCATATCTGCTTTGCTACCTGCCTCCAAATAACTAAGGACTGGAAGCTCTATCCCTCACCTAGCCTCTCAGCTGTAATGTCCTGCATTTGGTATATAACATCTATGGAATACATTACCTGTTTGCTTCACAATAGGATTGTTCACTTTCATAAGGTTTGAGACCTTTGGTATATATTTCATCTTTCCTCTATCTCTGGTTCTCAATAATTCAGGCTTTCTCCCTCATCCATTTTCCTATCTTTCCTAATCACATTTCAGCTTCTCTCCTACCCAAAATCTGTACGAGGCAACAGCACCCCCTCTTCTTTCCTCCACTGTCCTGTTTCCCCTTTGGTCACATTCTAGCAGTTTTTGTGAAATAATAAAAAGTATCTAGCGTAAAAAAAACTATTAAAAAAAACTTTCCCAGAACTTGGCTGAAATGTAAATTAAAATACTCTTGATAAAATGATTGGCAGTATAAATTTATATATTGACAAACTTTAATAATGACAGAATATTTCCTGTATACTGAAATAAAGCAGAGTATAATGTACAGTGACTCAAGCTCAGTGATATTTGGTGTAGGCAATGGCTAATGAACAATTTATTTTAGGGTTATTGTACTATTAATAAACAATACAGAAGAGTGTTAAACTACTTTTCCAGGAAGAATTACAGTTTAGAGTTGGCAAGCAGTGAGTGGGAGCACCCTATCTGTGTTTCACAGAGCGCAGAAAATTAAATGGGTAATTTAGGCAACAAGAAATAAAAGAAAGTATCACAAAAAACTTCACAGAGTAATATGCATACAAAGTTTAATGGTACAGATGAAGCAAATAAATAAAAAGAAAATACTACTGCTTAAATGTTGCAATAACTGTAAAAATATTATATGTATATGTTTCCCAATATTTCAAATGGCACAAAAGTGGTTAACTCATTTCTTTTAATTAAGATAGAAGTTCAATCCATGTGCTGTTGGTATAGTCTGAAGCATCGGTGATGCAGTATATGGGTATTAGTTTATCCCTAGCCTCAAAACACATGTGTTTGAACTAGTAGAAATATATATACACCCTTGTGCACATGAAATGGTTTGGTTGCTATTGCTGGATTATGAAGGTAAAGATTAGTGTCAATCAGTGGCGGAACTACCGTTGGTGTGGCAGGTGCAGTGCAGAGGGTCGGTGGCCCTGGTTCTCTCTTCTCCACCTCGCTGCACTGAGGCCCACAGCTCGCTAGTTCCACCTCTGGTGTCAATGATATGTTTTTAATGTCTTATTCAATAAATTTGATAAAAACAACTGCTTTACAATGAAGACATTCTCAATTGCATAAACAAATATCGAATAACAAGTATGATATATACCCATGACAGGCAGAGGCAGTTTGACTGACACGCCTGGTGGTGCAGAAAAACCTCCAGTTTCAGAGGCTGCCCTTTGATTAGCTGCGCTCTGCTCCAATCCCTGGTTGTTGCATGGGGGCATGGTGTCACCGCTGGCGCGAAAGTTCTGCAGAGAACCAGTTTAAACTGCCATAAACTACGGTTTTGTTGTTTGTCATTACCTTAGGAAGGCCCCTACAGGAGCAAAGGAGCGCACTAGCTGTCTACAATCGAGCAAGGGAGATCGGCGAGGTTCACAGCCCTGCAAGACCCCCCAGCTCTGATCGACAGTCAAGTGAGGTCACCTTCCCACCCCCACATCCTGCACCCGCAGCCCTGAAACGTGAGACATACAGCAGCGCATCAAGACCGAGCCAGAGAGACCAGCGAGGTTCACAGGGCTGCACAATCACCCCAGTCCATCATAAACAGCGCACAAGGACATCACCACAACAACCAGACACTGTACTCGCGATAAGCAGCATTGCAAGTGGCTCTCCTGTAAGTGTAATTGTCTTACATAATAATAAGATCTGCATTAAGGTACTTCACTATTGTTGCCTCTTTCTGTCTTCATCATCTGCTCCTGCTCACAAGTTTCAACTGGAAACACTCTCTCTGGACATCATAATACCAAAGAAATTACTGGAAATTGATAAAATGTAACTTTGACATTCATTTTGAGATATGTACCCTGTATAGATACATGCATATCAAAATAAACTGTACTACCATTGTATAAGACTGTTACTATACAACACCACCTGATACTTCTATTCCCACCCATGTCTCACATCACAATACCAAAAATTACTCAAGGCCCATATAACTTGCCTCCAGAGCACCTCTTGAAGTTCCTGCTTCAAGGGAGTGTTCTCACTATCCTCACAGAGCAGCCCCCCTCCAATTTCTAAAACACAAACCAAAAAACAAAACCCTTATTTTGGCCATCATCTTGACTTTTATCTTTCTCCTGGCAGGGTTCTTCTTCTTTGGAGACTGTATTTCCCTGTCCTGCCATCTGGAGCCTCTTCTACTGTTCCAAGCCCTAGTTCCTGCTCCACAGATTTGCTGAGCTCTGCCAAAAGTGCTGCAGGTACGTGCCTGCCTACTGCTAGTTACAGAAGGGAATACGTAGTGTAGTGCTTTAAATTATTTTGTTCAGGAGTCTGTCCAACAACACCATTACAGAGGTAAAAAAGCGGTCAATAGGTTTTTAATTACCTCTGTAACAGTGTTGTTGGACTGATTCCTGGTACAAAATAATATAAGTTAATTTATGAATTAACCTTTTATAGAAAATGGCATGATTATTATTTATGTATTGTTGCAGCTCTGAGATGGAGAATCCAAAAAATAAAAAAGCAAGATTGAATAATAAAGACCGTGGTAGTAGCAGGAGCAGACCCTTTCAAGACATATGGACAGAGCTGTATGGCATTATAGACAGAAAAAACAGATCATTGTGCATACTATGTAATGAGACAGTAGTAAGCAGAACTTGGAGCATAAATAGACATTTTGAAACTAATCATCGCCAGCTCTTGGGAAAAAAGTCTGGATGAAAGGAAGGAATACATTTCTAGGCAGTTACACCTCTATAAGAGCCAAATTCCCTCCTTAAATTTTTAAGAGGCTCTACATATTTAACATCAGCAAGTTTATCCATTGCTCACTCAATAGCTCAGCATGGAAAAGCCCTCAGTGAAGGATAATTTATTAAAGAAACTCTTCTAAGGTGTGCACCAGTTTTATTTCACGATATTCAAAATAAAGATGCTATTATTAAGCAAATTTCAGTAGAAATGTCATTAAAGACAGAATAATGAGATTGAACACAAACATACAGATCAAATAAGAGGAGACTTAGATAATTGTAAATATTTTTCGATTTCTCTTGATGAAACTACTGAGTCACATCAAATGCTCGGTTGGCTATTATTGCTAGATATTCATATGGTCTCACAATGAGAGAAGAGTTGATAAAGTTAGAATCAGTGCCAATAAGTACATCAGGGAAGGAAATATGTAAGGTTGTTATACAAACATTCCGTGACCTAAGCATTGATATGTGTAAAGTTGTGTCAGTGACGACAGATGGGGCACCCAATATGGTGGGAAAAAGTGTAGGATTTGTGAAGTTTTTTATGGAAGCTATTGGATGTCCACTTGTTCCTTTTCATTGTATTATCCATCAGGAGGTGTTGTGTCCCAAGGCAGGATTCACAGAATTAAATGATTTAATGTCAGTTGTAACAAAAATAGTGAATTTCATAGCTGCTCGACCTCTTCACAAGCAAGAATTGTCTACACTTTTGCAGGAAGTTGATTCAACCTACAGTGGACTGCTGATGTTCAATAATGTGAGGTGGCTAAGCCGAGGAAAAGTACTTGAGCGATTTGTGGAGTGCTTTTCAGAAATTAAGGTGTTTCTTGAGAATAAGGATCTTGCAAACTTTCCTCAGCTCAATGATCATAAGTGGGTCAACTCATTGATGCTTTTCACAGATATCTCTGTTCATATGAATGAGCTAAACTTAAAATTATGATGTTATGTTTGGATACATAAAAGCCTTTCAAAGTAAACTTAAAAATCTTTAATCGAGATATAGAAAGTAAAACTTAAAAGTATCTTCCTCGAGTAACAAAGTATTTTGAGAACGACAGCACAACTGTACAAAATGAAATAGAGCTCATGCACATGAAGTACCAGCATATTGTGAACTCGTTAATTGATCAGATTGGTGAAAGATTTAATCAATTTAGAAGCCTGGAACAGACCATTAAAATAATTAAGTATCCGGATTTAGTAGTCTACAGTACTTTAGAATTAAATGGTTTCGAATGGATGCAAATTGATGATTGGAGATGCAACTTGCTGAATTTCAAGACAGCATCTGGATTCAAATGTTTGATGATTTGAGGTCCAAACTTGAGAATCTGGAAAGAAATCGTTTGGAGAATAAAGAAGACTGCCACTACGAACAGGAAATTTGGAGTGCTTGGAACAGATTACCAGACACTTTTAGCACCCTGAAAAATCTAGGAATGGCTTTACTCACAATTTTTCCCTCAACATACTTTTTGAAACCTTATTCGCAGCATTAAATAGTATTAAAACAAATAAAAGAAACAGACTGACAGATGAAGTTAGCAGTGCTTGCTTCGCCCTGAAGTTCACAAAATAGAAACCTGCAATTGAAGATTTATCAAATGCAATTCAGCAACAGAAAAGTCACTAAGGTAAATCATTATTTGTTTTTGCTTTTTGAACTAATAAATATAACAAATATATTCAAAATATAACTCTTTCTTTAATAGAGCTGCAAATATCACCAAATTATGGATATTTCTTGAAATGACACGCGACCCAAGGAAGGCTACACTTTTTTCAGATTTTCGACACACCAAGCTGAAAAGGTTAGCCATCACTGATATATACAATAAACAAAGGAATACATCAATACATATATGTCTATAATGACCTGCAGTTTCCTTGTTGCGGCCTATAGTTTTCTGTAGTGTAGGTTAGCAAAATATGCACAGGAAATGTCCAAAGGCCGGGTTCCTGGGATTGATATAGCAGATTCCTGGAGAGGTTTTGATTCAGAGTAGGTGAAGTTTAAACAGTTGAGTATAAAATCCTTTTAAGTTGAGTAGCAAATTGTTTTGGTTCATACACTTACATTTGGGTTTGCTTAAGTGTTTGGAAATTATTTGTTAGCTGGCCGTAGTAGGTGCTCGGGTTAAGTCTTCTGACATATGCTTGATGAAGCAAACGTCATTATAATTCGGCATATCCGGTTTCTGAATGTATGCTTCCATTTTCTGCTTACTAGAATGGTAGATGCCCTTTAAACTGTGTTTGAGTAAGCAATCGTAATTTTTCTTAGATCTTATTATGAAACCGAGATCATGTTTATATTATAGCTGATGGAGTAGAGGAGTATTGATAATTTAGGTGTAATTGTGTATCCTTGGTGGCGGGATGTTATTGTGATTCCTTATCGGCATTAGGCAGCTTCTATTATAGACCTGCAAAGTTACTTGTAAACATGGTAATATCATTATGTGTTCTGATACATATTTAGGTTGCCAGTTAAAGATGGACATGGAAAGTCCTGGCTTGGATAGGAATAGTGTTATTCCTATTTGGTAACAGAAACACATTGCATCAATAGTTAGATGCCAGTCTCTTGGCAGGCATAGCAATGTTCTTACATAATAAAAACAGTTGTACCATAATGCAGATAACAAAGCATAATACAGTAGTTGTATATCAATGATCTGTATTACTATACAAATCCAATGAGAAATTAAGAGGTGCAGGATTTCAATCAAAGTCAACATTTCATAACATGTATACATATAGAGCCTTCATGTATATGCTAAAGTTCCAACCAATGATGTAATAAGGCATCCATGTCGAGTTTGCGCCTTTCATCTCCATATGGCATATGGACATAGCTGACACATCACTATATATCAAACCATTCTACTTAATATAATCTTACAAGCACAAAACAAAAGTGAAGAAAGACCTAAATTACATTTAAAAACACGTAATATTCTTGCACGTACTATAGCATTCTAGTTCTTAATTGAAAAATGTTTTCCCCATTTTAAGTGTATTCAAAATATTTCTCAAAGATTTTTACAATTATTTAAGTTAAGTATTGTAAGGTAGAGAACCTATGGGTAACTTTCAATTAGTAGACTAAGGGGCAAACTTATCATGTTATATCTCCTGAAGGTGAGATTGTGACTCAATTTTCTGAATGCGGACTAGTCTTAGTAATGCACCATATTTGCCTAAAAAAGGAAAAAACAAAATTTTAGGTTGTGCAACAATGTAAAGGATAATCATATATGAGATGCCACTTAGCAGGTGTACATAGGGCACTTTTTTTTTATCCAACCAGGAGTTAGTTATTATTTACATTACATGGTGCCTTTTGCAAATTCTGGAAAGTGCCTTTATATATACACTAGATTTTTATTCTAGTTAGTGCTATAAAAATTTCCCTTGTGTGAGTACAAAAAGGGATAATCTTTGGGATCCAGGGAGAGAATGGTATAGCCCTGTCTCCAGCCTGGTCAGGATCACCCATTAGGATACCTAGGTGGGATCGTAGGGCATGTATAATCTTTTTTTTTAATACTAAACTGAGGCTTCTGTAGTGCATTGCATAATATAATAGCACTATGTATATAAATGATAATAATAATAATATATTTAGATGTCCACACATAGCTGAAGCATCAAGTAATAGCAACACTGTCTAAAAATGCATCTGTACACTTATGTTCTTGCAGCTGTATTTGAGATGCATGCATCAGAATTCAGGTAAAAAATTAAGCTGTCATCATCATTAACTCACAAACTTGCAACAGCCCCTTTGGCCGCATCTCTAAGGGGTGAGGTTGACTTGCATTTGCAAGTTATGTCTATTGCGGTTTCGCTCTCTCATATATATGTATAAACAGGAAGTAATTGCTGCAGTTTGAAAATCCTAATATATCACCTCTCCTGCACCACTGTCTTCATCCTCATATACTTCCGCCATCCCGGTGCCATTAAATACACAAAACTGTAAATTTCTGATGGTCAATTAAGCTCAATTTTTGTTCCTGACAGTATATAGATGAAGAATGTTTCTTTAGTAGTTACGGCATAACTGATACAGTTTCTAATCTGAATCTAACATGTTACAGCAGTATCGCTTTCAACATTTTGGGTCTGTTTTGTTCCTTCATCAGATGTGATGTGCACAGTGGTGGAACTACCATCGGTGCACCAGGTGCGGTGCACTGGGGCCCATGTAGATAATGGGGCCCACTGCATGGGTTCCAGCCTTCCCTGCACCGGGGAACACAACTAACTAGTTCCTCCTCTGGATGTGCACATACATTAAAGAACACAATGCACTCCAATTATACAGTACATGTACAGTACTATATAAACATGACTTGATAAACTGGGTGCCATAACTCCATGGCAAATAAAAAATATGCCTTGCGAACTGGAGAAAGTCTCTTTTCTCCTGCACAGGAGATAATCTATGCACTATTATTAGTAGTAATATCTTTTATTTAATAAGCACTGACATATTACGCAGCACGGTACATTGACAGCATCGTAACACAAACAAATGACATCTAATTCCATGAAACACAAGGTAAAGATGGCCCTGCCCAAATGAGTTTACAATTTAAGAGTGTGGGAAACACCTGATACATAAGGTAGTGGTATAACAATTTAAGTTACAGATGGGGAAAGTTCATGTGGTGATTGTAATACAGCAGTATTATCAGCCATCAATAGTAAAGAATGTGTTGGTGACTGGCATTTCTGTACAGCTACCAGTGGTGTGTTATGTTTGGAACAAGGAGAGACAGTGGAAAGCAGAGACATGAAACATGGACAAATCACTGTTGAAAATTTAAAAACAGTCAGCTAAGCTAAGATAAGTTTATTGTTGTTTTATATGTAATGTAAGACATTTTAACCACTGTCTTAATAAACCACTAAATTAGAAGTTTCCACTTTGGCATCTCTTTATTTCCAGGATTCTGAAATGTCGATTGCAACATTTAAGCATTAGTCCATCCATAGGAGACTTGCAGGGGGCATATGAAGTCATTATACAGAAAAGCTTATTTTATACTACTTTTAAGTATGCAATTTTCTTTATCGTACATACACCTGGTGTTTTCAATGCTAAACTATGGGAGCTCTGATGTGTTTTTAACAGAGATGGGCGGGCTCGGTTCCCCGAGATCCGAATTCATTCGAATTTAGCCTATCCGAGTACCGAGCCAAGCACATTCGGTAATCTTCCCATTCTTTTGCATTAATATTTCTGGCTGTCAAAAGTCCTGTTTGTCAGCAGTCTAAAAAAATAATATTTAGCACTCCAAGTGCTTTTGGGGTGTCCCCCATTCTTTTGCATTAATATTTCTGGCTGTCAAAAGTCCTGTTTGTCAGCAGTCTAAAAAAATAATATTTAGCACTCCAAGTGCTTTTGGGGTGTCCCCCATTCTTTTGCATTAATATTTCTGGCTGTCAAAAGTCCTGTTTGTCAGCAGTCTAAAAAAATAATATTTAGCACTACCAAGTGCTTTTAGGTTTCCCCCATTCTTTTGCATTAATTTTTCTGGCTGTCAAAAGTCATATTTGTCAGCAGTATCTAAAACAATTTGTAGCACTACAAGTGCTTTGGGCTCAGAAGCAGTCCACATATAAGCAGAATGAGCAACCAGGTTCTGTCACCAGTCCTGATGGTAGTGTTCCCAGTACGTCATCTGGGAAAGGCGAACTACCCAGTCTTTTGAAATCAGTCAAAAAAACACACACACCCAAAAAAAAAATTTACCGTGTTGAAGCGAAAAAGAAGTGTAACTGAGGAAAAGTTAAGTGCCAATAAAAAAAAAATTGCCAACATGCCATTCTACACACACAGTGGCAAAGAGAGAATGAGGCCTTCACCTTTCTCTATTAGTGGCGGATCCAAAAATGTTACCAAGCCTACAAGTGGTCCACAACTACTGTTACGCGTCAAAGCCGAGCTGCAAGATAACAGTAAGGCATTAGAGGATAATGTTTGCTCTGAATCAGAAATGACACCAATCCTTGTGGAGAGTCCATCCACCAGTGGTATGTCTAATCGTGAGCATTCTGTTAGTGTACCCATAAAAAAGGGGCCTTTCAGCAGTTCTGCTGATGCGTGCCTGAACAGCCCGAGTGTAGCCGGTGATACACCAAGTGAGGATGACACTTTGGAATTAGAAGAGGATGAGGGGGAGATTTGGGTAGCCGACGAGGGCGCTGATGAGGATGCAGTTGATTGTGTAAGTCCTGCGCCAGTGGCAGCAGGGTGGCACCAGTGGCAGCAGTTCTGGCACGTCAGGTTCTGGCACCAATTTGCTCTTTCCAAACACAAGCAGAGATGACACAGGTGGCAGACCACAACAGTTTGACATCTGGGCTGGTTTGAAGGATTTGAAGAAAAAATGTGGGGCCTTGCCCATAACTGCAACCAATCCTACTGTTAACATGCAAAGGATGATGGAGGGCCTAGCAGGGAGTAAACTGTATTTTTCCTAATTTGCACTAATACGGTTTGGGTGTAATATACACCCAAAGTCGAGTGCTCAATTGCTAAGAGTCATTGATGAAGAGGAAGACAAGCAGGCTTGTCTGTAGAATTTGCAGGCAAATTCTACTGCGTTATATAGGTAACACCCAAAGAGAAGAGCTCCTTTGCTAATTATAATTGCTGAAATAGAAATAATAGGGCTGACACTCTTTGTGTAAATCTGCAGTTACATTTTATTGTATCATAGCTCACTCAGAAACAGGAGAGGTGGCAGGGTTCAGTGCTAAGCTTCCTCAAACAATACTAATTCATCCCACCATCATAGAAGTCTGTGTACTATGATGTAATTGCCAATAATGTCCTTCAAAATCGAATTAGTAGTTAATTTTAGGGCAGAGCTGTCACGATTTTTGCCCAATTCTTTTACAGCAGAGCAAATATCTAAATGTTGTGCGTAATCATCTGCATCACCACTGGGTGTCTTTGGAAAGCAATTTTTTGTACAACAAGCAGTTGCCTGAGAAACTGAAGGAGAAGACGTCTCAACAAGATGTTGTTAGGTCTTGGATCCTTGCGAAGCAAATTAAGTATTTCGTCCACAAGTAAAATTTAGTTAGCACATTTACTTTGTTTTATGTCACACGTTAAATTTCTGTAGCTTCTTGTGAAAATGTATTATTAAGACAATCACTTGACTCAAGCTATTCGTGTCTGCACTCTCTTCACAGGTGACTACTTCGCTGGACTAAAGTACATTCCCCTCAAATGCTAGTCTTCTTGCAGCTGCTGCATTCTCCTACATGCTGTTGCAGAAAACAGAAATTGCCCTTAAATTTTTCCGGACACAAACAGCATCCCCTGCATGTCATTTTTTAAAAGTTCTGTAACACCAAGATGATTGTGTGTGCAAAACAGGAAATGTGATGGAATTCAACCCCGCTGTAATGCTTGAACAATATTGGGGTCGTCATCAGAAATGACATATCCTCAGGAGAGTCCAAGAAGGATTAGGCATCTTTCAATGACATCCCTTAGTTTTTGAACAGATTGTCAGCTGTATGCCTCTTAGTGAAGCTGCTGATACACAAAGTAGCCTACTTCTGAAAAATGTGACGTTCTTGGGTACACGCTGCTGCTGTCCCTGCTGGTGAAGGCGAATGACCAACCCAGTGGCCTGTCACAGTTATATAATCTATACTTTGCCCAGTTCCGCTTGCCCACATATCTGTGGTTAAGTGTACAGTGGGTAGAATGTCATTTTGTAGCCCAATGATTACATTTTTAAGAACTTTCTGGTAGAGATGAGGAATAGCTTTTCGAGTAAAATGGTGTCGTCATGGAATTTGGTAATAAGGACAGAACACCTCAAGTAACTGTCTAAAACCAGCTGCATTAATAATGGACATTGGACGCAGATCTAATACTAGCATTGTCCTTATGGCGTCTGTGATCCGCTTTGCGACTGGGTGACAGATTTCATACTTGCTTCCTCTTGCAAAGGATTGTTTAACTGTAAATTATTGATTCTGGGGATATTGATGATGAAGGTGTTGGGGGGTAGATTGCAGGTGCTGGGATGTAGATGAGAGAAGGGAGGCAGATGATACTGGACTGCTTGGTGTTCTTTTTTTTTAACCTAAGTTTCTGATTTTCCCAACAGCTTTCCAAGAACTCGCTGAAAAATAACGTAACATGGATGAGGATCCCAGATGGTTAAGGTCGCTACCTCTACTGACTGTGGCTTTAAAAATGCTACAAATGGCTAGACAGCTGTTGTCAGGATTTCTGTAAAAATAATTCCACACTTAAGAGGTCGATTTTTGGTCTTATGCCCAGGCATGACAATGACCTTTTTCTTATGACTGGCAAGAAATGCAGCAATTTTTCCTTGAAAGTGTATGAAAATCATACTGAGACCTAGGAGGTGGGCAAAATTGAATGGAAATGACTGGAAATAAGTGTTAGTGAGGTTAATAATACTGTAGGTACAAAATAATACTTAAATTATGTTATTTTAGGCCAAAAAAAGGTAATTTTTTTAACAAACAGCAAAACAAAACCAAATAAAACCAAAACCAAAACACGACGGTAATCCAGATCCATAACCAAAACCAAAACACGGGGGTCAGTGAGCATCTCTGGTTTTTAACTTAAAAGTAAAAGTGTTTTGTTCAGATTTGAAATTATTGTCCCTGATGACAAGATTTCTTATGAAAAGGTTATGTGAAATTAGTGATTCAGTTGATTTTGCTAGAGCAGGGCACTCAGAGCTTTGTTTTTTTTTTTATATGTTGATAAACTGAATGTTATCCAGTAAATAAGAAGGAAGGAAGACAGAAAGAGTTATGGAAATATCAATAGTTAGATCATACAAAAACACTAAATAATATTACTTATTTATTTTGCCACGCAAAAGGAAAATAAGTTAAAATCGCACTAACATTTCTTTTCATGTATGGAAATAGTTTAAAAAAAATAGTGGTTTATCTCAATACTTAAATAATCACTTTGGGAAATGACTATGATGGATTGCAGAGGGCCTGTGAAACCAGACCTCACATGGTGTATCTCTTTACTTATCTGCAAAACCTGTGGTTCCTGACAATGTCCAGGAGAAGATAGCATAAATTCCACCTGCTGGGTCCCAGAAGATAAGACCCTGTGTTGGTGTCATGAACTACATTGCTTTACAGAAACTACATTTTATTCTAGAACTACATTGCTTTACAGAGACTACAAGTTATCTATGAAGCACAGTGCCTAGGTTTTGATTAAAATATATGTTTAGTTACTTTTAAGTAATTTACAGCCACATATTTAATATAATTAAATAGTTGTACTACAACAGCAACAACATTAGTTATAATAAACAAAACATATTTATCAGTGTCACTTTAATCTGTGTTTGTGTATAATGTAGGGTGACTGAATGTGGTTGAGCCCAGAGTCTATTGAGGACATAACTACGCTACTGTAAATTTCAAAATAATGTATACAAGAACACACAGTGAGGACATGTTGTACATAACCATGCTATATGTGAAGTATTTAGTGGCAGTGTGGGGAAAATAAGCTCTAATTCTAAATTGTGATCTAATAATTACTGCAGCAAGTGTAGTGTTGTTTACAAGTAAAACAAATTCTTTAGGAATGCCTAAAGCACCAATATTGTTTTCCTTAAATAAATCATATTAAGCCAGCAACAAGAAATTAAAAAGTAAGAATAAAGAGATATTGAATGAGAGTAAAATAGCAGCCATCTGGCAAGCTTTATGGAATTGTACATTGTTACACCCAGTCAAAGCTTTGTTCTAGGATATCACAGGGAGAAATATGTTCTGTTCATCATGAAATATAATTGTCTGAAAACAAACTAAGATATAGCAGTAAAATGCCAAAGGTTTCAAGGTTTCGAAGGGGAAATGTTTTAGGGATTGGTTTTAATGTATGTTCTTAAGCAGAGAGGGTGTGTCAAAACTTCAGAACAAGAAAACAAAAATGAAATGAAAAGCACTGAAAATACAGCTGTAAATAATTACATTTTAACATTCCTACTTTATATAATTGTGCATAGTAAGTATTTTTTCGAAGATGAGTAAGTACTTGAGTAAAATAATTAAATTAGTAACATTTGTTGCCAGATTGACAAGAAGGACAACCCCAGTCATCTTAAATTGTAAATTGGATCTGATATAATGGGGTTTAGAAATGGCATTCCATTGGGAGAAGAAGAATCCTTCCTGGGGAGAGGAGGGGGGTGATGGCTCCATAAAAATCATTGTCACAGCATCATGTTTCACCTCCCCTGGCGCTGTGATAAAGAATAGATCCAGTGTCAGCGGAGGTCATTTATCTTTTCTTCATTGTCTGGCATGATAAGCAGGAATCACTCTGATTCATCATGTTTTATAAATGAAGGGGTTATCCAATGTGCACTGCAGTCTCTGCCTGAAACATTCATTCCAGCTATTAGTTGTTTGTATTGAGAATGACTTAAATGTGACGTTCATTTGGTCTACTCAGATGATATTCAATTGCACCACAGCAGATACAGGCAAAGCTGGATCTTAGGAAGATTTATTCCATAGAAAAAGACAGAAATATCCACACTTAATTAAAATAACTAAGGAACTTTTGACAAATGATATAGTCTTTTTTCGTCATCTTCCAGTATCATTATCATCATCATCAGTTATTTACATAGCGCCACTAATTCCGCAGCGCTGTACAGAGAACTCACTGACATCAGTCCCTGGCCCATTGGAGCTTACAGTCTAAATTCCTTAACATACACACAAACATACACAATCAGTATCAATGAGCTATGAGAATAAGACAGTCCTAAAAAACATTCATAGGCATTGCTGATTGTTTTTGGAATCCCATCCTCAATGTTCACAAGGATGGACCCTAAATGTAATTCACTACTAGGCCTATCGTGTAAACAAGAAGGTTTATCTTGGCTCTTTAAGCAATAAGTCACATAGCTCCACAGAGCAATTCTGCCAATGAGAACATGCTGAAATAAAAACAAATGTAATAGAAAAGTTACATCAAATATTGAAGACAAACATGATTAATAAGCAGGTGGTTAGTAAAAGAAAAAACCCAGAAAGATGAACACTGAGAAATTAGAGAAGGATGTATATTTTTCCCAAGTAGCTTGTCTTTGATTAACTTACATATGCCAAATAAATAGTGTCCTACGCTGCTTTTAATAAAATAGCCCTATATATTTCCTCTGCACTGAAAACATATGACTTGTTTCTACATTTTTAGATTTGCAATGCTGCGGTTGAACCCAGTTATATGGGATTTTCATTTGTTTGAGCACTGTTTTCATTCTTTAGCATATTCAATCCAACCAAAAGATAAATCATGATATATAGTACATATATGGGGTCTATTGTCCTGAACACTTAGAACTTACATTCCATGTTTACCAAACAGCCCCAATTAGTTATTAATTTATTATTTCTTCAGATCTTTCTGCATAATGACTTTCCAAATAAAAGATCAAATATCTCTGTATTTGATTACTATATAAATTAGTATTTTTCTAGGGATGCTTATTTTTTGCACACACTATTATCATACAGTAAGAACAGCGAATGGTCTGTATAAAATAGTTATAGGCCTGAATAAATTGTTTGATAATGTAATAGCCCAAGCTGTACGGTTTATGAAATAATCTAGTAATTGAGTTGGAATAAGAGGATTTTTTTACAGTGATTTCCTGTAGAAGTATTAATATGTAAAACAAGCTATTTATTCTACTAAATATTTGTGCTAAATGCACAGTAATATAACTTACTTGTATTCTATCACTCGCCTGTTCCTGCTCAAATGTTTTTATTATCTCAAAGTCCAGAATGTCAAAATATGAAAATGCTGTATTTAGCATTGTTATTTGTGCTGTCACAACAGTAAGCTGTATTCATTGTTAGTGATCCTTATAAGAAAACACTGGGATGCCTTTTATATTAATTAACTCCTATGTATATTCATGTATATGGAACTACACAGGAATATGAAACAGATGAATGTGTTACAATAAAATAATGCTAATCAAATAAAGGTATGCACATAGTTTATGTGTAAGGAATTTCTTGATTATGATAAAATATATTCAGTGTTAGGTCTAAAACCTAAGGGTGACCTCACAAAATTAAGAGATCAAAGGAGTTGTGATTTCTTCCTTAAATTTTTTATCCTTCAACGAGAGGTCACCAGTGGCAGAATAAATCCTGCATCACACAAAAGCTATGTAGCAATACCTGTTCACATGGTATGAATAAAGCCAGTGACTTCCTCCTATTGTTCTTCATTCATTGAATTTCAATGTGAGCTTCTGTAACCTCATTATAGAGCAGTCTTGAAAGGAAATTATAAGAACCACCATGGGATTTACTCTTAGAGAATTTAGATGACCTGGATTGGTGGCTTTTTAGGTCATTCATTTCACATGCTATTTTTAAGTAGTTGATCTTACGTATTTACTGAATAAAATGAATGTAATTCTTGAAGTGCTACACTGTTATGCAACCTAACAATATTCCTCTCTATAATAACAATGTCTACTGATTAAGTGTATTGTATTAATATACAGGGAATTAGTCATCTATTTTATCATATTTTCCATTAAAGGTATTCTGTAATAGAAAGAAAAAATGCAAACATGTTTTCATCTTTAACATACACGAGAAGAAATTGCAATCGTTCTGCATTGAACTTTAGATACTGTAAACTTGCGTCATTTATAGTTCAGTATTTTAAGGGCTAATTACCAGACTTTGTAAATGAAGATATCACATTGTCCTTCAATGTTCACTTATCTTGGACTATTTTTTGTAGCTGAGTTATTTTTGAACTGTGCAGACAACATTGTGACAGATTAATTGAAGCTCATACAGATAAAAGGCAACAATGTATCTGGAGATCTATTTTTAAAGTTCCTGATTGTTGAAGTGATGCTCAAGCTTACCTACTGCATGTGTTAGTTACACATTCTATGCTAATCTCACCCTTTCTTCATATGTTGTGTGAAGATGTCAGACTTAATAAGGTAGGAAGTGGCTTCTAAACTAAACAATTATAATCAACATAGTCCGATAATTGTATAGCTTTTAACCTCCTGTCAAGTAAAGTCTGTTTCATTAAAATCATTAGATTTACAAGATACTGAGTTGTAAATAATACATTTGATCGAATGGCATTATTGACATCTAAGTCAAGTTAAAACATTCATCTCAAGGGTAGAGATAGAAATTACAACTATTTCTTAGTTGGGTAAACATTTCTCTAAATAAGTTGTGATTTTTACAAGTTTCCACATTGTGTTTATTCCCATTCCACTTGCTCCCTTTACTTCCACCAGAATAGGCACATTCTAATATGCAGGAGTGCACAGCGTTGTAACACAAATGACAGTTTGATGGGTCGCCGCATACAAAATGCATTGCATGTATTCAATAGTCTTGATTTGTGATGAACTCCCTTAACTTTTTAACTAGTTTTAACTTTACTTATGTAGCATAATCTTTCTATATATATATATATATATATATATATATATATATATATATATATATATATTAAAGACAAAGTTCAAATTTTTCTTTGTTTCTTTGTTGGTGAATATCTTTCTCAGCTCTCAAGGTAAAGCTGTCAAATCTTATATAGTTATTTAGTATTGAAAAAGTAAACTAACCCCCCCCCCACACACACACTGCAACAACGCGACAAATATTGAAAACATCATTATTTGGATGTAAACAATTGTTTGACTGCCGGAAAGAAACCTTGCAACAACAGGACATAACGACAACACAACAAAGCAACAAATCTTACTTTCTAAATGACATTTTTGGTCTATTTACTAAATAGTTTGCTAAGATAAAAAAACTGCTACACATTAGAAATCGGACTTGCACAACACCGGGGGACCCTGCATATCATATATATATATAATTCATTGATCTGTTTGTTTGTTTGTCTGTCCAATTATGTTTTTGGAGACCCCTACACCAATTGGGATAAAACCAATGCAAGGTGGTTCAGTTGGATCCTACCCAGGTTTTAGGGGGTTAGGGTCCTGGTCGGATCTCCCGTTGCTGTAGAATTGGCCAGAATTTTGACCTAAGGAGCCTGTTCTGGGCCTTCCACTGGATGGATTTGGATGAAGACTGGACAGAGGGGTGGCAATTGGTCTGGGATGCCTAATGGAATGGTTGGGGTCCTGGTCGGACCTCCTGTTGGTGTACACTGGGCAGAACTTTGACTGGGCGGCCTTCCACTGGATGGATTTGGATGACATCTTAGCTGTTAATTATATTTAAAATGTTGACAGATACATCTAACTCATTGATAGCTTAATAACTTGAAGATTTAAACCTGGGCAACTCTGGGTTCTTCAGCTTGTATAATAGAAAGAAAGTGTAACTAGAAGGGAAATGCCTTAAATACCTCTTATAATGCTTATAATCAAGAAGATGTGGGAAACAATTCATTCCTAAAGTAGTGAAATAACAAATGTAGCTGCTGGTGAGAAAAGTGTTTATGGCTACTGTAAGTCAGCAGCATTACCAGCCACTAATATTAAAACCATCATTGGCAACTGGCATTTCTGTGCAGCTACTGAAACAGTGCAGTGCTGTGCTATGGTTGGAATAAGGAGAGACAGTGGGAGGTGGACACATGACAGAAGAACTAGTCATTGTTAAAATCTGTATCTCTGCACACATACTGTCACATAAAAGCAACATTGTAGCATTGTTCATTGTAACATATACAGCATATTGAAACTTAAATCTATATACAGTATTGTCAGAGATAGCTGACTCTATCTGCTCCCTGATTAAATATCTTATCATATATTCAAACAGTCAAAAAATATATCACCTCTATTTTGTCAGGACACCACTACTGACCACCTTTACCTGTCAGGAACCGTACTCTGAGCACTCGTGACTTGGACGTTTATTGTAAGGGAACACACAGGTTTCCAGCCTAAACCTCACACTCACCTCTACTCACCAAGGTTACAGATTTAACTAATCCCTTTATCTAACACAGGCTCACACTACCACACCTGTAGAACGCCTATGACTTAATTACCCAATTGCACACACTCTGTGCTCAAATAGTAAAAATAGTTAACACTTCCCACATTGATATTTAAAGGATTAACACAGCCAAACAATCAACCTCTTCTAAACAGGCAATGAATTTGTTTAGAGCAATAAGGGCAGCACTTATTACAGTTTTATATTTAATATAGAAAAAGTACAATGCTTACAGGTTATAAAAACAATTAAGAAAGATGCCATAACATACGGAAAAACAAATTAAAAATTAATTTCAGACTATAAACTTACATAACTGTTGAATAATCTAGGCCAGTGTTTCCCAAACCCAGTCCTCAGGACCCCCTAACAGTGCAGGTTTTCAAGTGAAATAATTAGTACCAACTGTGGATCTGTTACAATGTGTCAGTCAGTAATGAATACACCTGTGCTCAAGCAAAGAGATATGGAAAACATGCACTGATAGGAGTACTTGAGGACTGTGTTTGGGAAACACTGATCTAGGCCAAGCGAAATTTAATTGAAAGATGGACAGCTTATCTATGTTGATTGATTTCCAAAAAGTCTGACAATTCTTGCAAGTGGTTTCTTCTATTTAAAGACACTTTGACATCTTGGTTAAATACCCAATGCTATAATATAACATAACTTTCCTATTATTAACAAATACAATACAAATTTACCAATTTATTGATACCAAACAGGCATAGGTCTGGTATATTAGTTGAGCTGATACTAATTTCCTCTCGTTCTCTGCGTGACAGACAGCTTTATTTGACATATGGGCTGTCCTTCATCATACTATTTTTGAATGTGGTTGATCACTAATTAAATTGATTGTAAGTTGTATTTTCTAAATGGAATTATTTTTGCCTATATAAAATATAGCAAGCCATCATGTGGTATTCTTGTGTAAGACCACATGTGGAGCGGTTCCTAAAAGTCTCTTTGAAGCTGCTTAATTTCCTCTATAGGTGACAAAGTTATCTAGTAACACAGGACACAATATTTCTGGCCTCACATTTACACATATAATTAGATCATTAACCCTTGGAGAGCAGGGCTCTGCTTTGAAGTCATCTGCATTTTACTTACAGAGAAACACAAATTATAAATGGATATGGATTCATTTGATACACAATCTCTACAATGCAGCTATGATTAAGCTTTATTCCTAACAGTTATGTTATTTGTTCACTACAGATATATGTATGTATATATATGTATGTATGTATGTATGTATATACATATATATATATATATATATATATATATATATATATATATATATATATATATATATATATATATAAGTGCTATTCAGTAGATATAGGCTAATTTTGTGCTCAACTCCATGTGTGCACACACGCTTATGTACACAGTGAATTGTATTGCAACATTATAGCAACAATATGTTTTAATGTAGATATACATATATTGTTGCTACACTGTTGCTCTACTGGAGTGGACTGTATATATTGGTGCCATATACTTTGGGAAATTTTTATTTCCTTTTTTGGAAATATTTTCTGGAAAAAAAATTTAATTTGTTTTCTTCTCTAATAGTTCTATTATACATTGGCATTTAAATAGTTAAGGTATTAGATATATAAAATCTATTTTACTCAGATGGAGGTTTTGTGGTAAACAAGAGATTTGACATTTTTGTCATATCATTTTAAATATATTTAGACAAGTGAGATGGACAGAAGGAGATGTATTTCCATAGTACAGCATCACAATGGTAACATTTTGCATAAATCAGTTGGAAGAAGCAATAAAGGTTTGTGAAAAGGGTGAGGCTCTGTGAGGAGGGGAGACAGTAAAATCAGTGCTCACAATTTCATAAATCAGAAAACTAAAAACTAATTTGGCATTCCATATATAGTCAATATAAGCAATGGCATAATGTACTATAAATATTTTTCAATGTCAAATACTTTAAAACAGGAATGAATTCCAGCAATTCTTGACTGTGTGTGAATGGGAAGTTTTGCTCTGTGTTGCTTGCAAAGCTTGCAAATCCCATAACCTTATAAATAGTATGTTTGTGCACAAAATAACAGAAGCAGAGTGTGAAGTCGCTGAAATTGCCTACAGTAACAGGACAGCATGATGAAAAAATAAACAAACCACACAAAACTGCTAATGCAACAAAGAGCAGGGGGTATATTTACTAAACTGCGGGTTTGAAAAAGTGGAGATGTTGCCTATAGCAACCAATTACATTGTAGTTCTCATTTATTTAATGCATTCTACAAAATAGCAGTTTAGTAAATATACCCCCAGGTATGATTCATCCATAATACTTGGTACACACAAAGTTTTCAGTCTTCAAGCGGTTTCATGTTCCTTTGGTATTGAGCCTTTGTCTGTGGACACCCAAAGAACCTGAGGACTGAATTAAGCACGATGGGAATTAAAATCATAGGTTGTGTTCAATTAACTAAATTCACCTAAGGGTTAAAGTTAGCAGGGAATGAGTTAAGCCCATCTGATGTCACTAGGGGAGGGCTAAGGAGTAGTCCATAAAAGTATGGGGCGTAGTGAAAATCAGTCTCTAGAAACCCAGGACATGGCCTACCCACCCTCTCTGGTATTGGATGGATTTTCCCACCTGCTGCGGATTGTTGTGATGTTCTATTTTTGTGCTGGTTTTCTATTTTTGTCAATTCTATGGCCTGCCATAGTGTTTGTGTTTTTGGAGGCCTGGTTGGGATTTGTTGCCAGAAAACACGGGGCAGTCTGCGGACAATAATTGGGGCACACATTACCATAGTGGGCTGGCTATAGTCTGTGTGCAAGTAACGCCCCTGTGGGTCAGCTTGTGGTTGCGTTACTTAAAGCCCAGAGGGGTTGTGGGTTCTGTAGTGACTGGGATAATTGATCCCGGTAACGTAGATATGTGCGCCCAGGTAAAATTGTGACCTACATTGTTGAAATCCAAAGGGAAAGTTGACCCGCGTTGAGATATCTGGTTTGGGTCCTTGCCGTGCTGCATGCTGTTTTCTCCAACACCATATAGTTGCCAAAATAAACTTTATTTATTTGATACAATTAAAGTCTTGTCATTTATTTTTCAATATTAAGTCAAGAGGGTAAGGAGATGTTATGTAAGGTAGCAGAAAATCAATCATGAAGCATTTTAATGCCAGGTTTTTTTACATTTCTTAGAACCTTACATAATGCTCCCTGCTTTAGCTTGGTCTTGGATCTCTAGTGCTCAAAGCCCCAACACAAAGTAGATTTGTCAGAGCTGCCTTTTGTCTCCTCTTATTTTTACCCTCGTTATTGATGTTTTTGCTTTTCAGATCAAGCAACACAGCTACTCTTTGTTTAATGGTGAGAGGCCGTGAGAATAAAACTTCACTCTATTTAGATATTCTGAATTAAATGGACTCTTGGTAGCATGATTTCTTGATTAAGGTTAAAGTTTTCAAATTAAACATTATATTAAGCATTACTTCCATAATTGCCAGGAAGTTTGGTGTTATGCCATACTGCCACTTCTTCTACTGCCTTCATTGTAAAATTATCAAACCCCATTCACTTACATTTTCCATACTGTCACTTCCAAATTTCCACTTCAACCACTGATTATGGATATGTTGTTATTAAACAAACAACAGAGCGTTTGCGGCCGGAAGCAATCCAGCGTCCGTCCCTGGCAGCAGCAGTACTGTGGGAACGGCGCATGACACTGTGACACAGAACATGTGGGCAGCATGGAATGCACAATGTTGCAATACGCTGCATTGAACAGAAATTTAAACCAATATATAGATGCAGTTGAGGAGACCGTAGTTAAATAAAACGTGACCCACCAGAGGAGATCCCAGATTTAAGAGAGCTTTTACACAAGAGATAAACTGCGCTTCAGAAGAATAATACAGAGGAGGCCCTGAGGCAGGACAAAAAATATGTCCAGTTTAAAGAACAGCTAAGAGACCTGAGAAAACAAATAGGTGTGTCACTGTTCCCTGAAGACGAAGATTTGTAAGATGAAGATGAGGAGATCATCGTCACCCAGAGCACTCCTATAGCACAGTTGGAGATGGTGTACCCAGTGGAAAACAAGTATGTGGTCACACGTACGAGAGAAAAGCAATTGATTAACATTAACATTGGCACACAGTGGTAGCTGAAAGGAAAAGTGGTGCAAGATGAAACCTTATAATGGATCTTAAAAAGGACATGCACACCTTAAGAAACCAAGCACTTCAACGACAAGGAGTGCCACTTTTGTGGCTGATGTGTTTGTTTAACAATGGGCTTAAGGCAGCTAAGATAACAGTGCTGTCAATGAACTCTAAAGTGGCAAGATGTTGTTGTCATCATCTTCAGCCTCATCCTCACCCTCATCAGTGTGTACATCATCCTAACACAACATTAATTCATCTCCGAAGGAAACCACCATTACAGAAGTCTCTATAACATAAATGTCAAAAACAAAAATGTAAAAAATAACGCTTTTACCTTTTTAAAGAAAAAACACATCTTTAATAAAGGTGAGACTTTACTGTAGAAAAACATAACATTGCCAACATGTCAATTTACCTAAAAATTAATAAGCATTCCAGCATCAGCTAGCTTTCTTCTCTCAGCTACATTCCAGCACCTGCCATCTACACTGTCATCATCCTCACCCTCATCAGTGTGTACATCATCCTTACATAATACTAATTCATCCCCATTGGAAGCCACCATTACAGAAGTCTCTGTACTTCTTTGATGTAATTGCCGGTAATGGCCTTCCCCGTGGAATTTTTAGTTCATTTTACGACAGAGCTGTCATGATTTTTGGGCAATTCTTTTTAGACTAGACCAAATGTCAAAATGTTGTGCTGACTCATCTGCATCACCACTGGGTGTCTTGGGAAAGCTAAGTTTTTTCCTTGCAGCAGTTGCCAAAGAAACTGAGGGAGGATGAGTCATCGTGTTATGTACCACTTGAGCTGTCAGCTTGCTGACCAGGAGCTCATTGCATCTCTTCAGATCTGGGTCAGTTGGAAAGAAAGAGGAGACATAGCTCTTAAACTTACTATCATGCACAGTTTCCAAAAGGTAGCCACCCGATTTCAAGATGTTGATAACTCTGTGATCCTGGCGAAGGGAATAAAGTACCTGATCTACAAGTCCTATATAGTTAGCAGAATTGCTTAGTTTTATCTCCTTCTTCAATTTCTCTAGCTACTTTTCCAAAAGTCTAATAAAGGGAATCACTCGACTCAAGCTAACAATCTCTGAACTCACTTCACAGGTGACTACTTAGAGTGGTTTCAGCACCTTGCACAACATGGAAAGTATTCTCCACTCTACTGGACTTTCCCCCTCAAACTCGATTCTTCTTGCAGCACTGAACCCTGCCACCTCTCCTATTTGTGGGTGAGCTATGGCACAGTAGAATGTCACTGCAGACTTTTAACAACACTGCCAGCCCTATTATTGAATTTCTGTTTCACCACTAAACACTACTACCTCTCTCCTGTTTGTGGTGAGCTATGGCACAGTAGAATGTCACTGCAGACATGTAACAGCACTGCCAGCCCTATTATTGGGATTTCTGTTTCAACACTAAACACTGCCACCTCTCCTGTTTCTGGGTGAGCTATAACTCTGTAGAATGTCACTTGAGACTTTGAAGAACACTGCCACCCCTCCTCTTTCTGTTCTGGCTATGACGCTGCCCAACTGCACAGGAGACTGCCAAGAACCCTGCTACCCCTTCTGTGTCTCTCTGTGAAATGGCATAGGATCTCCGTGGAGGGCGGTGTTTATAAAATCCAAAACTCATGAGATCTGACAATGCAACAATCATGTTTTGTCCCATTGTCAGTTCTGAGGGCATGCAAAAGTACTGAGCCGGCTTGGCTCGGTACTTGGATCAGCTATATTCGGGTGGGCTCGGTTTTCTGAAAACCAAGGCGGAGCATATCCCCAAGGCTACCCCAATAAACAGCTACTGACAATAGACAGGACAAGGTGTTAAATGAGATAGGTTAAGCCTCAGGGTAAGCAGCACATTATCATGGTCTGTAAATAAGTCAAGTCCAGGGTCACTAGCAAACAATTGTAGTCAGAAACAAACAACATAAATAACACATAGTCAGAACAATTAAGCACGCATGGACTCAAAGGCAGCACATATTAACCTGTTGCATAGTCACTGTACCAGGGATTGAGCTTTTTAAAAAGGTGCATTCACCCAATAGGGAGAAAACGTGAAAGGTAGAGGCATAAATAATTAAATATTCAATTTAGAAAACTTATGACAGTCTGCTGCTGCTGCAACCATAAGTGTTTTCCACCATTTATATTGATCCAACCACCTTCCTTTTCTGGTTCTAGAAAAGGCTTGTGCTTCTGTGTTGCATGTGCTCTCTTGTCGTTATCCGCCAGCTCAGAGTATCTGTGTGCCTACTATTTTCCTATGGCATCATGAGCACTTCACCAAACAAGAAAGGAGTAGAGATGGCAATGGTAATAGCAACTAAACTAAGATAGTAATCCAGTATTTTTTTTATTATTATTATTATTTATTTATTTATTTATAAGGCGCCACAGATTCTGTAGTGCCTTATACAGAGGCAAGTAACAAATAGATGAGGTAATACACATAAGTAGCACAGATAAGTGTGATTATGGTATGGGGACTCACACAGAGTGTTGCAAAAGACATGACAGGACGTATGAGTGAGTCAGACAGTAGAGAAACATGGGACAAAAGGTAGAGAGGACCTTGCCCATCAGAGCTCACATTCTAGAGGGCGGGATTGTGGGAAACAGTAGGACCAACTGGGAAAAAATGGAGATTACAAGCGAGGAAGAGGAGTTAATGGATAGAAAGGTTAGAAGGTGGTAGGATAGGCAAGCTTGAAAAGGTGAGTTTTAAATAGTTATGCTTAGGCTTGGTTCCCTGAGAACCGAACACACCCGAACTTAGCAGATCCGAGTGCCGAGCTGAGCCGGCTCAGTACTTTCGCGTGCCCTCGGAATACGAGTAAAAATGTCATTGTTACGTTGTTGGATCTCGCGAGTATTGGATTCTATTAGTACCGCCATCCACGGCAATCCAGCATATTCCACAGAGGGACACTGAAGGGGTAGCACAGTTCTTGGCAGTCTCTAGTGCAGTTGGTCAGCGTCATATGTAGAATACAAAGAAGAGGGTAGCAGTGCTCTTCAAAGTCTCCAGTGACATTCAGGTGAACTCCATTGCTCCATTGCTAATTGTCATTGCTGAAATAGAAATAACAGAGCTGGCAGGCTTGGTCTTCTAAATCTGCAGTCACATTGTACTGTGTTATATAAGAAGAGTAGAGGGCCAAAAACAGAGTCTTGGGGGTCTCCAATAGAAAGAGAAAGACAGGAGGGATGCAAGAGCTGGAAGCAAACACATTAAAAGAGTGGCCAGAGAGGTTGGAGGCAAAAGAGAAGAGACCTATTTCAAAAAGACCTAGGGAGTGAAGGGTGGTGAGGAGAAGAGAATGATCGACGATGTCAAAAGCAGCAGAGAGTTCAAGGAGTACGAGAAGGGAGAAGTGACTTTTGGACTTAGCTTAGTAAAACGTTTGTTACTTTAGTGATAGCAGTTTCAGTTGAGTGAAGGGGATGAAAGCCACACTAGAGAGGGTCCAGAAAAGAGTGGGAAGAGAGAAAGTAGGTAAGACAATTTAAGGCAATTTGTTAATTTGTAATTTTAGGAGCAAAGCGAAGCAGAGATATGGAGCACTAGTTGGAGAGAGAGGATGGGTCAAGGGAGGGTTTTTTGAAAATAAGGTAGATGAGAGCTTGCTTGAAGGCTGAGGGGAAGATACCAGTGGAGAGAGAGAGATTAAAGAGGTGAGCAAGGTGACAAAAGGCATTGGGAGAGATCTTCCCTTGTTTGATGTCACATATGTCTCAGTACTTCTTTGGAAAATAAGGGCATGACATCACACAATTGAATTTGCTCATAAATGGACAAGAAGAGACATATGAATGTGATCTACATGGAAGCAGGTCAACTGCGGAAACAAAACAATACTATCAACTTTTGATCCAGTGGACAGCCGCATATGTAAACAGAGCAGACAAAATTGAAATGAAAACAATGGCAACTAGTATATATTCAGTCAGTGATTTGCATATTGTGATTATGAAAGCTGGATTTGATTTTCAGTGATAATTTCAGAATTTGTAATATATCTGTCATCCTACTCTCAGGGCTAGATTTACTAAGCTGTGGGTTTGAAAAAGTGGGGATGTTGCCTATAGCAACCAATCAGATTCTAGCTGTCATTTTGTAGAAGGTTCTAAATAAATGAAAGCTAGAATTTGATTGGTTGCTATAGGCAATATCCCCACTTTTTCAAACCCGCAGCTTAGTAAATCTAGCCCTCAGTCTCCACCTAGCTAACTATTTGCATAACTATGCTCTATTTATTGATGCTGCTGTCCTGGTTGTCATCACACATTCAAATCACTAAGATTGAAATTATTATAGATCATATAGATCATGAAAAATACGATTTCTAACATTAGAAGTGGGTTGAGGCTTATTATCAGGCAAGCCAACTGCTTGTTTAATATAGGTGCAAGCATGTTACCGCTGCAGGGTCTTTGTGCGGGACAAACATCTGTCAAGTTTCGGAACATGTCTGTGCTTTGGGTTGGAGCAGTTAGAGCTTCAGCCCATGACACAACACAAGCTGCTGGTGTATGCTTCAACTACCCTGTATTCTTTCAGGATTCTGATACCTGTATATTGATCACAAATTGAAAGAAACCTCAAAAATATAATAAATGACACAGTGCTGCCTCACAGCTCTGTGTCGTGAGTTGTAATACTAGGTCCCCATCTGTGTTTATTTTGTCTGGTCCTTCCATGTTTGTTTGGGTTTTCTCCGGGTAATCTAGGTGTTTTCTCAAACAGTCCAAAAACATACTGATAAGTTAATTGGCTTATGACAAAATGGACCCTAGTCTGTGCACATGTGTATCCTCTGTACAGCACTGCGTAATATGATTGGCACTTCATAAATAAACAATAATAAAATAAAGAATATAATAATATGATATGGCATTTCTACCACTATTAGTTCACTCCCCACCTTGTAACATAAACTTTCATCCATCAAGACATGAGACCTCACAGTTTGGAGATAAAATACAGATAAAATGTATTAATCTCTCCTCTTTGGACAGTTCACAAAGCACACAAAAATATATGTAATGTCATCATCATCATCATCATCACCATTTATTTATATAGCGCCACTGATTCCGCAGCGCTGTACAGAGAACTCATTCACATCAGTCCCTGCCCCATTGGAGCTTACAGTCTAAATTCCCTAACACACACACACAGATAGATAGAGAGAGAGAGACTAGGGTCAATTTTTGATAGTAGCCAATTAACCTACCAGTATGTTTTTGGAGTGTGGGAGGAAACCGGAGCACCCGGAGAAAACCCACGCAAACACGAGGAGAACATAGAAACTCCACACAGATAAGGCCATGGTCGGGAATTGAACTCATGAACCCAGCGCTGTGAGGCAGAAGTGCTAACCACTTCGCCACCGTGCACAGCTCACATACACAATGATCATTTCTCACATTTAGCATATCGATGCATAAAAACTAGGGATGAGCGCGCTCGGATTTCTGAAATCCGAGCCCACCCGAACGTTGCGGATCCGAGTCGGATCCGAGACAGATCCGGGTATTGGCGCCAAATTCAAAAGTGAAACTGAGGCTCTGACTCATAATCCCGTTGTCGGATCTCGCGATACTCGGATCCTATAAATTCCCCGCTAGTCGCCGCCATCTTCACTCGGGCATTGATCAGGGTAGAGGGAGGGTGTGTTAGGTGGTCCTCTGTGCTGTTTAGTTCTGTGCTGTTTAGTTCTGTGCTGTTTAGTTCTGTGCTGTTTAGTTCTGTGCTGTGCTGTGCTGTTTAGTGCTGTGCTGTGCTGTGCTGTGCTGTGCTGTGCTGTGCTGTGCTGTGTTCTGCAGTATCAGTCCAGTGGTGCTGTGTGCTGTGCTCTGTCCTTCTGAGGTCAGTGGTGCTGCTGGGTCCTGTGCTGTGTCCTGTTCAGTCCAGTGGTGCTGTGTCCTGTGCTCTGTGCTTCTAAGGGCATAGTTATTTCCCCAATATTCCCCTGTGTTTAAAAAAATAAAAAAAAGTTTTTTTAAAAAATACCAAAAACTACTTTAATATTTTTTAATTACCACAAAATTTTCACAACCAATCCTGCAGTATAAGCCCATTGGTACTGCAATATTACCAAGTTCACACATTCAGCAGTAAAAGTCCAGTGGTACTGCAATATTACAAAGTTTACACATTCTGCAGTATCAGTCCAGTGGTGCTGTGTCCTGTGCTCTGTCCTGCTGAGTTCCGTAGTGCTGCTGGGTCCTGTGCCGTGTCCTGTTCAGTCCAGTGGTGCTGTGTCCTGTGCTCTGTGCTTCTAAGGGCATAGTTATTTCCCCATTATTCCCAAGTTTTTAAAAAATAAAAAAAAAGTAAAAAATAATAAAAAATTTAAAAAAAAAAAAATATATAATAATTATAACCAAATTTGCAAAACCAATCCAGCATTATAAGTCCATTGGTACTGCAATATTACCAAGTTCACACATTCTGCAGTATCAGTCCAGTGGTGCTGTGTCCTGTGCTCTGTCCTGCTGAGTTCCGTAGTGCTGCTGGGTCCTGTGCCGTGTCCTGTTCAGTCCAGTGGTGCTGTGTCCTGTGCTCTGTGCTTCTAAGGGCATAGTTATTTCCCCACTATTCCCAAGTTTTTTAAAAATAAAAAAAAAGTAAAAAAAAATAAAAAAAAAAAAAAAAAAATATATAATAATTATAACCAAATTTGCAAAACCAATCCAGCAGTATAAGTCCATTGGTACTGCAATATTACCAAGTTCACACATTCTGCAGTATCTTGTGCTACATATAATGGAGACCAAAAATTTGGAGGATAAAGTAGGGAAAGATCAAGACCCACTTCCTCCTAATGCTGAAGCTGCTGCCACTAGTCATGACATAGACGATGAAATGCCATCAACGTCGTCTTCCAAGCCCGATGCCCAATCTCGTAGTACCGGGCATGTAAAATCCAAAAAGCCCAAGTTAAGAAAAAGTAGCAAAAAGAGAAACTTAAAATCATCTGAGGAGAAACGTAAAGTTGCCAATATGCCATTTACGACACGGAGTGGCAAGGAACGGCTTAGGCCCTGGCCCGTGTTCATGACTAGTGGTTCAGCTTCACCCACGGATCTTAGCCCTCCTCCTCCTCCCCCCCCCTTCAAAAAATTGAAGAGAGTTATGCTGTCAGCAACAAAACAGCAAACAACTCTGCCTTCTAAAGAGAAATTATCACAAATCCCCAAGGCGAGTCCAAGGGTGTTGGTGGTTGTCAAGCCTGACCTTCCCATCACTGTACGGGAAGAGGTGGCTCGGGAGGAGGCTATTGATGATGTAGCTGGCGCTGTGGAGGAACTTGATGATGAGGATGGTGATGTGGTTATTGTAAATGAGGCACCAGGGGGGGAAACAGCTGATGTCCATGGGATGAAAAAGCCCATCGTCATGCCTGGTCAGAAGACCAAAAAATGCACCTCTTCGGTCTGGAGTTATTTTTATCCAAATCCAGACAACCAATGTATGGCAATATGTAGCTTATGTAAAGCTCAAATAAGCAGGGGTAAGGATCTTGCCCACCTAGGAACATCCTCCCTTATACGTCACCTGAATAACCTTCATAGTTCAGTGGTTAGTTCAGGAACTGGGGCTAGGACCCTCATCGGTACAGGGACACCTAAATCCCGTGGTCCAGTTGGATACACACCAGCAACACCCTCCTCGTCAACTTCCTCCACAATCTCCATCAGATTCAGTCCTGCAGCCCAAGTCACCAGCCAGACTGAGTCCTCCTCAATACGGGATTCATCCGAGGAATCCTGCAGCGGTACGCCTACTACTGCCACTGCTGCTGTTGCTGCTGTTAGTCGGTCATCTTCCCAGAGGGGAAGTCGTAAGACCGCTAAGTCTTTCACCAAACAATTGACCGTCCAACAGTCGTTTGCCATGACCACCAAATACGATAGTAGTCACCCTATTGCAAAGCGTATAACTGCGGCTGTAACTGCAATGTTGGTGTTAGACGTGCGCCCGGTGTCCGCCATCAGTGGAGTGGGATTTAGAGGGTTGATGGAGGTATTGTGTCCCCGGTACCAAATCCCCTCGAGATTCCACTTCACTAGGCAGGCGATACCAAAAATGTACAGAGAAGTACGATCAAGTGTCCTCAGTGCTCTTAAAAATGCGGTTGTACCCACTGTCCACTTAACCACGGACATGTGGACAAGTGGTTCTGGGCAAACGAAGGACTATATGACTGTGACAGCCCACTGGGTAGATGCATCCCCTTCCGCAGCAACAGCAACAGCTGCATCAGTAGCAGCATCTACAAAATGGCTGCTCATGCAAAGGCAGGCAACATTGTGCATTACAGGCTTTAATAAGAGGCACAACGCTGACAACATATTAGAGAAAATGAGGGAAATTATCTCCCAGTGGCTTACCCCACTTAGACTCTCATGGGGATTTGTGGTGTCAGACAATGCCAGCAACATTGTGCGGGCATTAAATATGGGCAATTTCCAGCACGTCCCATGTTTTGCCCACACCATTAATTTGGTGGTGCAGCATTACCTCAAGAGTGACAGGGGTGTGCAGGAGATGCTTGCGGTGGCCCGCAAAATTGCTGGACACTTTCGGCATTCAGCCAGTGCCTACCGCAGACTAGAGGCACATCAAAAAAGCTTGAACCTGCCCTGCCATCACCTCAAACAAGAGGTTGTGACGCGCTGGAACTCCACCCTCTATATGCTGCAGAGGATGGAGGAGCAGCAAAAGGCCATTCAGGCCTACACAGCCACCTACGACATAGGCAAAGGAGTGGGGATGCGCCTGAGTCAAGCGCAGTGGAGACTGATTTCCGTGTTGTGCAAGGTTCTGCAGCCATTTGAACTTGCCACACGAGAAGTCAGTTCCGACACTGCCAGCTTGAGTCAGGTCATTCCCCTGATCAGGCTGTTGCAGAAGCAGCTGGAGAAAGTGAGGGAGGAGCTGGTAAGCCATTGCGATTACAGCAAGCATGTAGCTCTTGTGGATGTAGCCCTTCGTACGCTTTGCCAGGATCCGAGGGTGGTCACTCTTTTAAAGTCAGAGGAATACATTCTGGCCACCGTGCTCGATCCTCGGTTTAAAGCGTATGTTGTGTCTCTGTTTCCGGCGGACACAAATCTACAGCGGTGCAAAGACCTGCTGGTCAGGAGATTGTCCTCTGAAGAGGACCGTGACATGCCAACAGCTCCACCCTCATTTTCTTCCACATCTATGGCTGCGAGGAAAAAGCTCAGTTTTCCCAAAAGAGGCACTGGCGGGGATGCTGATAACATCTGGTCCGGACTGAAGGACCTGCCAACCATTGCAGACATGTCTACTCTCGCTGCATTGGATGCTGTGACAATAGAAAAAATTGTGGATGATTACTTTGCTGACACCATCCAAGTAGACATGTCAGACAGTCCATATTGTTACTGGCAGGAAAAAAAGGCAGTTTGGAAGCCCCTGTACAAACTGGCTCTATTTTACCTGAGTTGTCCCCCCTCCAGTGTGTACTCGGAAAGAGTTTTTAGTGCAGCGGGGAACCTGGTCAGTGAGCGGCGAAGGAGGTTGCTTCCTCACAACGTTGAAAAAATGATGTTTATAAAAATGAATAATCAATTCCTCAATGAAGTACAGCACTGCCCTCCAGATACTACAGAGGGACCTGTGGTTGTGGAGTCCAGCGGGGACGAATTGATAATGTGTGATGAGGAGGAAGTACACAGTGTAGGGGGAGAGGAATCAGAGGTTGAGGATGAGGACGACATCTTGCCTCAGTAGAGCCTGTTTAGTCTGTACAGGGAGAGATGAATAGCTTTTTTGGTGTGGGGGCCCAAACAAACCAATCATTTCAGTCAAAGTTGTTTGGTAGGCCCTGTCGCTGAAATGATTGGTTTGTTAAAGTGTGCATGTCCTATTTCAACAACAGACCTCTCAACTGCAGCTCATCCCTCCTCTGCGGGGATAATGTCTCCTGTGCTCTGACACGTCACTCTGTGTACTCTCAGCCTCAGGATCTGACACTACAGCTACCATGCCTCTTGTAGCAGCCCTCACTCCAGGGCCTCTTCCATGTGCAGTGTCCCCCTCTCTCTTGGGTTCACTATAGTGGCATGGAGTTCTCCCCCTCATCCAGGGCACACATTCCTTGCCCTGGCTCAGTCACCACACTCAGACTTCCAGGCAATGCTGGGGGAGCCTGGGAGCTTCCACCCCAGGTCCCCAGCTACAACTCTCCTCTCCTGTGTCTTCTCTCTCTTTCTGACACTTTAAAGATCGTGCCTTTAAATGAAAAAGTCAGTCTTCATTGCACGACTATGTGCAAGTGCAACAGGGACATTTTTTTGGGTTTACAAAGTCAAACAATAACACTACGACCCTGTCTGTCTGGGGTCTGTCAATGACGAATTGTCTGGAGCATGTTTGGAGGAGGTATTGTGGCCCCGGTATCAAATTGGGTACCGGGGCCACCCCACTATGCAGTCCAGATACTTGTTTGGTGGAATTCCGACACGTGGAGGGTTTTTTAATTATATTGTGGCCTCGGTACCAAATTGTGTACCGGGGCCACCACACTACGCAGTCAAGATAGATAGATGCGTATCATAGATAAAGTACATTCAGTGGTGTGGGGCAAATTGAAAAATATTCAAAATGCACTGACATTATCAAAAACAAGAGGTTGTCACACGCTAAAACTCCAACATGTATATGATGGAGAGGATGGAGGAGCAGCCGTATGTGTAGTGTAATGCAGACCTGTTGAAGGTTTTTTATATATTTTATTGTGGTGCCCAGTGCCCACTCCTCTAGGCAGTCCAGGTACATTTATTGGTGCGATTCATAAAAGTTCAGGGTTTTTAATATATTGTGGTGACCCACTCCTCTACGCAGTCCAGGTACATTTATTGGTGCGAATCATAAAAGTTCAGGGTTTTTAATATATCTTGTGGTGACCCACTCCTCTACGCAGTCCAGGTACATTTATTGGTGCGAATCATAAAAGTTCAGGGTTTTTAATATATCTTGTGGTGACCCACTCCTCTACGCAGTCCAGGTACATTTATTGGTGCGATTCATAAAAGTTCAGGGTTTTTAATATATTGTGGTGACCCACTCCTCTACGCAGTCCAGGTACATTTATTGGTGCGAATCAAACAAGTTGATGGTTTTCTTATTATATATATTGTGGTGACCCACTCCTCTACGCAGTCCAGGTACATTTATTGGTGCGATTCATAAAAGTTCAGGGTTTTTAATATATTGTGGTGACCCACTCCTCTACGCAGTCCAGGTACATTTATTGGTGCGAATCAAACAAGTTGATGGTTTTCTTATTATATATATTGTGGTGACCCACTCCTCTACGCAGTCCAGGTACATTTATTGGTGCGATTCATAAAAGTTCAGGGTTTTTAATATATTGTGGTGACCCACTCCTCTACGCAGTCCAGGTACATTTATTGGTGCGAATCAAACAAGTTGATGGTTTTCTTATTATATATATTGTGGTGACCCACTCCTCTACGCAGTCCAGGTACATTTATTGGTGCGATTCATAAAAGTTCAGGGTTTTTAATATATTGTGGTGACCCACTCCTCTACGCAGTCCAGGTACAATTATTGGTGCGAATCATAAAAGTTCAGGGTTTTTAAGATATTGTGGTGACCCACTCCTCTACGCAGTCCAGGTACAATTATTGGTGCGAATCATAAAAGTTCAGGGTTTTTAAGATATTGTGGTGACCCACTCCTCTACGCAGTCCAGGTACAATTATTGGTGCGAATCATAAAAGTTCAGGGTTTTTAATATATTGTGGTGACCCACTCCTCTACGCAGTCCAGGTACAATTATTGGTGCGAATCATAAAAGTTCAGGGTTTTTAATATATTGTGGTGACCCACTCCTCTACGCAGTCCAGGTACAATTATTGGTGCGAATCATAAAAGTTCAGGGTTTTTAATATATATTGTGGTGACCCACTCCTCTACGCAGTCCAGAAAGATACCTTTTTGCAACGTTTTGGACTAATAACTATATTGTGAGGTGTTCAGAATACACTGTAAATTAGTGGAAATGCTTGTTATTGAATGTTATTGAGGTTAATAATAGCCTAGGAGTGAAAATAAGCCCAAAAACTTGATTTTTAAACTTTTTATGTTTTTTTCAAAAAAAATCCGAATCCAATACCTTAAATCCGAACCGAGACCTTTCGTCAAGTGTTTTGCGAGACAAATCCGAACCTCAAAAATAACGAAAATCCGGATCCAAAACACAAAACACGAGACCTCAAAAGTCGCCGGTGCACATCCCTAATAAAAACACAGGTCACATAAGACCAATGTCTTTTCTTCCCTGTTCTTTTCAAGTTTCCTGCAGTATTACACTTACAAGCTGCTACAAATCTATGAACCTATCTGATGGTCTGGTGAGAAACTGGGGCCATGAATGTACTTTAGGGAAATGCCTCCAACTTGATTGACCTCTATAGTGTTGCACAGGCTCCTTACGTCAGGAAAACAACTATGCCAGTAGTCTAGAATGAGCTTCTTCAACTGGCAGCACTACACCCGCCAGGCTGCTTCCTGTATCTTGGAACTTGCTGGCTGTCTCATCTGCAAAGATGAGCAGTTGAAATGGCACATTTTTAATTGTCAACTTGTAGTGAATTTGATTTCCTTCCTATGAACTTATTACAGTCAAACAATTACTTACTAACATTAAGGTGTATATAGAATATTGCAAAAAAACAAAAGAAAGGGTTATAGAAAGCATAGCCACTTTTTCCAAATTAAAAATACCACCATAAGCACACTGATATAATAAAATATAAATTCCATTTTATTTTAAAACAGACAACTATATAAAACACTCTGTATATACTATACATAAAGCAAAAACACAGTTAAAATGATACAAGTCCACTGTGATCACAAAATTGAGAACCGCCTTCAGTCTTTAGTGCTTAGCATTATTCATCCTCCCTATATAGCACTTATAGGGGAAACATTCTTAACAAATAAAACTATTTAAAAGTCTCTGGATCATGAGACAAAGAAGTTTATGCAAAATATACCGGATCAAACTAAAAGAGATCAATTGCATTTCTTTAGGGTCCAATCCACAGTCTGTAAAAGCATAAACCAGGTCCGCTAATGAGGAGCAAATTAAGAAAGTGAGACTAAAGCAGTCTGTTGTGTTGGTGGTTTGTTACACTGCGGGCTGCAGCTGATCTTCTGATCTCTCATCCAGCCATAAAGGTGTCAACTTCCCAGAGGTTGTCTCAACCTTTCCAGACACGTCTTTAGTATTTGATCAGGAATTGGAAGACCTAGGTCTCCTTTATCAGTTAATACCATAGTTCCTCAAGTAGAGATGTTAGTAGGTTCTCAAGTCTGTGATGAACTATCCATTGTACGTGTTTCTCCACAACGCAACTTTGTGGTTTCATCAGTCAATCAAAATGCAGTTAGTCATTTAGATATTCATATTAAATCACATATTCTTAAACATTCATTGTTATGGTGGTATTTTGTGGCTAAAACTTATTAAAATCTATTGATATTAAACAATAAGAACCATTATTAACAATTTGCGGAATTGATACACAGCAATTCCTATTCCTAATTTGCAAACATTGGTGGCTAAGTTTACAATGATTTTCTAAAAAGTATTAATATATTGATAGATTAATAAGAGTGGGGGTTTTTTTTGGGCTTATTGATTATATTAGCAGCCTTAGTCAGCGCCCATAGATATCCATTATTTGGGTATAAGTTTGGGTGTATATAGTATATAAATATAAAAGGTTAATATGGAGTAATTTTAAACTTTTCTTTTAATGGAAGGATTGTTCACTGGCCACCACTGAGACAGAGAGAAGAAAATGTAAAAAGTAAATATACACAGTGCTTAATTTGTAGATAAAAAAGAAGTGGAATGCAAATAAAAAAGAAGTGGAATGCAGAGGTTACTGAACACCAGTTATTAGCTCTACTATTGCTGGATTTTGTAAAACCCATGTCTGATAAATATGTAATGATGATGTTTGCAATATTGTCTCCAAGTAAACCCCAAGTCTCCAAGTTACCTCTGTGCTGCATATATTATGCTGCACAAGTGACCTCTATTCCACTCTACTTCCCCAGTGATTTTCTTGTGTTGCGCTCCATTTTGGAAGCAACGAAAGACTGCACAGTGGACTTCTATAAATGTGTATTAAAGCATAAATTAGTACATTTAATATGTTAAATATTACACAATGGGGGTAGTTGTGCCTGCAAATAAAGCTAGCTTACAATACTATACAAGAGCCATTTACACTAGAGAAAAAAAACTAAAATTACTAATTATACAGCTATACCACAGAAGTAAAATACCATCAAGCGGCAGCCAACCAGGGCCATGATTAATTGTTCCGTCTGCCCTAGACCAATACAATTGTAGTCCCCCCCGCCCCTTAAAATTATTAAAGAGAAGTTTAGGAGTTTTCTCCAGCATTTATATAGACTGGTTCTCTTACCTGTTCTTGCTGTTCTTTCTTTCTTGTTCTTTCAGCTTTGTTGTCATCTAGCTGAAAATAACATTGTTTTATAATACAAAATGTTAAGAAATACTGAATGATTAGGCTATTTAGAGAGCATCTGCTAGAACTCCACACAACACAGAGATCAAGTCCCCCCACCAGCCATTTCATCAACCTCATTAAAGTTATGCCATCAACCCCCTCAGCTATTTCAATCCACCCCCCGAGCCATTTCATCAATCCCCAGTGGCCAATTCATGAAAAACCTATGGAGATTTCATCACCCATCCCTCCAGTTATTTTATCACCTCCCCCCAGTCATTTCACACACACCACCACCACCAGCACATGTCACTTACCTTCCTCTCCAGCAGCAATCTAAAGGCCTTGCTCCTCCCTCTTCTCCAATGGGCTTTAGCACTGCAGAATTCTTCTTTGGGGACAGGAAGCCTGGTAGCAAATCTGACTGCTGTTAGCTGCCTGTCAGTGTGGACAGTTCTTAATCCACTCTCATTGTAAAGTGAGACTAGACTATGAACTGTAGCCACACTGACAGCCAGCTAACAGCATTAGGATTTTTGCCAAGCTGCGTGGCTGAAAATGCCGATGATTGCAGCCAGCACCTGGAGGCAGGGCCGGATTAAGGGAATGGAGGCCCCTGGGCTAAGGGGGCCTCCATTCCCGAGTAAGGGCCCCCCCATGATCCGAGCTGGCCGCGAGATCTCCTCAGTAAGGAGACTACAGCGCCCCGGAGAAGGACCGCAGTGAAAGTGCTCAGCACCCCGCCCCCGACCGATCAATACTGCTGCTGAGCACTTTCAAGGGCCCCCTGGATGCCATAGGACCCTGGGCTGTAGCCCAGTTAGCCCAATGGTTAATCCGGCCCTGCCTGTAGGGCCCACCAGATTTAAAATAAATAATAAATTCCGGCGACACCGCCCCCCTCCCAGGATCCTGGGCTTCAGGCTGCAGCCTGATCATCCTATTGGTTGATCAGACCCTGTAGATGACATTCAGAGAGAGAAGTCTACATTTCTAGAGGTGGGCCATTGACCCTCTTGTTTTAATCAAGATATGTAGGGCCTGATTCATCAAGGCACATATTCTGAGCGCAGCCTGTGTGTTTTTTTAAGGGCTGTAAATTGGCTCTGTGTGCTCCCAAATTCAACAAAGAGAGGAACTGAAGATGCGTGTGCAAATGAATCAGGTGTATGTCTGCACTTTTCTACTACACAGAACACTGCAGGAAGCCTGCACCAGAGGGTCCGGAGGCATTACAGCTGCCAGACCTGCAGGCTCTATACAGTGTTAAATATAGAATTTTTTTAAAAAAGCATGGGGTCCCCTGCTCCCAATGATATTAACCCTTATGCTGTCAGCCTAGTACTGGTATTCACAAAATCAGTTGGAAAAAAAGCATGGGGTCCCCCCAATTTTTTCAGTTTGTCCTTTTTGCTTAGCTTTGGGAGCCAGAAGAAATTAATAAAATAGAGACACTGCTGTAGAAGCTTAATTATTACTTTTATGAAGCTTGTAACAGATCTGAAAAAACAAGTCATGTTTAGTTTAATTATACTTCCTTAAAAAACTAAGACTAACACACAACATATTCCAAGTCTTGGCTTAAATCCACTATGAAACTAGAGATTAATGAAATCACGGTGAAATGTTGCACAGCTCATGGTGGAGCATGGTGGAGCACACCGTTTCTTTGAGTTCTGTTGTTGGCTTTGACATTGGAATGGTATTCTGTATTGTGATCGTGAATTAGCATTTGTGGTATTTATAGTCTAAGAACAGAACTGGTACGATGAAAGTCATTCTGTGTTGTGGTTGAGGTAAGACTGATCAAAGACCAAATTAAGACCAAATTCTGCTGACAAAACTTGGAGAATTTCACAGTGGAGCATTTTGAAAATTTCACTTATCCCTTTATATAACATTCTAATAGAAGAAATAGGAGGTAATATTTTTCCCAGATAAAGGAATGTATGATAAACTGTAATTCCTTAAGATAAGCAATATCCAAAATAGGCAGCATCCTGAACATATATTAAATCAAATTTGGAAAGACACAAGAGATCTTTTTATATCAACCAATAAATTAATTTTAGAATTTATTTAATAGAGTGGCAAATGCGGGTTAAGGAGCATTTAAGCAATTTAAGTATATTTTAAAATTGTGTGTGTGTTTATTTTTATTTTTTTTACTGTTTTGGTATAATGATCAGAGGTGTTAGGACCCCTGTCCATTCTAGTGGGACTCATTTGTGGTTCCAATCATGCTAGTACCTAACAAATCAGTTTATGTCTTGTGTGATAGATTTGTCTTATCAATTTAAGCTTTCTAATCCATCTCATATGTCATTCCATATTGCTACTTATAATTTCTATAATAAAGTTTGTCTAATGTTTGATTCTATACAGACTTGAGTCTTTATCATCTCCAACTATGCACTCTTTCATAGCTTCCCATTTACTTAGTGAAAAGACCTAAGTGTGTTATTTACTTTGGTAGACACTCTAATCTTTATTAAAGAGTACAATACAACCATAAAACAATAGCTGTGACTAAAACAAATTGCTGGGCCAAGTTGTAAGTTGTAAGTCTCTCATGCCACAATGTAGTTTCCAAGAGATCCTGATGTAGTTGTCAGAGCAAATGCAAGTACGGTACACTAGTATCATGAGAGTAATTTACCTGGCTAAATTGTTAATCCGCATTCAAAGGACCAATGTTACAGACTCCGGCAATGTGCTATGTATCCTATGAGAGATTACCAGGCCATGCTATAGTTTCAGAAATCTGTTCCAAGTTGTAGTTTTTGAAAACTGGTCCTGATGCAGTTCTTATGATAACTGCAGTGGTGGTATACCAGCACTCTGGAGTTTCTTGAATATATATTCCAACCAAGCTGTTAGAGCAGAGCTCCCAGCCAAGCGGTCTACACTAGGTAGACAGACCCTCGTAAAACTCCCGATGGAGTGATAAACATCTGGATCAGTACTTTCAACGCACAATGCAATTCAAACACAGAATTTTGGGCAGGAAGAACGATGGAGCTGGTAGCAGTTGGTACTCAAAGCTCAGATAATCCATAAACAAACTGAGATCCCCTTGTAGGGCTCTATTAAAGAGTTCAGAATTTCCTCTGGTATAATCCCAGGGTATAATCCCAACCTGCTAAATTACCCTAAAATTATCTAGAATGCTATAGGCTGCAAGAGGCCAGAAATAAAAAAGTAGATTACTTTGGCAACATATATATGTTAATTGTTATTATTTACAGTATTACACTATGTTGATATTTTTCATTTTACTTTTTATAACTATATCACGTGGGAGAAAGATTGATGTCATGCACTTTTTGTTGGACGTTTTGATCAATTAGAAATTGGACTACACAAACTTTGGGATGGTTGTACATTTTGGATATTGTAGATTTGAAGTTTTGCTGTTTTTGTAGTTTCAATACTTTTCAAATTGTGATGTTATTGAAAGTGAGAGAGATTTGAGGGCAGGTGGTGACTCTGGCAGGAGGGAAGATAATAAGCTCTGTTTTGGACATGTTGAGCTTTAGGTAGCTTGGGACATCCATGTGGAGATAGCAGAAAGACAGTTGTCTTTATTTACATAATGTATTTACATAGTGGAGCTGATAACTCATATGCGAGTAGCCAATTATGGGACCGCAAATTAGACACAATATACACTTCTGTGCATGGGCAGTAAAACAAAATGGAAAATTACACCTGTGAATTAAACTTTAACTTTAAACCAGGTCCTAGTTCTCTGATAGCAATACTCAATACATGTGCACTGCACACTTCAGAAAGTAGAGATACCATTGTGAGAAATATGCACACAGTGCACAAGTAGGCATAAACGTGCAAAAAGTGTTGCAACTCCCAATAGATCCTCATAATACAGCAGTAACATAAATAAATACTTTTCAAAGGTTAAACTCCTATATGTATCTGTTGTATTGAATCTTTGTAGACATTTTATTAAAGAAACCAATACATAATACCAAAATCACTGGTCATTTCTTTTAAGTATTAATGTCTCTTTGCTGGATTGCTATAAGTAATGGTTTAATGTGCAGTAATGTATTGCTCAGTAATGTAACAACCCATTGAACACTGTGATTACAGAATGCTGGATAGTTCAGTCATTACTTATGAGAGATTTTCGCTGCCATTTTTTAATGAAATTTCATCCTAAACATCTCCAGCAGAAGGAATGCATAATAACAAATTCTTATATTTATTCCAGCATCAAATAATAAGCGATTTATTGGGGGGAATTCAATTCCCCCCGAAGTACCGCGGTGCTAAAACTATTACCGCTATTACAGTAGTTTTAACCCGGCTTTCTGGAGCTGCGAGCAAAAACCCAGTGTTGGAACTACCGTAATAACGGTAATTACGCGCACTATTACCATAATAACGGTAATAATGCGCAGGCCGCGTTACTTTTAGTAGTAACACGGCCAGTTGAATTCCCCTGATTATGTAAAATTTTGAACGAAAGCATAGCTGTTCGTTTTTGTTTATTTACAGTATTTAGCTTATCAAAATGTAATGCAACTTATACATAACAAAGTGTATATAGACAATAAAAAGGCATTTCCAAGAAAAAAAATCCAATTTAAATGAAAACCAAAAACAAATTATTCTATAATGCCCGCTGCCTACCAATTACTGGCAGCAATGCAATGAAACAAAGAGGCAGAGCTCTGGACAACCAGAATAGGGCATATTGAGGAATTTGACAGTGAGTGTCTGCTGGGAAAACTACATCTCACAGCAGCCTTGAGTTGCAGTGTATTCTGGTAGTGAGTGGTGTAGGTGACCCAGCAGAGCTGTCATCACACTTTCTTTAGCCGGGAACCAGCAGTGAGGAGAGGAACAGAGCAGTCAGAGTACCAGTCTGAATTTCACATTTCGAAGGCCACAAAAATGTTTAAGATACAATCACCAATTGACCCAGTTTTAAATTTATGGTTCAAAACTTCTGCTTTGCAGTTTGCATTTACCATAGCAATTTGTCACAGCATTTTGCATTCATCATTTGTGTTCAACATTCACTTTTTGCATTTGCAGTTTAAATCAAGCTTCACAGTTTGCGATCAGCATTCTCTGTTCATGTTCAAATTATTGTTTAAATTTTATTTATTTACATAAACTATTTAAATAATGTTTTCAAACAATAAAAAGGTATTTTAACAATTTTTAATACTGTGGTCGAAGTTTGTCCTTTACGTTCGAGGCTCGTCATTTACAATTGAAAATTTTTAAAATGTATTCATTTGGCTCAAACATCTTCAAGCCAGTTCACCAGTTCTATGATTTAATCAAATTTAATTTTTTTTTAATTGATCAAGAAATTCAAGCAAATATTCTCAATATTTCCAAACCAGTACATGAAACGATACGCGGCCAGTTGGACCATCTCATGTGAGTAATTCTTGGACAGATTGTCACAGAATGCTATTGCATTTACTTCTAGAGACTAGTTTGCATGTAGAGACACTTTTTACATTTAATACCAATCATGTACAATCCAGGGAAGGACTGCTGCTACCCTTCACTTCCATAAGTTACCAAAAATACATATAAAAAGTAACCACAGGCACAAAGTTAGTTCCTGACCCTTAGCAGGAAATGATTACAGCCACTGTTCTAGCTTCTGGCTCCAGACAGATGATGATTACAGGTACATTGCTACTTTCTAGCATCAGAAAATTGGTAATTGGATGTACAGCTGTAGTCCCTGGCTTTAGACAGATGATAGTTGTAGGCACAGTGCTAGTTCCTGGCTTTGGGCAGTTTGTCATTTTGTCATTGCATACAATGGCCCAGTGTCTGGCTCCAGATAGTTGGTAATTGCAGTAGAGATGAGCGGGCTCGGATTTCGCTAATCCGAGCCCACCCGAACAGTGTGGATCCGACGGGATCCGAGCACTGTTCGGGAACTTCCGGGCGCCAAATGAAGCCAAACCGAGGCTATGACATCCAAGTCTCGCGTCGGATCTCGCGAGACTCGGATCTCATAAATGCCCCGCTCGCGGCCGCCATCTTCATTCTCCCTGTGGTTAGTGAAGAGGGAGGTTGATGTGCTCTGTCCTGCTGATAACTGTACTAAAGTGGTGCTTTGTCCTGCTGAGTGCATTAGTACTTTGTCCAGTGCTCTGTCCTGCTGATTTATTTAGTCAAGTGGTGCTTTGTCCTGCTGAGTGCGGTAGTACTTTTTCCAGTGCTCTGTCCTGCTGATTCCAGTGGTGCTTTGGCCAGTGTCTGTGCTGCTGAGTCCAGTGGTGCTTTTGTCCTGTATTTGTTTCTGATAAGTCCATAGCAATTTGTTAAGCAGCCAAAAATCTTTTAAAAAAAAAAAAAAATCTCTAAAAAATATAAAAAAATATTAAAAAAATATAAAAAAATAATTGAAAAATATAAAAAATATTATAGAGCAATATATTCTTGCAGTCCAAAAAAAGAGGACCTGCCATTTCTATTACTATATTCATTGTTTCTGTAGTTCCCAAAAAATAGGAACTGCCAGTTCTATTACTACGGTCATTGTTTGTGTAGTTCCAAAAAATAGGAACTGCCAGTTCTATTACTACGGTCATTCTTTGTGTAGTTCCAAAAAATAGGAACTGCCAGTTCTATTACTACGGTCATTCTTTGTGTAGTTCCAAAAAATAGGAACTGCCAGTTCTATTACTACGGTCATTGTTTGTGTAGTTCCCAAAAAATAGGAACTGCCAGTTCTATTACTACGGTCATTCTTTGTGTAGTTCCAAAAAATAGGAACTGCCAGTTCTATTACTACGGTCATTCTTTGTGTTGTTCCAAAAAATAGGAACTGCCAGTTCTATTACTACGGTCATTGTTTGTGTAGTTCCAAAAAATAGGAACTGCCAGTTCTATTACTACGGTCATTGTTTGTGTAGTTCCAAAAAATAGGAACTGCCAGTTCTATTACTACGGTCATTGTTTGTGTAGTTCCAAAAAATAGGAACTGCCAGTTCTATTACTACGGTCATTGTTTGTGTAGTTCCAAAAAATAGGAACTGCCAGTTCTATTACTACGGTCATTGTTTGTGTAGTTCCAAAAAATAGGAACTGCCAGTTCTATTACCACGGTCATTGTTTGTGTAGTTCCAAAAAATAGGAACTGCCAGTTCTATTACTACGGTCATTGTTTGTGTAGTTCCAAAAATTAGGAATTGTCAGTTCTATTACTACCGTCATTGTTTGCGTAGTTCAAAAAAATAGGAACTGCCAGTTCTATTACTACGGTCATTCTTTGTGTAGTTCCAAAAAAGGGGAACTGCCATTTTTAATACTATGTTCTTTGTTTTTATCTGTGCAGTGGAATTCAGACCAGTTGAGGGCGATATATTGTGGCCCCGGTACCAAATTGGGTACCGGGGCCACTCCACTACGCAGTCCAGATAGATGCGTATCAACTACATTCAGTGTTGGGTCCAAATCCAAAATTAATGAAAATGACCTGTCATCGTCAAAAACAAAAGGCATTGACGCGCTCGAACTACACCCTGTATATGCTGCAGAGGATGTAGGAGCAGGCAGCTGTGCAGTGGAATTCAGAACAGTTGAGGGTGATATATTGTGGCCCCGGTACCAAATTGGGTACTGGGGCCACTCCACTACGCAGTCCAGATAGATGCGTATCAGATATTAAACTACATTCAGTGTTGGGGCCAAATCCAAAATTAATGAAAATGACCTGTCATCGTCAAAAACAAGAGGTATTGACGCGCTCGAACTTCACCCTGTATATGCTGCAGAGGATGTAGGAGCAGGCAGCTGTGCAGTGGAATTCAGAACAGTTGAGGGTGATATATTGTGGCCCCGGTACCAAATTGGGTACCGGGGCCACTCCACTACGCAGCCCAGATAGATGCGTATCAACTACATTCAGTGTTGGGTCCAAATCCAAAATTAATGAAAATGACCTGTCATCGTCAAAAACAAGAGGCATTGACGCGCTCGAACTACACCCTGTATATGCTGCAGAGGATGTAGGAGCAGGCAGCTGTGCAGTGGAATTGAGACCATTTGAAGGCGGAGGTATTGTGGCCCCGGTACCAAATTGGGTACTGGGCCCACTCCACTACGCAGTCCAGAAAGCTAACTCGGTGCAATGTTTTGGACTAAAAAGAATATTGTGAGGTGTGAGGTGTTCAGAATAGACTGGAAATTAGTGGAAATGATTATTATTGAATGTTATTGAGGTTAATAATAGCGTAGAAAAGAATAGAGTGGAAAACAACAAAAAAACAGGATTTTAGTGCTTTTTATGCTTTTTAAAAAATAAATCAGAACCCAAAACCCGAAATCAGAACCAAAACCTTTCATCAGGTGTTTTGGCAAAACAAATCAGAACCCAAAACCTCAAGCTAATCAGAACCCAAAACCCAAAACACTAAAAGTGCCCGGTGCACACCCCTAAATTGCAGATACTACACTAGTTCCGTGGCTATCTTCGGTTGGTAATTACATGCACTGTGCTAGTCTCTGGCTCCAGGCAGATGGTAAATGCAGGAAAAGCATTAGATAACTATTCTTGCGGTTTTACACCCTATGTCAGATGTTTTCATCATTTATCCCTCTGGAAGGGAAGCAGAATGCCAGGAGTGTGGTTGCATTGGAACTTGTGCCTTGAAAGAGCGACATTTGATATGAAACCATCTGCTGACAAGTCATTTTATTCATACTCTGGTGAAGCTACAATGCAATTTGTATCATATGAATAAAATGTGGTTGTAACCAAAATCATAAGACAAAAAATGTAAGTCAATGTATTTATAATGACTTAATATTTCATTTAATGTTATGCGCTATTTAATGATTTTTTTCTTATCAAGCACCACCAAAAGGTGGATATTGTCAGTCCTACCCACAAAGTATAGCATCATAATCAAGTAAAAGGAAATGCTACTTGCTATCAGTACTATTTTGATTGCAGCAGCAGAATGTTCTAATGTACCATCACCACAAAGCTGGTTCCACTGCATGCGTCAAGGTAGGAATGGACATTAGCGAAACGTCAAACAGAGCCACCATAGATCAAGTGGATTCATAATATCAAGAGTTAATCCTCATTAAAAAATGTTAATATGTGCATATATTAATATTTTTAACTCCTGATATTACAAATGCCTTTGATTTATTGTGGTTTATTTGAAAAATTCTAGTGCCAATGACGTATGCAATGATTCACTTCAGATTGTACTTTAATGAATATAACATTTATTTACAAAATCTATAATGATCCTTTATTGTTATTTATTTTTATTTATTTTAATGTACCCTCTGCTCCGTTGCATTTCCAGTGCATCCGGAAAGAATCCACAGCGCTTTACTTTTTCCACATTTTGTTATGTTACAGCCTTATTCCAAAACGGAAAAAATAATTTTTTCCCTCAAAATTGCACACACAATGCCCCATAAGGACAGCGTGAAAAAAAGTTTTTTTGAGATGTTTGCAAATTTATTAAAAATAAAAAACCAAGAAATCACATGTACATAAGTATTCACAGATTTTGCCATGAAGCTCAAAATTGAGCTCAGGTACATCCTGTTTCCACTGATCATCATTGAGATGTTCCTACAGCTTAATTGGAGCCCACCTGTGGTAAATTCATTTGATTGGACATGGTTTGCAAAGGCACACACCTGCCTATATAAGGTCCCACACTTGACTGTGCATGTCAGAGCACAAACCAAGTATGAAGTCAAAGGAATTGTCTGTAGACCTCCGAGACAGGATTGTCTCGAGGCACAAATCTGGGGAAGGGTACAGAAAAATATCTGCTTCTTTGAAGGTCTCAATGAGCACAGTGGCCTCCATCATTCATAAATGGAAGTAGTTCGGAAGCACTCCTTAGTAAAAAGCACATGGCAGGCCGCATGAAGTTTGCCAAAATTCACCAGAAGGACTCTCAGACCATGAGAAACAAAATTCTCTGGTCTTTGGCGTGAATGTCAGTCGTCATGTTTGCAGGAAACAAGGCACCGCTCATCACCAGGCCAATACCATCCCTACAGTGCAAGGTGGTGGCAGCATCATGCTGTGGGGATGTTTTTCAGTGGCAGGACCTGGGAGACTAGTCAGGATAGAGAGAAAGATGAATGCAGCAATGTACAGAGACATCCTGGATGAAAACCTGCTCCAGAGCGCTCTTGACCTCAGACTTGGGCGACGGTTCATCTTTCAGCAGGACAACAATCCTAAGCACACAGCCAGGATAGCAAAGGAGTGGCTTCAGGATAACTCTGTGAATGTCTTTGAGTGACCCAGCCAGAGCCCATACTTGAATCCGATTAAACATCTCTGGAGTGATCTGAAAATGGCTGTGCACCGACGCTTCCCGTCCAACCTGATGGAGCTTGAGAGGTGCTGCAAAGATGAATGGGCGAAACTGCCCAAAGATAGGAGTGTCAAGCTTGTGGCATCATATTCAAAAAGACTTGAGGCTGCAATTGCTGCCAAAGGTGCATCAACAAAGTATTGAGCAAAGGCTGTGAATACTTATGTACATGTGATTTCTTAGTTTTTTATTTTTAATAAATTTGCAAAAATCTCCCAAAAACTTTTTTCACGTTATCATTATGGGATATTGTGTGTAGAGTTTTGAGGGAAAAAGGGAAATGATTCCATTTTGGAATAAGGCTGTAACATAACAAAATGTGGAAAAAGTGAAGCACTGTGAATACTTTCCGGATGCACTGTAATATAGGTCTCAGGAGGACCAGTTAATTTAGCAGAAATGGAGCATTGTGCCGAATTAGCCTTCTTTCATTTTATGAGTGTACATTTTAGAGATAAGAGTGTGTTTGAGTTGCGACCGTTGCTTCTAAAATGAGTGGTCGGAATATACCGTATATACTCGTGTATAAGCCGACTTTTTCAGCACATTTTTTATGCTGAAAAAGCCACCTCTCGGCTTATACACGAGTCAACAGCTTAACCCCCGCAGTGGAACAGCTTAACTCCCGCATGAAGGTTACAGTTTTATTTCCTATATATTGGTATTCTAAGTATTTGTTTACTCTGCCTGACTTGTCCTGAAGTTTGAGTTTTGAAGTTTGAAGTTTGAAGTTTTGAAGTTTGCTCTTCTGAATAGTGTACCACAGTGTCTTAAAAAGTGTTAGTGTTATTTGATGTTAGTGCTAGCGATTGATTTAGCATTATGGTTTATTATAACAGTCTATCCTGCAAACAGAGTGGTGTTGGGTCAGCTGAAAAGTTTTTTTTATTAAAGAAATGTACCAGTAGCTGCTGCATTTCCCACCTTAGGCTTATACTCGAGTCAATAAGTTTTCCCAGTTTTTTGTGGTAAAATAAGGTGCCTCGGCTTATATTCGGGTCGACTTATACTCGAGTATATACGGTAATAGTATTAAAAATTTAACTTGTTAGGAAAAATAGTTATTCAAGGTTGTACTGAGCAGCAAATTCTTATTATTGCCCTTTTGTGTGGAGTTCTTATTGTATTCACCTTTTAACTATTTCTTTTCCAAATCACTCATCATTGAGGGAACATTTCTTGCAGCTCAACAATAGCTGTGGTGTCACAGATTTCTTAAACCTAGTTCAGATAATTTCTTGTCATCCAAAATGAAATATGTATGTACTGAGGAGTTTGGCTATTGAAGGGAGCACATAGACAATTTATGTTGAATGGAAATATATGAACAATAGGAGACTTTAAACATTTCAGCCTCTAGTTGATTACAACTGCTACTCTGCAGTGCAAGGGATAATCTATTGCCACAGAGAATATGGAAAATGCCTTGCTTAACGACTGCCTGTAACCACCAATCTATAAATCATATTGAATGATTGCTTGAATAATTCAGCCTGCTGAATGTCTTGTTTGTTATTGATATTGCTATTGCACTCTCTAGACATGGGTCTTTCTCTGAAGATAAGACAAGGCAGAACAAGGAAACACACTGGTTTTATTTAGTGCTTTTTGGCAGTGTTTCCCACAGGTCTGTAATGACATTACATGCAAATTGTAATCAAAAGAAAAAAATTATGTACTATTTTATGTTTTTTTGTTTGTGACCTTGAGAGCTGATAAATTACCCTCTAAATCTTAAATTCACAATACAAAGCATAGAATTCACTTAGGAATAATGAGAGAATAAATGAAAGCATTGTGTACAATTTCAGAGGATTACATAAAAATTTATGGCATGCCAAAATTAGGATTATATTGTGTAGAGTTAAATTGCATGAACCAATCACACTTATGTGGTTTCCTGAAAATAATAAAGGACTGTTTGTTTGAGTTCTGTTGATCAAATCATGAAGCTGATATAAAGCTTTTTATGAGGGTGATCTTCCAGTTTTGCTTATTGGTACGTTACATGACAGTCATATAGTGTATGAAGTTATATGGAGAACATTGGAAAGAAGAAAAAAACCTCCACCAGATTAACTGTAAATTTAAACAACAGTATAAATAAAAGTACAAATTGCACTGAAATAAGAGGGGAACCTGCAATAGATAAAATGCAAGTTGGATTTTAGCTGCTAAAAGTTATATAAAATGCATGCACAATTTCTTAGTGGATAAAAAGCATTTTGACAATCTCTGCAGTTAAAATTGGTTATGAAAGGTCAAGTTTGGAAAAAATATTGGCTAGTGCCAGAAGAGGGCAAATTCCCTCAATGATGAGTGATTTGGAAAAGAAATAGTTAAAAGGTGAATACAATAATAACTCCACACAAAAAGGCAATAATAAGAATTTGCTGCTCAGTACGACCTTGAATAACTATTTTTCCTAACAAGTTACATATTTAATACTACTTTATTCCGACCGCTCATCTTAGAATGAACGGTGGCAATGGTTAGCAGTCAGAAGACAGAGAAACCTTGTTTCTATGGATCATCTAGTACATGGAAAAGTTGCTCTAACATGTGTTAATCCTTAAAACTCCAGTTTTAAATAAAAAACTATATAAAAATGGACAATAGTGTACACTTTGGGACATTGTTGGAGGTCTATGCAGTTTGAACATTATTACACCAGGAGATGTATGAAGTGACAATGTAGATTCTGGTGTTTCAATGATCAAATCTTGTGAGTTACTTTCTCCTGTGAGTTTTTTCTGGATATTCTCCTTCTCTCATCAAATACAAAGAGCTCCCCAGATATCTATCTGTTTCCTCAGGTAAGTATGAACAATCAGCCAGGCCGATCACTATTACTCATTTCAGAGAAACATTTATACCTCTTTCCTCAGATACAGGAACACTTTGGTAAAAAGTCAAATGATTTCTACCAAATAAAAGCTAGCTTAATATTGACCTATTGGAGTTTTTTTCCATATTCCAGCAGACCCTACATATTTCCACGTGGACAATAGTGATTTTTTTTCTCTTCTCTCCATACTACTTAAAGCTGTATCTACACTGGTGTGGCAGTGGATACTGGTAATCCAGGATTGGAGTGGCAGCAGGACATGTACATTACTACTTTGAAGATTTTTTTAAATACTCCCATTAAACTACAATTATTGCCAAAAGTGGGTAGCACTTTTTATCTTCCTTTGAGAAAATCTTTACATTCATATAGTATAAATATAGTAAAGAGGACAGTGAGCAAATAGCAAAATAGGAAACATGAATTATGTATTATCATTATTATTTTTTATTTATAAAGCACTGACATATTACACAGTACTGTACATTGAGGGAATCATGATTAGAGATGCTAGGGCTCAGTTTTCTGAAAACTGAACCTACCCGAACTTAGGGTATCTGAGGAGGCTAGCAAGCCAGCTCGGTACTTTCCTGCGTCCTCGGATCTGAATCGAGGCAAAACATCATTGTTGCGTTGTCGGAACTCACTGGTTTTGGATTCCATAAGTACCTCCCTTCCTCCCCAGGAGATCCAGCGCCATTGCTGACACAGAAACATGGGTAGCAGTGTTCTTGTTACTCTCCAGTTTCCAGTGCCATTGCTCATACAGAAACAGGAGGGGTAGCAGTATTCTTGTCACTTGACAAAAATTGTCCTATTCTGGTTATAGAGGACATTTTTGCTTTTGTGCTGCATGGGCACTCTTGTTGGTATCAGCCAGCATTGAGTAGCTCTGTGGAGCCTTGTGATTTATTTAATATCATGCTCACTACTCCAAATAGAACCTGGTCTCCAGGTTCAGTGAAAGCTGCTGTCACCAAAAAGGCAGCAGAGATCACCAAAAGAGGAACAGATATGGAAACCACAATGACAGTGTATTGTATATGTATTATGCAAATGTTATGACAGAAGTTCTACATTTAAGGCTGTGATATGAATTTACTAACATTCCATACAGAAGAAAATACATGCATTAACAAATAACATATTGTAAAGAAAAAGCTTCTAAAGTATCTGTATACTAGTTTCCATTTTATTGAAGCTCTGAGGGGAAATGACTTATTTGTCCCATTTTACCATGAACTCCCTTACCTGCAATTCCTCCTATGCACCAGTTACAATGTACTTGCTGAACATACTCTCTGGAGCGTTCTTAAGAAAAGCTTCATACACTAAAGCATTATATTGTGCAAACGACTTGGTCACTACACTGTAGTAGATTTTAAGCGTATCTGGTTAGAAAGCACTGCTAAAAATGAAAAATGCTTGTGATAATTTACAATGAAGACATATTCGTCTACTGTCACATTCTTCCTGTCACATTCTTCTGTCTATAACATCTCAATTTTTACTTGATCCCCATTACATCTAGATCTAGGGATGTGCTCCAAAATAAAAGATACAATTGATGGAACAGTTAGTTTCAACAAAATAAAAAGTTACTGCAGATCTAGTACTCCTTCCTTTTTCACCGATGTAAGATTTTTACTGTATGTCTATCACATGCACACAGACACACAGCGATGGCCCATACTAACATAAGGAGATTTTATATACCCCATGCAGATAGGCAGCCCAAGGCCCCAGGCTGTAAGGCAGCAAAACAAACTACAGTGCTAAACGCTAGGCTAGAATGGTTTCAGTTTTTGTCTGTTGTGTGCCTTTAACTTGTTAGGCAGGCATTCTGCATTGTAGCTAACCTGAAATAATACTCTGTATACAGAAGACAAAGCAAGATATTTTATTTGCTTTTATATTGATTTTTGGTTTATTTCATTGAAATGTTGCTTTATAATAAATCATGTTGTAATTGAGGTATTTTCTGAACATTGCTGTTTTGTTCTGACATAGGGTGATTCTTCATTTGATATAAACCCAAGGATCATTCCAGTGACTCCAAAATACATCTTCCTTAATACAATCCCTGGCAGTGTGAGACACCAGAGAAAAATATCTCATCTCACCTTTGAAAAATTGGCTGCTATTGACATGTTTATGGATTTTAAAACCTCTCCAATTGCTATAAGTGCTTAATAAAATAAAGCAAGCAAACACAATTAAATGTACAAAACATTTTAATTTACATGGATGTAGGCAACTGGCTATGAAAAAGTGCCCCCTTGTTGTTCACTTATAGTCTCCCGCTCACAGCTGTAAGTTTAAGTTAACTCATTGAAGTATGATATATGATATGTATGGTATCCCATGCCACCACTTTTCCTACTGATTGCATTCACTTACACTTTTTACACATACCGCAACTTCTAATTTCCACCTGACCACTGGATTTAGCCTAATTCAATGGCTTCAACAACATTGAACATAGTTATCTAATATAGATCATGTTTTGTGATCAGGAAAAGTGTGTGCTTATGGTCAAGAACCGTAACCTGTGTTTACCAGGTAAAGTGTGGGATGACCACACAGCTTATGCTGACAGAAATAAAATATCATACAAATCAACAGCCAGGAATGTAACTATGCGGATGTTAGGGTACAGTTAGGGCCAAACCCAGGAAAGCAAGTTTTAGGTCTCTAATAAGATCCATCTGCAGACGACACCTGAATAGACAAGCTGTGACCAGAAGAGCATGTTATTGTGTCAATGTTAAACACAGTACACCTGGTTAGAATGCATGGCACTTCCAAAGTAAATAAGAAAGAAAATGTCTTACAACGATCGTCATGGTGCACCAGAACCAAGTCTCAAATGCAGGCAACAAAATATAGGTGAATACACATTTTCACAGCCACCCATTTTCATGGTCAATTTCTAGATTACCCAAAGCAATACAAACACTCACAGATGTTTTCCCAGTATAATGTCAGTAGAAATTCCTGAATATTAGTCAAGTTATGTCTGACATGCCAAGGACAAGAGTGACGTCTGTGATAAGAATTCATCAGTACCTACTCATTCCATACTGTGTTGTGAAATACATGTAATCAATTTAATAGTCTAGATAAACCGTTAACAAAATCAGAATCCCCCTTGAAAATGGCTGACTACTTGGGGAAATTCAAGTATGTAGAGGGGCTTTTACATGTAGACTGTCTTTCTCATTCCTTCCCAAACAGAGGGAATAATCACCAATAAAATGTAATTGGCATCAGCCACCATGTCTGATCTCAGCCTAAATGGTTATGCAAACAATATCACCCACAACTTCTTACAGTTAAATCATGGACACGTGTACTATGCATATAAGACTGTGAGTAAATATGTGAAATGGAAGAACCTCCCCGTCAGCTTGCTTTTGTGCCCTTGACCGGCACAGATACTAGATAGGATTATAACATAACCTCCCACTTCCACAATTCTATTAACCATTAAATCAATACACACCTCTCAACATTTAGAATCACAAAATTGGGTACAAATAACCCCGCCCCATTCTGTCCAAACTCCACCCACAAATCTACAAATTTGGGTAAAACTTCATCCATTTTTTTAAGTCACACCTCTATTGTAGCTTGTGAATTGGGATGTCCTGCCAAAATTGGGGCAGGTGGGAGGTATGCAATATGAAAGTGTGTGTACACTTTGTATTATGAATAAATGACTTGTACTGACTGCCAGCATTCATATTTCTTCTCTTTGACTTCACTGGAGACTCTGACCTAGGAGATCCAGCTCAGATGCACTGTTTATTAAGTACAGTGCCTCAAGTGATGTGAAGGCACATACAGTAAAGTTTAATTTGCCTGGTGAAAGCGCCAGTATTCAAATTATTTAGAATTCTCTTCACATCACATAATGCATAAGTCATTTAGACTGTTGCTATAGACTAAAGGGAAATTGCAAAACTTCACTTAATGAATCTTTAATTGATGACCAATTAGTCAAATGATTATCTTTACAAAAAGAGAGGTTCCAAATCTGTGGGTAAATCTAGACACATTAATTCATCTATAGTCTGGGGAAGACTTTGAAGAAAACTGCAGAAATGAAAACAGCACATGATCAGCTCATCTTTGAAATTTTATTGTGTCTAAATTTCTCTTTAGTACCTTTATGTAGTCCTTGTTAAACAATGCCGGCACCAACCACCAATCAAACTGCTCATGATTATGCCTATCAGGAAAGATTGACACTAGGGGGTATATTTACTAAACTGCGGGTTTGAAAAATTGGAGATGTTGCAACCAATCAGATTCTACTTGTCATTTTGTAGAATGTACTAAATAAAGATAGTTAGATTCTAATTGGTAAATATAACCCCATGAGTCTATCTATTACAATGTCTCTGAAGTAATACTTTTTGAAATCTTCAATGTGTCTGTATATCCTTTCTGTTTCTTTCCTTTTCCCACAGGCAAGTTTCGAGTAAACTCATATGCCCTACAATAAATAATCATCTCCTTAAGCTAGGTACACACTACACAGTTTTCATCCAATAATCGGCTAAATCAGCCGACATACGACCGCTCGTTCAAAAGTCGGGTCAGTGTGTGCAGTGACACGATGGTCGAAAGTCTGCCCAAATGGACGATTGTTGCATCATTTGGTTGGTCGTACCGTTTAATATTTTCGTTCCAATCTCGTTTCCGTTGTGTAGTGTGTATAAACTTCCGACCGATCCACAACAGTGAGTAGGAAATTACAGTCATTGCTCACGACTACATGGCTGTAAAAAGTTGCTAAAGGGACGTCCGCTCTTCTCTTTATCATCCTAAACAAGGCTAGTGTGTATGCAGTCCATGGACCGAGCGATCGGAACATCGATCGCATGTAAAATCGATTGGCATAAAAAGTTGGTGGAAAATTCTGTAGTGTGTACCTAGCTTTAGAGATACATTTGCATCTCCAAACTCTTTTCTTATCAGAACTAGATTTACCAAATTGTTTAAACGTGCTTGCAATGTATTGTAATCTTAAAAACAGAGATTATTACACAGCATTCAATAGTTACATGTAAATCTTTATTGACCCTGTACTTACAGATTACTATACTGACACCCAAAAATGTTATCAGCTTTCATATAGCAATGTTCATGAAATATTTACTTTTATTCCTCCCAGAATTTTCATCTGATTCTGTCTTAGTAAACCATACCCTGCTGATGCAAAATCTCTACTGAACACTTATATATTTCAGTCATCCAGCCATTTCCACAATGTATATTTACTGATGGCACTGTTATATGTTGTGGCATATGTCAAACAATTCTGAACGACTAAGATAAAATGTAGAACTGTCATAAGTATTGAAATACTTTCATATTTTACTTTCAAAAGTTTTAGCATACATTGACGTCCAAATGCAGAAAATATATAAATAAAACATTTCCCCCCAGTATTCTTTAAATGAACTTACAAGAAAAAAAAATCATGTTAGAACATTGTGACCCACCAAATAACAAATCACATGTTACGTTTTCCTGCAGAAAAAATCCAGGATTATGATTGATGGTACTAGTGCCAGTAGCCTGTTAACTCAGTAGGAGGTACAAAGATTGAAAAGGCATTGTGCATGGGAGACATTGTATTCTGCTATTTTAAGCTTAAAACTGAACAAAAGTAAAATCTGATAAACTGCAGGCACAATATGAATTGTTATTTAGACAAAAGAGATGAACAGTGATGTGGATACAAATGGCTGCGTATTGTTCATCAAAAAAATAAGGACTTGAAACACAGAAAAAACATTATTTTAAAAGACAATGCCATGAATTATGATACTGTTACATTAATAAGTGATTACATTTACAGATGTGCAAATAGGTATAATAAACATATGATCCCTATTGATAACCCGATTGAATAGTTCCACAACAGCTGAAGAGACGCAGATTGCTGAAAGCTGGTCACAAATTTTACAATACTATTATTCAATGCCCTCATTTTATTTATTTATTTATTTGAATTCTATTTTATTGAATTGTTAATAAATCAACACAGGTGTGGGTAGATCCCAAAGGATCAATTGTAGATGGCCACACAGAGTAATAGTTCACTTGAATTAGGTGAACAATTTTCATTCAAAGGGATCAGAACTAACCTGATGGAAAAGTGTGTATTATAATTGTGCATTTAAAGTTTTTTTAACGCCTGTCTGATATTGTGCATGCACTAAAAATTTCTTTCAACTTTGTCAGATCAAAGTTGCAATGTTTGTAAAACAATATCTTGTCTTTGATTTATTCTGAAAATTGGATTAAATTAATGTTCATTCAGAAATAAACAAAATTGATGCATGTTTCCACTTAACTCTGATCCATACAGCGCTGCTTATGCAGCTTGTGGCTCTACAGGTCTTGTGGATCTATAACTTCCAGCATTTTGGGACATGTGGATCCTCAATAGCAGAATAAATATGGTCATCGCCCAATGCAAATAGTGTGACCAGCGGGAAGCTTGCTAGAGGGAAATGAGCTAAAGACTGGGATGGTGGGGATCTAGCTGGGTTGGTTGCAGCAGAAAATGTCTCTCTGCTTAACTACTAAAAGAAAGAGGGCATGGTCCATTAATTTAGAAAAAAATTAAATAAATTGAGGTGTTCCTTTAATTCATTACTGTAAGAAGAGTAGTTGTAAGGAGAACACTCCTATCACTATGCTATAAGCTTTCCATTACAATATTTAATTAGGAGGATTGCACTATGGGAGAATTTTATAAAAGGAAAATGTATATATATATATATTTTTCTTTTTATTCATGTACTTCATTCCCAGGGCCTCAAGCTTTGGTCCCTGTTGACTGGGGAGTTTGTAGTTGTAATTGTTAGGCTGACGGTCTGTTCACAAACTTACAGAACTAGTTGGCGGAAATCTTCACCTTTAGCAGCCGCCTTTCGAATAGAGCTTTATACACTCACCGGTACTCAGATGCCCCCAGGACTTAACTCCAGACATAGTGCAAGTTTGTAATACAGAACCGTAGCGGCAGGCCAGAACACAAGGTAGATGGCCAGATGTAAGCCGAGGTCAGAGGTCACTAGCAAGCAAAATGGTCAGATAACACGCCAAAGGTCAGGGTCACAGGCAACACAGCGGGGTCCAAGGTACAGGCCAAAGGGTCAGGGTCACAGGCAAGCAGGCAAAGTCCAAGGTACAGGCAAGGGTCATACACAGTAGTCAATCCAAAAAGGCTTTCACCAAACACAGCACAGGAGCAGGTTAGCTGACAGGGAAATTGAACGCTATAACCGGCAGGGAGGCTAAGCCCTTTCCTGCATTAAATACTGACAGCATCCAATGAGGAGGCAAGCTCCATAATCAGAAAATGGGACCCAGCTGATAAGTGATTATACTGTGCCTGCGCCCGGGTTACTGCTTGCCGGGTTGCAGCGCTAATTGGATACATCCCGTGCCCGGCAGTGTCTTGCCTGCCGGGATGCGTACATAGACTCGAGCATCCGACCGCTGCCTTGGCAACGGCGGAAGTGACGTCCCGGTCATCATGACGACGGCCGGGACTAGGGCATTGAGAGGAAGCGAGCCACGGCGACTGGAGGTAAAGCCGTGGCTCGTGACAGTAATAATTTAATCCAACTAGAGGTGCTGCTCCATCTTTAATTTCTGCTGTTCAAGCAATGCAGCAGTTAATCAATCCTGCTGCATTCCCCAGTAGTTAGCAAGCTGCTTCTGTTGCCTGGTCTTTAAAACTTTGGCTCTCCCTGCAACCATGGTCAAACCATTAGTGAGTTTATTCGGTCACACAGTTACAGTTTTGTTTGGTACTGATCCTGTACCTGCTATCCTGATATCCTACTTCCCTAATCCTGCAAACCTGAGTTCCTCACCCTCTGTTACTAGTGTGCTGTCCTTTGTTCCTAACACTATACTATCAATATACAATCATGAGTTACTGACACTCTGCTACCATGTACTATCCTGAGATCCTGAAATCATGTTACCATTGTGCAATACCAAATTCCTAACAGCCTGCTACCAGTGTACAACGGTGAGTTCCTGACACACTGCTACCAGTGTGCAAACCTGATATATCTCTTTGGCGTTAGGTCTCCCAAACCATTTTCAAATTTTTGTATGATTTCAAGTATAATAAATATTTCTGCACTTTCACACGATCTCTGACTCCACTTGTAATATAATTCCTGGCAGACCTGACAGTTGGATAGTGTAGCTAGATTGTAGCACTACATTTCTGTGAGTGGGACAATGAGAATATAGAATAATTTGAGTGTATTGTTGCACACTAACCAATAAACAGTAAGTGCAACAAGGAGATTATCTTTCGCAGTTTTTGAGTGTTCCTGGTTTAAATGGAATGTCTGTAAATTATAAAGTAAGATCCAAACCTTCAAGGTATTCAGTAGAACTAGTTAGGAAAGAGCACCTATTCATGCTACACATTTCATTCCATGTCATGCTTTAGTTGTCAATTATATAGGGCTTGTTTTCTTCATTCTGGCAGTCAGGAGGATTTGGTGATTACAATGAATGATTCCTACCTTTGGAAATACACATATGAATAGGCCAGAATATTGCACATTTGGCATGTGGAAATAATATTTATTCATCATTTGATGCAGGAAAGCTTTAAAAAGTGTCATTAGTAAGTCTGTAATATTATTTTAATAACATTTTGGCTAAATTTAGCAATGTGAAAGATATATATTTCTAAATACGTATTGCAGTCATCATTATGAAATCTATTTGCTTTGGTTATTTTTATTTTAGATAAATCTGTGCACGTTACATAATAGTAAATCACTCTAATTTTGAAAGAAAAACAAAACAAAATGTAGACATAAAAATAATGAAAAGGAGAACGGCCAGAGAACAAACATGTATTGGCTAGAAGCCTGCACAGAATAACACATGCAAATACAGTGCATACAATACAGACTCTAAAAATAGGAATAACCTTTATTCAATGTCCAAAATTTCAGATTTAGCCCTGCTAGCTTTGCAGCCTAGAAGTCTGAAATGGTGTTGGGAGAGTCTAAGACTCAAAGTATGTTTGTAACAAGTCCATAGGAGAATACAATGCTATTGTAACCCTTTGTCACTGTGTGTCGTGTTGAGGTGCACAGTTTAGGCAGTACATCTCCTTCTCAGTCCTGGCTAGCTATTGGCGTGGATGTAGATGATTAGAGGGTCCCTGTACATGCAGGTTATTTTTACACAGTCTCTGTGAAGATGTTGGGACACAGATAATGTAAACTGGTGGTGCAGTGCAATCAGATATCTAAATAATTTGGGTGCCAGACTATCTCTATATTGCAAAATAAACTCTTTATTTACACTCCTTCTTCACTCCAGCACATTCTTAAATGGCTGCAGTGATAAAATAAATATGTACAGTTCCTATATACATCCCCTGTCTCCTCATGAACAGTTCAGATACATGCACAGAATATTAACGGGGCAGTCACATTTAAAATTAGTCTACATATCCCTCTGACAGAAGTGTTCACTTACCCCTCCTCTGCAGGGTATTTCTTCTCACCCTTACTCTTCAGGGGCAATATCTCTCACCCATTTTCAGGGGGGTTATATCTCTCAGTTTGATGCTGACTGATGCTCCCTGAGTTCTGCTCCTTTCTATCGTCCTGTCACATTCTGAGGTATTGTCTCCATCCAATCTGCCCCATGTCACAAGTATTCTGTTTGTGATGTTGCACTTCGGGTCTTTCATGGAAGCAACCATTAATTTTAGACACTAAAAACCTTTAATATCTCACTATATGAAAAGTGTATTCTGTAACTATAATCTGACATTATATCAATTTTGCAGGTCTATATGACATTAATGTATTTTCATAATTCTAATTGTCTCCTTTAAATCAAAGGAGATGTTCTTATTGACCTGTGATATTTTGAAATTATTATTCCTTCTCTAGACAATATAATAAACCTTAGTGTTGCAAACAAAATTTTAATGATTGTACTTTATTGTGAGCTAGTTGTTAAAAACCCTTACCATACTGATTTTTGTGTGTTTACAGTTTCTGACATCATTCCAAAACTTTTTTTATTAATAATTTAATTATTGTTCACAATGCTAGTTATTAATATTTTAAGAGAACCAGTATCATGGTGCCATGATGATGATAGTGCCATGATGATGATGACTATGAGCAACACTTATTTGCAAATTGTCCATTCTCCCCTCCAACCAATAGTACTTAAATGGTTATCATTGCAGCTACATTACATGAAGTTGCAGTCGTCTATTCACATTAATTGATTTGAAATTCTGCAGGAAGATTCCCATTTGGTTTTTAAAGGGGAAATAAGATATGTTTGTATTTAATTTAGTATGTATTTTTGTTTATATTTAACTGCATTTTATATGGAACATGTGAGTTTCGCATCTATTAATAATCAAGACAGAACTCTCTCTGTGTATAAAACACTTCAGTATATTAATATATTGCTGGGCCTGATTCATCAAGGAACGTAAACTGTGATTTTTTGCTAACAATTAGCAAAATCATTCTGCATGTGCCCAGAACCGGCTAATACTCCACAGAAAACAGCCATGTTTAATTAATATTCAAGCGCAAAGGACACTTACTACAGCCTATGATTTCAGGGATGGAACAGGTGTTTGTCTTTAGTTAATGTACAGTAAGGGTGTGCCAAGCTCTGAGCAATTTAAAAGTAATTGTTATTCAGCCTTTCTTGCTCCAGCTACAGTCTAGTTTAAGTGCAGATTACTAGTGATAACTGCTGAGTATGCATGCTATTACATGTGTTTGCGATCAGGAGCAACTGTAAACAATATTTTTACATACAGTAGACATTCAAAAATTATCGATATGTGACATTAATTGAATCGTTTTTTTTTTCTGTGGCTTCTATTGGGACTTTGTATTCCACATATGTATTGGAGGTATCCTGCAGTGCCTTGTCTAGTAGAGGAGAACACACCTACACCCATATTCATCACCGCACATGTCTTTATATCTGTTCCTTGCTGAATCCGGGTGTATGTATACAACGATTTACGTGCATTGTGAAACAAACACACATTGCACTCAGTATGCGTACCTTGATAAATCAGGCCCATTGTTTACAAATAGGGTAATACGACATTAGCATTTAGTACCAACACTGTCAAGCCACATCTCTATACTTTCTCTGCACTATCGTGGGACATATGTGTGCACACTTGTATGCCTGACGGTCTTTTTTCATACCTACATTTGGAGCGCAAATGTGTTCACCTCTAAATGAGCCTCTAAATATTATGATATGGCTTTTTGTTTGTCGAATCAAGTTATCCAAGTAATACCTGAAACTGCAGGAAACATTCACAAACATTTGGGCCTGATTCATCAAAGCAAGAATCTGCAGATTTTAAGTGTATCAAACACAAAATCACTCTGCGCATGCTCAGAACCGGCAGATTCAGCTATTCCATGCTCTGGCAAGCGCAAAGGACAGTAACTACAGCCTACTACATTGGAGAGTGTCATAGGTGGAAGAGAGGCATGTGGGCATAGTCAATATATACTGTAGGGGCGTGCCAAATGCCAGTGCACGCAGCCATAGCCATAGCAAGCGCTACAGCTATCAGAGCAATCTGATTTTTGTCCATAACTCTTGCACCAGCTCTGGGGCTAGCTAAGTTGATCTGGGCCCGCCGACTCAATACAGTGTAAAAAAAGGATGCGTGGGCCCCCTCCTCCTAATGATATTAATCCTAGTACTGCCAGTCTAGTGCTGGTTACCACAAAATCAGGGGGGGGTGTCCCCCCAATTTCACAAAAACCATCACTAAATAAGTCAGTCGGGGCTGGTGGTGCTATAGCAGGGAAACCCGCAGCAGGGTGTCCCCCTACCATATTGACACACAGCCCCAGGCTGTTCAGCACCAGACTGGATTCCTTAAAAAGTGGCCTCCACACAAAAATGTGCAAGCCCCCTTTCTAGGGATACCCAACCCTGTGCTTAAAGCACTTGGGCTTTTCCCACATGGGTGGTAGATGATGAGTAATAAAGAGTTAGTTAAAAACCATGGTGCTGCCTGCCTAAGGCTGGCAGGAAGAAAATTGGGTGGAAAATAGTTTGAGGACCCCCTATTTTCTTCAAACCAGCCCAAGGCTTAGCCAGCTGTGACTGATGGCATCATAGCAGATGAACCCACAGCAGGAGGTCCACCTACCATGAGGACAACCGGTCCCAAGCTGTTCAGCACAGGACTGGAATCCCTAGGGAATGGATTCCTCCCAAAAAAGGGCAGCCTCACGCCCCCCCCTTCCTAGGGGTATGCAGCACTAGGGCTCTTCCAACATTCCTGGGTGGTGGGTATGAGGTAACAAAGTATGTGAAAAATAAGAAAACTGCAAAAAACACTATTTTACTTTGTGAAACTGCAAGTTCCAGCCAGCCATTAACAGCCTGGGCATGCTGATGCTTGTAGAGCTACATACCAGCATACCCTTGGGGGTATCAAGCTGCGAGTTTCTGACAGATTTGAAAAGTGGAGATGTTGCCTTTAGCAACCATTCAGACTCTAGCTATTATTTTGTAGAATGCACTAAATAAATGATACTCCTCTTTTCAAACCTGCCGGAAACTCACATCATAATACATTTACCCCTTGGAGAACTACAAAGCAAAATTTAAATAAAACTTACCCATCTTTGGAACCACATTAACTTATTACAGAAAAAATAAATAAAATGTAGATAAATCAAACACCTCATTGAACTCCCATAATTTTATTAAAAATAATAAATCCCCATATACTTACCATCTGATGTCTTCATCTGTAATCAATCAAATCTTGTAAACTTTTAATCCATAATGCTTGAAACCATAAAAAAAAACATAATATTCCCAGGTCCAGTATTTGTCCAAAAAGAAACACATTCCAAGGTCCAGTAAAAAAGTCCTAAAAAATATTTTACAGGTAGTTTAAAATAATCTTCTTTTCTTCTGTCTTGAAGCCAAAATAATCCACAAGATCCTGGTGGCAAAACAATAAATCCATAAACCAAACGTTAAACTGTGATCTATGTAAGATCATCCCGCGAGGACAGAAATATTAACTATTATATGTAATAAGTGAGGGTCATAGAAGATCCAGTAGAGCCACAGAGGGGTGGATGTGGAATAGGAGGCTAGAAAACGTGACTGTCTGTGTCACAAACGCCCAGCCTGTCCCAGATACCGCAATCTGAACAGCTGGCCGTGACCCGGTGTTGCCTTAGTTAATTAATAATGAATACACCTTTTCTGCCACCACAAAGGATTTATTATGGTGTTCTTACGTTCACCAGAACCACTTATTAATTATTTACACTTAAATCACATACACCTGTTGCATGAGCCTCTCTGGGCGTTGTAACTTCACAAAGAATCACAGAAAAATACAGTTTAGATTAAATATGTTTAATCTGAAAAATTTTAAACTCTTCTTACAGGCTCTTCACCCTCACCTTAGGAATTTACACTTTCAATTAAGTCAGATTGATTCCTACAATGATACAGTATAGTATTTTCACATGACCTGAGTGCTCACCTCTGCTGTTCGGACTCGCTAACTCCTCTGCATACACAACTTTGGGTTCAAACTCCCCCTAACCTATCTCTCCCTGGTCTGGCTATTTTCAAAAGACCATTCACACTTGCCTAGGTCAGACTCAGGTCATTTAACAAAATACACTTAGGAAGGTTACATAAAATATTCATAGTGTTATACATAAATTCAGCAGAAAATAACAATCAGTCATTAGATATATACTACATAATCATCATACCTTCCCCTGACCTAGGGCACGGAGGACTGTGACCTGTTACTGTTTCTCCTGCCCATTCACAACTTCTGCCCCTTGGCGTGAGAGGCCATCTGCGTTTCCATGTTCTGCGCCCTTTCGGTGCTGATTGGTGAAGTTGTATTGTTGCAAAATTAAGCTCCATCTTAACAGTTTCCCATTATCCCCAGAAACTCTATTCAGCCAGCTTAGAGGATTATGGTCTGTGATAACGGTGAAATCCCCTCCATGCAGGTAAGGCTGTAGATTTTGCAGTGCCCACACGATGGCTAGGTACTCTTGTTCAATAGTAGCATATGCCACCTCCCGGGGGAGTAGTTTTCTACTTAAGGAAATGATAGGGTGCTCCTCACCCTGTGCTGTCACCTGGCTAAGGAAAGCTCCAAGTCCCGATTTCAAACCTCCGTTTGAAATAGGGGGCCTGTAACACAGGGGATTGGGACAGAGCAGATTTCAAAGCTGTAAATGCATTTTCACAATCCCATGTCCAATTAACCACCTGTGGTAAGTCAGAGGTTTGGCTAGAGTACTATAAGGGGCACAAATTTTCTATAATACCCAGCTGTACCTAAGAAAGACATAACATGCTTTTTCGTGGTAAGGTTTGGCCACGCTGTGTTAGCCTCTATCTTGCCTGGCTCTAATCGGAGGGTAATTCCCCCTACATGGTGCCCCAAGTACTGCACTTCACGCATGCTAAGCTGGCACTTTTCTGGCTTGATAGTCAAACCTGCCTCAGTAATTCGGCCTAACACACTATTCAGATGGATCAGGTGCTCCTAACAGGTCTGGCGGAACACAGCAATGTCATCCAGGTAGGCAACTGCATATCCCTCCTGGCCTTCTAGCAGGTCATTGACCAGGCGCTGGAAGGACACAGGGGCATTTTTCATTCCAAAGGGCATGACCAAAAGCTCAAACAGCCCAAATGGGGTGATAAATGCGGACCTCACACGTGCCTCGGGTGACAATGGGATTTGCCAGTACATGGGTAAGCTGATCTAACAATTCATCCTTCCTAGGCATAGTATCAGCATCAAACACTGTCGCATCATTCAAACTCCTAGAGTCTACACAGAACGGGTGCCCCCACATTTTTTGGGAATCAGGACGACTGGGGCAGCCCAAGAAATGCGAGACTTCTGAATTACCCCTAGCTGCAGCATCTCATCGATCTCCCTCTTAATGGCTTAAAGCACTTCTAGGGAAGTACAATATGCTTGCTGTCTGAGGGGGTCTGGTTGCCTGTATCTACATGATGTGTAACTAAGTGTGCTTTTTCAGGTTTCCCAGTGAAATGAGACTGATAAGGCCTTAGTATTTCAGCAGCTGCCCTAATTGATTGTCAGACAGCTCTACACTGCAGTGAGCATCTGCTAGGGACCCTGCCTCTGTAGCAAAGGCTGCTAAAACTACCAAGGGGTCAGATTCCTGATCCCTCTCATGCAGGGTACACACAGCTAATACACAAGCTTCCCTTATCTCAGGACAGAGGATCTGTAAAGGGGAGTTAGATTGCACAACAACACAATTTACCATATTGTCATCATACACCTCTATCATTGCAGGAGCTGGAGGAAGGGGGATTAGAGAGACTGATTCAGTCTCAGTGTTACCTTCTGCATCCCCCTTCCATTCCCCTCAGGGTTTAACTCTGATGACTTGGCCTGCACTGCTAGTTTGCATGTGAACACTGCCATTTCAGACAGTTTACACATCTCAGGTATGCTAAGATCTACATCCTCCCTATCACATCCTCCTGTATAATGGAACCTACCTTTTCCCTGTCATATCCTGGTAGCTGGTAACAAACAGGGGTACTCTCAACAGATTCTAACACAGTAGCATGTGTGACATTCACACCATTACACATCTCACTATTGTTAGGGGTTTCCAAATTTGCCAGTGTGAACTCCAATTTCCAAATTAAGAGTTCACACTTGCACCTATTTGCTTCTCACCCTCACATATCTCTATCACATTACAGTATGCAAAATGATCGCAGAGCATTTCAGGTTCTTCACACAGAATTAAAAATTTTTCTCTTTGTACAAAAGGCAATTCTCCCCAAAAACTCTGTCTTCCTCACCTTCCAAACAGTCCTGACTGACCCTCCCCTTACTGTAGATAAACTGGGATCAGTCTTTTGTGCAGATTTGAAAGTGGCATTTCTGAGCTCAGTGTTGCCCACAGCAGGAGGCAGCTCATTCAAATCACTGACTGAGTCTGTAATTTCTAGAGTGAGGGAGGGGGTGGAGGTGGACTAGCTTCTAGTGAACGTCCCTCCGTACTCAGGGGTTAATGCGCAGCTCATCTGTGCTGCTCTTCGGGTCACTAGACACTACTGCTAATACATTGGATACATTTTCACACTTTGAGACACCTTCAAAATTGGGTACATGTACATTGACCTGCTTACCTCAAACATTAGCAGTGACACAATCTCACACATTTTGCCCTGATCAAATTCGCAACCTAGGGGTGTAAAAGATTAGTCTCTCCAACAAGAGCATTATCATCAAACACATTGACACCTAAGCCCTCCCTCTGCATCACAGGTACCTGCAAATCTGCATGAGTATTCTCAGCAGCACATGAAATTTCATTACATATTTTTGCACTTATTCTATGCGGGTCAGCAGAGTTCATCTGAGGAAGAATAGAGTTAGTTTGCACCAGTGCATCAGAAATTACATCACTTTCATTTATATAACCATCGTGCATCCTTCCCAAATCAGTGCCCAACAATACTGTAGCAGGTAGATTATCTAGTACCACAATGTCTCGTATTCCTCTGCCAGATCTCTACTCTAGATACACTCTGGCTAGGGGTACTACAGAATTAAGGCCCCCGACACCTCGCACAGCAATAGTCTACCCAGGAATAATGTTCTCTGGGCTCACTAGAGCTGGATGTAAAAGAGTCAGGTCTGCTCCAGAGTCTAGCAATCCAAATGCGACTTGGTGTACCTTAACCGCTTGCAGATTGTCTCTGGGGCGTTCTTTGGGTCCTCCTGCAATCAGGACACCCGGCACTGGCTTTCCTGTCAGGGCCCCCACAAGAGAAGGAGTTGTTTTCTTTTTTGGGGGGCAATTGACACAGATGTGCCCCACTTCATCACATGTAAAACACCTGCGGCCAGTTGCCAAAACAGGTTTCCCCCCCACCCACCCAAAAGGTGCAGCACGTAGTTTGCCCTGGCGCTCCCCAACTCTTCTTCATTACCGGAGCCCTGGTAACTGTGTACTTGTCGGACAGGCGAGCAGCTTCTTGCGAGGTCTTAGGGTCACAGTATGTCTTAGGATCCAGAACCCATTCTTCCACCTCAGCTGGGCACAGTGTGAAGAACTGCTTCTGGAGAATAAGATTCTTTAGTGCATCATAGTTAAATACCTTCAATCCCTCAATCCATTGATGCATCATGGATGATAATTGCGGCATAGGTATCAGAGGACTGCACCTTGAGTCTCTGAATTTCCACCGGTAAGCCCCAGGAGTTATGTTGAAACAAAGTAATAAGGCTTTCTTAATTGCGACATAATCACCTGGGGAAGGTCTGCAAACGCTTCCAAAGCTTTCCTTCTCAGTCCAGGGGTTAAATAGCTGGCCCACTCACTGGAGTCCAGCTCAAACTGTTTGCAAATCCTTTTAAATCCCCTCAGGAACGAATCAAGGTCACCGTCTTTTTCCAACACAGGGTATTGGTCGTGCCTACGTTTTTTTTACCCGGATCTCGATCTGCTGACTGGCCCTTGAGCTTGGCTAGCTCTAACTGATATTCGCATATTTGCTTGGTTCAACAGAGGTATGGTCATGTCCAGTGTTAACTGCTCTCCTGAAGCAGAGATGCTTTCTCCCTGGCCTCCCTTGGCACTTAGCTTCTGATCAGCATCCACAAGCGCTTGAATCAGTTGCTCTCGGTACCTGACGGGTCGACAGCAAGTCCTTTTTTTTGGCAAGCAAAGTCAAAAACTTGTCCTTTTTCATTTGCTTATAGTCAGTGGTCATCCTGGAGCTCACACTTCCACCAAATAAAAAATAGAAAAGAAGACAAGAAAGAAGGGGAACAGAAACTATTTGCGCAGTATGTCTTTTAAAAGCCTTGAACGTAATCTCCGGTTAATTAAGATGCAGACTCTCTCTAGAATCACACACCACTAATTCACTTAAGTTCTTATGATAAAAAGAAAAATATTATCAATCACCACCAAGTTGCCAACCAGTTTGTCACGAATGCCCAGCCTGTCCCAGATACAGCAATCTGAACAGCTGGCCTTAACTGGAGTTACTTTAGTTAATTAACAATGAATACACCTTTTCTGCCACCACAAACAATTTATTACGGTGTCCTTACGTTCACCAGAACCACTTATTAATGTTTCACACTTAAATCACATACACCTGTAACATGAGCCTCCCTGGGCGTCGTAAATTCACAAAGAATCACGGAGAAATACGCTAGAATAAATTTGTTTAATCTGAAAAATATTTCCAAAGCTTATTTACAAAAAGGTAATACACAGACATACAATAATTGCACAAATGAGTTTCAGAAAATAAAATAGGAAATAAAACCAGAAGACCTACTTACAAGTTTCAGGAATTGGCGTGTGAGGAAACTACATTGAGTAATGGCACATTTCAGTCTTGACAGACTCTCCTCAAAAAATGGACAATTTGATTGTAGACTCTAAGGCAGAAAATTTTAAACTCTTCTTACAGGCTCTTCACCTTACGAATTTATACTTTCAATTAAGTCAGAACATAATGCCAGGGCTATCATCACTGTGCAGTGTCAGAAATTCCCTTAGACATGAAATAGAGCTTGCGGCTCTGTTATAGTCCTTGCATATCGGAGCTTGTACGGTGTACAAGCTGTTTAACGTCGTCTCTCGTCTTTCTTTTTTTTTGACCAAGCATGTTCCGGATTGGATTACAAATATGGAGCCCCTCCTGGGCTGAAGATAGGAAGACTGCAAGCAACAAGGGGGCCTTCCTGGCCAAGAAGAACTGAAGATATTTACAAGCAGGGACATTTGGAATTACAATTTATTTTGGATTTTTCAAAAAGGAACTATTGGAATTGGGACATGGTTTACAAGCATTTTTGGATTAAAAGCTGCTGACAAAAGAAGAAGAAATCTGTTTGGTTAGTATATTGGGGTTTTCTTATTTGTAATAAATATATGTGGTATGAATGAGGGTGTTTACTGTATTTATTGGGGTTTTATAGCCCCGGCTGGCTGGGACTTGTAGTTCCTCAAAACAAAATGGCGTCTGTTTGTTGTTTTAATTTAATTTTCACCCTTATTACCTTAGACCCACCGCCCAGGCTTGTAGGAAGAACCCTGGAGGGGGACTCACTCATTTTTTTTGGCAAACCCCACGCCCTAGGGAATCCAGCCCAGCGCTGAGCAGCCTGGGGTTGGTTGTCATTATGGCAGGGTGACCCCTTCCATGTGTCCCCCTGCTATAGTGCCACCAGGCTGGTTTGCCTAGTGCTGGTTATGTGAAAATCAGGGGAATTCCACGCAAATTTTCCCACGATTTTCACACAACCAGCAGTAGGCTGGCAGCACTAGGGTTAATAATATTTGGGCAGGGGGACCCCATGCTTTTTGGGTTTTTTTTTAACTTTTATCTATTTTTACATTTTTGACAGCCGCTGGACGTCCGTCTGTATAGACAGGGCAGGGTAACAGTGTTGTGTTTACTAATCTTGCAGTTAGGAAGAAACACAGGAGAGTTAGCTAAACACAGCAGAGTTAGCTAAACACGAAAGTGTTTGGCATCGCAGCAAATCACCAGAGATGACCAGCGATTTTTAAGATCAGAGTAAAAATCGCAGTTTAATACATCTGCAGACTTGGGGACTAAAATCGCGGGTGATAACCTGCGATTTGCAGTGATTTTAAAATGCTGAAAATTTCTATTTCTATTTCTCAGCAACAATTCTTACCTCAGTTTTCCTCACTTTTTCTCACAACAGCATAGCGGAAAAACATGCCTCTCTTCACAAAATATCTCATCAGTCCTCACTCTAAGGCTCCTCCTGTCAACAAACTTGGTTTACCCTGAGTCTTAGTGCCTCTCCTGTCTCATGCTGTGTCAAAATCCTGTCCCACAAGGTCCTAGTGCCCTGTGGTTGTCTGGGTATCAGATGAGGAGGTTATGAGAAAGAAAGAGAGTTGAAGGTCAGAGGAGGAAGCTTTAGTGAGGGTCTTGTAGGTGAAGTTGAGCAGTTTGAATTCTGAAATCAATAGGGAATCAATTATGGGAGTTACAGAGTGGTCAAGCAGATGAGGAGTGGCAGGAAAATAACATTATTCTAAACTCAACATTCAGTATGGATTGTAGAGATGAAAGGTTGATGAGGGGAAGATGAGTGAGAGTATTATTGAGCGACTGGACTATTGTTTTAGGTACTTCCTGAATGAAAAATGGGTGTATTTTGTCAATGTTGCAGAGGAGGAGGCAACAAGACTGAGAGAGGGACTGGATTTGAGGGCTGAAGCTGTGGGCAAATCGGGCAGTGTGCTTGGGGAACAGGGAAGAGTGAAGAGTGAAGTTGTTAACTGTGATGGAGATGTGGTGAAGAGTAGTGGCATTAGCAGAGTGAATGATTATAAGCTCAGACTTGGACATATTCAATTTGAGGAAGCATTGGGTCATCTAGGGAGAGATGGCAATTAGATTTACAATATAGGAAAGATGTTGAAAGTCGGGGGAGGAAAGGTAGATTTGGGTGTCATCTACACACAGGTGACCCTGATTTCTAGTACTCTAGAAATGTCTGTGATAAATAAGCAAATTACAAGGGTGTACAGTATATATTAGGCTAACGCTGCAGCTTTTGGCACTAGGCAGCTTGTAGAGTGTTGCATTGAAAGCAATAGTGAGCCAACTCTCCAATACAGCTAATAGAGCAGGACTCCCAAGGATAACCTCCCTATTTGCTATATGTGGGAGGCAGGATTGACTAAGGTTATTCATTTTTGGAGTATTTATTAAAGCTTTTTTATGTATTTTTCCACACATGTTATATATATTTCACTAAATCAATAATAGTTCCAGTGTTTTATCTTATATGCACTTTTTTTTGAGTGCATCCATGTTTACTTGTCCTTCCCATTTACCCACAGCCTATTGCCTACTGCAGTACATCTGATCTGAGTTCCCAATTGTGCTAATTATTGCAAGTGTATATGCATTCTGTGCACAAATGTAAATTAATTGTAAATATTGCCTATGAAACCTTTATATAAAATGCACCATTATTTTTTTTATTTAATAGGTAGGAATGTCATGCTTCACCCCTACTAAAGAGAGAACAGGCAATATTCAATGGATCTATTTCCATTTAACCAAATCTCTCTCAGATCTCCCACTCGGAAAAGTATGATTTCCATACTACTTCTTGACTCCCTTAACCTATCGAAACGTCATTAGGAAAGAGATCTGGGTTCTGCTCCAGGAAAGGAAAGGTGAGAAAAGATAAGAGAGGGCATTTCAAAAAGCTCAAACTCCACATTAATAAAATAAACATCTTATAAAACACATTATAGGTGGTACTATACACCAGAGAGACAAAATAAGATGTTCCCTACCTCTGATCCCAAATGCTGGATGAATCTTGGTCACAGGGATACCTCTCTAAAATTGGTGGACATGCTCCCGAACTTCCCCCTTTTTGGATAAAATAAAATCTCTTCTGGGGGTAAATGTATTAAGGTGCGATTTTTATCGATTTAAAAACCGCTGTACTGCTTGTCTACATAGCTTACGCTCCATCACGCCGCTGTACTGCTTGTCTACAGAGCTTACGCTCCATCATTCCGCTGTACCGCTGTCTACAGAGCTCACGCTCCACCACTTCGCTGTACAGAAATAAAAGCATGTAGTTTAAGCTGTCTGGTCAATGTTAACATTACAGGTGGCACAATGGAAATTTAAAGAAAGCATGTTTTTTGTTGTAAAGGGGCAAAAATTATTATTCATTTTCTTACTTCCCCCTGCAGCTCAGTGCCTGTTGATCGTGTTACCTGCCTGGAAACAAAATGGGTATGTAAAAATTAGGAAACTCCAACCAGTCCCAGTGTTAAATCAATAGCACCCACATTTTAAAAACAATAATATTCACATTTGCTAAATAGATCTCTTTCCCTCAGACCAGCCCTAACATTAGATAGCAAACACATTTAATATATAAACCTATTTCCCTCCCTCCAAACAGCCCCAGCAATAATTTAAATAGTATTTACATTTAACAACTATTACCATTTCCCACAACAATCACAGGCATTAAATAATACATAATCGCATTTAATAAATAGATCTCATTTTCCACAAACAGCCCAAAATCAATAAATAGCTCCTAAACCACCCCAGCATTAAATTAAAGGTTCAATTACCCCATTAAAAATTCATAGGCCCTACTTTTAAATTAAATTGCCCCACCATCACCCCACAAATAAAATAGCACTCATTAAATAATTATCCCCCACCTGTACTCCACCATTAAATAGCCTACCTCCCACACTATATTAAGACCTCACTCACCTCTTTCCTCACATATATTAACATACTGCCCCCCCGACACTCACACACTATATTTATATACTGGCCCCCCACACTATATATAAACTGCCTACACACACACACTATATATACTGCCTACACACACATAAACACACACTCTATATACACTGCCTACACACACACACAAAAAAAATATGTACAATGCCCACACACACACAATATATACACTGCCCACACACACACACACAATATATACACTTTCCACACACAGAATCACAATATATACACTGCCCACACACACAATATATACAATGCCCACTCGCACACACACACAATATATATACTGTACCAGGGGCAAACGCAGGATTTGTAGAGAGGGGTTTCCACACCATGCCACCAGTGGGTGTGACAAGCATGCATGGGGGCGTGGCTATAATATTAGACAGTGATTGGCTGCTCTCCAACTCTTCCTATCCCAATAATATACATTGCCAATGCTGCGTGCACTACTGTTAGGTGCACGCAGCTCTCCCTTTTCAAGCAGAGACGTGTGAAGCGGGGCAGGGTCCAGCCACCTCAATTATACAGTTCCCCAGGCTTAGATCGGGGTTTCCAGGCACTAGGAAAACCCCCCCTCGGTTTGCCTATGTGTACACACACTCAATATATACACTGCCCACACACACTCACACACACAATATATACACTGCCTTACCTTATTCCACCCGCGCATCTGTGGCAGTTCACACATTGGATGGCACCTGTCACGTGGTGCGCGTCCCATGTGACAAGCTACGAGGATGAGGGGCCGGAGCGCAACCGTGATGAGAGGTGGCTGGTCTCGGAACAGGGGCCAGCCACCAAATAATACAGACTTGGGCCGGTTCATGCACCGGCCCAAATTAGCAATTTTCGATCCAGCCCAGCAAACCCCTGCATTTTACCCTACTCAAGAAATAAATAAACATTGTAAAATATTGATGTCCAATATTAAAGCAACTGCCAAAAGTCTTATAGCTAAAAAGTGGAAAAATCCCAGATAGCCTCTATGGAAAAAATAATGTATTACCTCCACGACAGAGAGCAAGACCTTAATCAGTTGTGGACACATTGGATTTTTGCTGAAACCCAAATCCCAGGCCACGCCACTCCACTCTTGATTACTAAAACTATAAATTTCCATCACTGCTACAATCTCCTCCTCCTGACTAAATACCTTTCATTAACCAAAAAGAAAATTTCTGGACTCTACAGGCCGTCCAACCCCAAGATGTAATAAAGAATCTCTCACCACATCTTTTCCCATAATGGTATTTCTTGTAGTAACCACCATCCCTTTTTCATATGCTCCCTAGCCCCCTCCCCGCTTGTTTTTTTTGTTTTTTATTTTTATTTGTCAGAATGCAAATAAAACGAAACAGTTATCATAAAAAGTTAAATAATACTGATTATGCAATGCAAAAATTTAAAAAAATTAGATTTTACTAGATAGCATTAATAAAACAAACAAAACTTATTGAAAACTTTAAGATGGCAGATGCAGGGGAAGGTGGTGCCACCAGGTTTAGGTGGGTTTACTCTGTAGAAAGAGCAAGGAGGCCCAGAACTAAGTGAAGGTGTATTCTTTATCATGTAGGAGATAAGTCATATTTTTAAGGGAGAAAACAATGGGCTGGGCCTCGCTCCTTCCAGAATTTTGCAATCATGAATTTTCCTATGGCCAAGAAGTGGGTGGCTAACTTAGCTGAATTTTTGACTGAGTCCTGTAATAGATAACCGAGGGGAAAGGTCCAAGGATCTTTTAATCACAGGATACAGAAGGAGCAAGACCAAGAGATCCCAAACCCTGTCCCAGAAAGCTGAGATTTTTGGGTATGTCTACCAAATATCAAGAACAAGCCATGTTGGCCACAGTCTCTCCAGCAGTTCAGAGTGGCAGAAGGGTACATAGGTAATATGAGGTATAATACCATCTATAATATACCCTAAAAGCATTTTCTTAAATCGAGGTGGAGATGGAGCTGACTGCAGTTTGTCAATAGTCCTCCTCAGGGGGATGGCCCAGATACCTCTCCCAATCCCTGTCGGGCCTGGCCCAGGAATTTCTCTAGTAGGATTCCATAAAGTATAGATATCATACCCCTTCTCAAAGGAAAAGGTAGCCATAGCTTTTCAAAACCTGAGAAAATAATGTGGAAGAAAATGTTGCAGTAGGTAAAGGTGAAAAATCTGTACAAGAGGTCCGGGTGTTGTTTGGTATTGTTTTAAATGTAAGCCAGGACCCCCTTCCGAGAGATCACAATCAAAATGGTAGCCTTCTTATATCCAGGGAAGGGAGCAGGGTGTTAGAAAATACAAAAAGAGAACACACACTCAGTCCCTTGCATATCTATGCCAACTTTAACATTTTTGCATGACATTAAATTTAAGACATTTAATTTCCTATTTGCTCATAAGTAATCCAAAACCAAAGTTTGCTCACGGAAAAAAAACTGTTCCACGGTCAAAAATTTAAGAGAACATTGATAACAGTTATGAAGCAGATACACGCTATTATTTTCTATCTAACTTATTTTGCAAATGCTGCTATAAAGTTAAAAAGTATATTTTACAAGCATAAGAGCCCCAACATTTCAAAGCTTTAAAAGGATTTCTAGGTTTATTAAGCAGAGGAACCCTTGATTTTAATGGTACTACACAAACCCATCATTGTTTATTTATAACAATTATAGTCTTGCTTATTTGTATTTTCAAAGGTTCAGCAACATCAAAAATGTAGCAAATTTGCTAACAAAATAATCATCTTGTTTTGATTTTTTATAGCAGGCCTATATGTTGTCATTATTATTTCCTATCTTTATTTCAAATTCCCAGAAAGAAAGTTTGAAAGAAACTTATATAATGAGGTAGCTGGATAGGAGCTGGACGGTTCTCACTGTAGAGTACAATACAACTATAAAAGATATTTCAGAGAAAAGACTGAATTCTCAGATAATGTTGAACCTCCTTTGTGCAATGTTGTGAGATATGTGGCCTTTGCCTTACACATGACGCAGTTATGCTTCAGAGCATCCTAGTTCAAGACAGTTTTAGATGAATAGGAAGCTTCAACCAATTAGCTTAGTTAAATGGAGCAGTTCTAGAAGAGTGGGGCACATATAAAACTTACAACAAAAGATTCCAAAAAAGATAGAAAGAAAAAGAGAAAACTGATTGTACTGCTCTTGGTACCCTTTGCATTTTGAACACTGTAGAAAAAATGAGCATTTCTACATTTTATTTGAAATTATTTCTGAGATTTGTGACTTCACTTAATTCAAAAGACAATGGTAAATTTAGGAGGAGATAGAAAATTTTCCTAACTGCCATGGTCCATCGGAACTTTGCTGTCAATGATCTCAAGTCCCCAGAGGCACGGCCGCAAACTTTAAATGTATCGCTACCTAGTTGCACTGTACGATGTTCGATCATTGTTGTTTGCATCATACAAGTTGTCCTCAACAACAGCTCTCATTTCTTATAAAATTAGACAAAAGCTGACATATAACATCCCTCAACATCAATTGTGATGTATTGGTTGCTCCACAAACAAAAAAGTTGTTTAACTTTCATAGCCTTGATATAGTATTACCATACATTACTATCTTCCTTTTAAAATAACGTAAATAAAATCAAGGTTTTAATGACTAATATTCACAAAGAGAACTTGTTAATTGGGGATAGGTCCTTGTATTGATATACATCAGTGATGGGCAAACTACGGCCCGCGGGCCAGATCCAGCCCACTTAGAGGTTCTATCCGGCCCGCCAATATTTTAAAAATTTTTATTAAAATATGCAGAAAATTATTAGGGCCGACCCTGTGTGTCAGAACCTTCATTGTTATGCCTTCCCAGCTATTTCCTCCACTACACTTCATCCTCCTTCCTAAAAGTACACTTCGTATGTCAATCACTCAAACACCTGCCCGCCCCCTAATGGCTGAAAGTCATGTGAGAAGAGATGGGCTGGGCCATATACTAAGGCGGATTTCGATTGGCTGCTGTGTTGTCAGTTAGTGGCTCACCAGAAAGTTGTATCTGTAACAACCTGCTGAAATAAGTGCTGTGTCTGTACGATCACTGCACTTATAGAGGTAACACTGCTATATAACACCCTCCCGTCCCATTCAAAAATTTGTATTATATATTTCGATATTTAAGTTTTTTAATAAATTATATTGGCATATCTTAAATTGCTATATTTTCATATATTTTTTAAATCCAAATAAATGGGGATACAGCTAAATCAAAAAAATACATACAGCTGATCACACGTAGGATTATGGGTAAGTTATTCTCGCCTAAGAAAGCAACATTACTACTTATATTATGGAATTCAGCTAAGAGCATTTCAGTGGACATTCCAAGCTTCTTTTATTTTTTTCCTGACCTGCAACACAGAACTGCTCTGGGGTGATGGTGTGATCCTCATATTAGGGCCAAATTCATCCAAAGAGACCTCTTATGTGAGTCCAGTGAAAGAAACTTTAGGCATTTATTATTGCAATTTAATGATACTTCTAATGACATTCAAAAAGAACGGAAGATTGTCAACAAATATGTGTTCCAAATATCTTACCAATAACTTGATAAGAGAACAAATGTGTTATTATTTATTTGTTCCTTCATGTCTCAGACAACTGGAATGATAAAGGATAACTGCATTCCAGTGTTTCTGCTTCAGATTTCAGGCCCTCCTCTTCAACTCTACCAGATTGCCTGTTGAATGGGAAGGTCCTAAATATGCGTAGCAGGAACACTGGAATGCTATTGATCTAGTCTTCTGTTTACTTTAATAATGTTGCACATGCTTACTGTTATGTGGCATATGTAAATGCAATTTTACACTGCATGATATTATTCATTAATAGGTTAATTTGGTCTATGTGCCAATATTTTACATATTGTCTCCCTTCCTAAAAGCATTACTTTCACCGCTGTGACTTTGTTCTAAATACTTAAAGATGTTTTTTTTCTACTACACGGTTTTAATGATGTTTCTTTCTATTAAAACTATTGCATGCATTTAATTGTTTAAAGCAGGCCTGTCCAACCTGCGTCCCTCCAGATGTTGCGAAACTACAAGTCCCAGCATGCCCTTCCAGCTATCAACAGGTTGTCTACTGGCAAAGCATGCTGGGGCTTGTAGTTTCACAACACCTGGAGGGCCGCAGGTTGGACAGGCCTGGTTTAAAGAAACTAGGTTGTTTATAATGGGCCATATTTTTCATCTTTATGGGTTAGATAGATAGTATGATATGCGCTAACTCGATGTTAAAAAAAACAACATAAAATGGAGCCCATTGTAGGTGGATCCACAGATCCTCAGGAAAGAATTCAAATATCCTAGTACTCCAGCTGCAATCTGTTAAACTAAATTAAATTCAGTTTTAATTAAATTAAATGTTTACTAAACAGAAAGAGTTGGCAAAAGGATTTAAGAAAAATGCATTTTAAGCAAATTTGTGAATAAGCTATAGGAATTAGGTTATGACCAAAGAAAGCAGAAATTCATTGTACAAGGAATTTATTCATCTGTGTATTTTGTACAGCATGTTGAAACATCATTTTGAAGTAATTCAGGGAAACATTTAGGTAGTTGATAGGATCTAACAAAGAAGAACAAAATTAAAGGATATTGTACCTAAGTATTACTTATTATAAAAACAATATATGGTTCATAATACTATACATATTAATTAAAGAAAGACCTTGAGTCCGAAAAGCAGTTTACTTAAAATGTATATTTAGCAAACCGAGCATATAGTCTACAATTTTCATGATAATTTGACAACTAAGGGGCTTATGTTAAGTTAAACATAAATTGCATTCTTGTGTGTGATGCCCTTTTTTACTTCTGGACAAGCACGCAAAGCACTAGTTCAGAAAATAGTGGTACATGTACATGCTCAGGTGTAAAAAGTGTATTTTACACCAGAAACGCAATTTGTGTTCAACTTATCACGAGCCACTAAGAAGTCATTTTCTAGTGTAAATTATGGCTATATATGGCATTCTATTACTTATTTGGCCAAAAAAACAGCATCCAAACTTTTAATAATAATAATTAAATAACCAGATGCAAATAATAAACATCTTTCTGTAGAATGACTTATGACAATATGTTTAGCTGCATATTTGTAGTAAAACAAAGTAAAAATGATCCCTCCCCAACCCACCCCATATAGTAGGTGTTTATTCCCAATTAGATGAGCAGGAAAGAAGTGATCTATAATGGAGCAGTGTTACACTGTATACAATCTCAGATTGCTAACATATGTAATATAAAGTTTTTAAATAGAAGGATCATAAAATAAATAGTTACATTTATAACAAACATTCTAAACTTAATAGGAAACCCAGTGTGATAACCCTAACATTGTTTTTTTACTAAGAATAAGTCTATGGAAATCATATATAAGCTTCTGCTCGAGTTTACTGTCTTCAAAAAAGCACACAAATTCGTTAGTAACTGACAATACTTAAACATTTTCAAAGATTGCCCTAGATTAACATTCTGAGCATTTACATGAAAAGCAATACATTGACTTTCAACAGTATATAGCAGATAAAATGAGTAGTAATTTGTAGCCTATTTACGTCTATATGGGAAGTAAGTTTCTGCTGTATGATATGTAAAATGATTGTACTGCTGAACACTTCTCCTGATTCCGATACATATGGCAGCACTAAGTACGAAGCTTTGTTTATCATTTTTAATAAAATCTGCTGAAATCATGTCAACAAACTTAAGATTTCAAAACAGATACTTTCCCATGAAAAATATTGTTAAAAATCAGATAAATCTAATGTGTGGAATATTTATTTATTTATTCATTAAGCATTGCGTAGTGAGTTATAAGTAATCTAAACCAATTCCATTTACACAATTTAACAGAAATACTAGCATAAGCACTAGATACATAATTTACCATTTCAAATATTTCATAGTTATCTTTTGTAGCTTCCACAAATTTGATGCAGGCTGGCAGTCATTGCAGCATACTTTTCTTTTAAAATGACGGCATTGCACAAATGAATTTAATTTGCATAGAATTACTGTCTGGAGATGTCCATTTTGTGGGAGGCCAGGGGACAATAGGTCAAATATAACATTTTAACTCAGTGTCTCTATTGTGTTTTTAATTGCATTAAAATGTGTGTAGGCCTTCCTCTCTGCAAAGATACTTGTTTCTGGAGGTGGTGGGTATATGCAGTTTCAGATATTTCAGCCTAACACAATCACAAGCTTTAATTTAACTCCCAATGCTGTGGTAAGTAATAATGCAGAACAAGCAGTAAATGGATGCATTAAGTTTAAAGCAGACGGACATGTTACTTTGACTTAAAAGGCAGACCTGGTAATTTTGTTTTGCTTTTGCTTTTTCATTAAAAGGTAATGTAAACGATTCTTTGCTATTAGAAAGGTTCTATTATTGAAGATCAGTTTAATTTTACACAACAACTAAAACAGAAGTAAGTAAACAGAAGCAAAGAAAGAAGAAACAGCTAAAAAAAATGAACACAACCATGCAAAATGCATACATTTTATTGGAATAAAAACAGAATAACAATGAATAACAGTGGGGTATAGCTATAAATGTTAAAAAACACAAAAACAACTAAACCACATGGGTATGACAAGTGGAAAAATAACAAGTTATATATATATCCACAACTAAACCACATGGGTGTGACAAGTAGAAAAAGAGCATATATATATATATATATATATATATATATATATATATATATATATATATATGACATTAACATTTTTAATGCCAGGTAGGAAAATTTAAAGAAGAAAATGATAAAAGTTATTATACTGATGAAATACAGACAACCCTGTTATGTTGATAATGGACTTATTTTTATTCAAGCGTACATGTAATCAAGTAATAGATTATTGCAATATTTGAATTAGAGATGTTCACTGACCCCCATGAAGTGGTTTTGGTTTTGGATCTGGATTAGCTTCATGTTTTGGTTTTGGCAAAACCACCCTTGGTTTTGGTTTTGTATTTTTTTTAGAAAAATTGCTAAAATATGCTAAAATCACAAAAATTTGCTATTTTTCTGATCCTACATTATTATTAACCTTAATAACACTAATTTCAAGTCATTTGCAGTCAATTTTAACTACCTCACAGGTCACATTATTATTTTCATACACTTTCGGACAAATACTGCAGCGACCTGGCTGGATGCTAAGCGACAGAGCAATGACTCAAACACACGGCAGTTCCTACCACATCTAGGACACATTGGCACACAGCAGTTTGTATTTTTCTGCAAAGAGATTTATCACTGGAGCCAGGGTTTCCCAAACCCAGTCCTCAGGGCTCCCTAACAGTGTAGGTTTTCCATATCTCCTTGCTGGTGCACAGGTGTATTCATTACTGACTGACACATTGTAACAGATCCACAGGTGGTACTAAATATGTCACATGTGATCCGGAAAACCTGCACTGTTGGGGAGCCATGAGGACTGGGTTTGGGAAACCCTGCTGTAAGCACTATTATTCCTATTTTTTGCAATGAGATTTAACACAGGAGCTCTCCTATCTGTGTGCTACCTATATAGCACAGTAGAATTGGACTGCAGCATTACACCAACCCTGCCAGCAGCACTAGTATTTGTATTTTTCTGCAATGAGATTTACCACTGGAGCTATGGAGCTCTTCTGAATGTCACTGATTACTTTCTTTAAACTGCTACCAGCCTCCTCTTTCAATTCTCTAACTTTGCCTGCCCAACTGCTCTACACTCTATGCTACCCCTTCTGTGTCCCTCTCTCAAATAGCGCTAAATAGCCGTGGATGGCGGTATTTATAGATTCCAAAACTCAGGAAATCCGACGATGTCACATTGACGTTTGCCTCGATTTGGAATCGGAATTGGCGCGAAATTATCAAGCCTACTCGGCTCGGTACTCGAATCCCCTAAGTTTCGGGAAACTGAGCCCGCCCATCTCTAATTTGAATTGAGAGACAGCTATACAATTAGTAATTGAATCCTTGTCTCTTTTTTAAGTTAGACATAATATTAACAAGTATATATTAACAGAGGCCTTACTTCATATCCTGTCTTGAGACTCTTTAATCCAAATTACTGAGCCACTGAATAATCAAGGAACATAAATTAATTTATACACACATCTGTGCAATGTGTTTATAAAGCTCAAATGAATGTTATTCCATGTGTTTCCTTTAAGTGTAAATTCAAAGACTGATTTTTCCAGTGACATCCATCTGTATAAATGTAATAACTGATTTTCTGCAAGTGGACTTAATGATAGCTTGAATGGCTGTCAATGAGGAATAGCTACCTCTTCTCTTGTCTAGCAAACTGCCATTAATAGAGAGCTGAAAATGGGGACGTGGCTAAGGAGAAGAAGAACAGTGCAGTCTGTCCACAACACACATTGGGGGTCATTTAGGGTGACTAGGCTTAACACTTAATTTTGTGTTATTGGTTTATTGTGCTTCACACACACTCATGTAGATATTTCACACATTTGCCTGTGGTCACGCCCTGGTTTTGAGGCCCATTGTGAGATTTACACATTCCATACACTGAGGCTGGGTACACACTACAGAGTTTTCCGACCAATTTGTTATCTATAACGATTGTACTAATGACTGACAAAACAAAAATGTCCATGCCGATTCATGCGTACACACTATACATGTTTTAAAATATGTACCCTGAGATCTGTGCTCTTCATCTGTCATATCCGTCAACTGAAAAGATCATGACTCTGTAAATTCTATGGAGATCCTGATCATGAGTGCGTACACACAGCAGGATTGGAAGGATGTTGTTCCATAGCTGAACGAGATTTATAGTTCTGCTGAACAATTAAAACAAACAATGGTCGATGCTTTGGAACAACTATTGTTCATCATCAAAGTGTACTTACTAATGCAATATCAGGCTGAACAGTCGTCTATCAGGTGATTAGCCCGATAATTGGCTGAAAACACTGTAGTGTGTACACATTCTAAGAGCAAAATCCATCTAATCACTGGCTTTCTTTTGGACCAGCCCCTCATTATAGCAACATTAGTATTGGCAATTGCTCGGGTTCTCCAAAGAACTCAAGGAAGTAGTATTCGAAGTGGGGTTGTTTTAATAATAGGTTATATTTTTTAGCTTTAAACTTTTAAAGCTTTCTTAAAAAAGGAGACACTCACTTATAGCTCACTTATAGCTAGTTTTTTACAGTAGAATTTTTCGCGTTAACTCTGTAATTGAAGGTGAGCTTATGCAAATTACATTGGACTTGTTGCCAACAAAGTATATGGAAACAGATATTTTATCAGCATAGGTACAGCCAGACATCTAACTTGCATATACAGCAATTTCAAACTTATTAGATCCCTTAAGTGCAAGGGCTCTTTTTTTTAAAAAAAAAGTTTTTATTTGAAACAACAGTAAATACAAATCGTAGAGACAAAAGTACAGTACACAAGTCTAGGGATATTGTAAAAGGATGACAAGTAACAATAACAATATACACCCAAATTTGTCAATTATTGAAATATGAATATCAATAACATTATTGATATTCATATTTCAATAGTTGACACAGTTGGGTGGGTATATCGATATAAGAAACAACATTGAATTGAATTTTTGACATTGGATAGATAACAGTGTGACAACATTTAATAGGTTGATTATTGTGTACTAAAAAGGACATTGTATTTCCCTGTTGTTTTGATTTTTTTGTCTATGTATACAAGGGGTTGCGGGATGGTAGATTGGATATGAGAAAGGGAAGGTGGGACCTAGTTCTCTGGGTGGCCTGCAAGACAAGAAGATAAGTGAAGTTAAAAAGGATTGAAAAGAAGATTCTCTCTATGCACAGAGTAGGGAGTAAAATCATATTATCTAAAGAGATCCCAGAATAGGGGAAATGTAAAGGATTACCATAGTTCTTATACATTTTGGAAGTTTTTAATAAGATTAGTAAGTAGACTATTGATATGTTCCATGGAGACGACATATCATATATGTGATATAACAGTTGAGAGAGACAGTGAATTTTATTTTTTTGCAAGGGCATTTTTAGTGTACTGTTTGTAGTGTATCTGGACTTTAACGTACATTATTATTTTTCCATGTACACAAGCAATTTATAGTGGGGCATATGTGCCCCAACAATTTTACTATTGAAAATGAAACTTGAAGCTAGTAAATTAAGAATTTTATAATGATTCACCATTCATCTCCAACATTGCACAACTGTCTTCTTACTCTCCATGTACCCAATGCTTAATGATGCCCACTTTACATTTTTGTTTCAATTCATCTCCAATAAATGAAATGGTGATTTTCAATTTTCATTGATTGACATTGTTTTTTCTGCTGCATTATAGCCCTACCTTCAGTTTTTCATGCAAGTGCAAATGCATGCAAAAGTATAACCCATTATATTCCATGTGTCCCTATGTCCATGTGTGTTCATACTTGTTCCTGTGTGTATTGCAGTACCATTATTTGGTTGCTGTGTGCTCTATTTTCATGCATTCTTAGCATGTCAACGCAATTGAAAATGTCTTTTCATCTCTGTGGCAGCACGGTGTATACATTCCCAGTTTTATCCAGTGTTGAGCTGTATTTTTCAAATGTATATCAAACGTTCAGTCATACAAATGACCTATGCATTTCAATGTAGTTGTGCGTTACATGAATTAAAAAGAAAAAGTAATTAAAATGATTGAATCATTGATATGAATGGAGATGCATAGCATTGTTCATTGTATTTTTATTGAGCAATAGAGATTCAGTTTGTCTGTTTTGATGTGTGATCAATGCAAGGAGTCTGTGGAGCTTCCCTCACCTCTAACCAACCACAATAGTGTAGGAACTTGCTTGTCATAGGATAAACTGCTAGGAGGAGTCTTGGTGAATTCAGATTAGTCATCCTCAGTATCGATGATGCAGCTTGCAAGGCCCTCTCCCACTCCACTGCCCTTTACATCTCCAACCTCCTCTCCCCCCACACCACATCACATTCCCTACCAATGACCATCGCCTCTCCTCCGCACTGATCACCTCATACTACTCCAGAATTCAAGATTTCTCCTGGGCTGCCCCCCTTCACTGGAATGACCTCCCAAGCTCCATCTGACAGTCACCTAATTTGTGCACTTTCAAACGGGCACTTAAAACTCACCTCTTCTTCAAAGCCTACCAGCCATCCACCTAAGCTGCTCTCCATGCCTGACTCCACCTTTCTTTCCCTACCCCACCACTTGCTTCTTTTGCAATTGACCCCCTCCATCTCCACATTGTATCTCCTGTCTGTTTCCCCTCCTTTAGGATGTAAGCTCTCACAAGCAGGGCCCTCTTCCCTTCTGTCTCTCTACCTATTCTTCTGCTCCATCCTCAATGTGTAAGTTATGTTGGGAGCTTTGAAGTCCTGGTATTTTTGTTTACTATTCTGTATGGTTCTACCCTGTATGATCCATTGTCTGTACTCTATACGGCGATGTGGATACCTTGTGGCACCCTATAAATAAAGAACAATAATAATAACAGGGAATTTTATTTCAATAAAAGCAATTTAATAATCATATGTGCGTTTTGCTATTTTGTAATAATGAAACAGAGATTTATGGACTATTTACCATTAAGATTGGAGTCCTAATATTTCTTATTTGCTAGAAAGAACTCCATAACGCTATACAACAGGGCTGGTAGTCTCTGAGAGAGGCACACATATTTTGCATCCTCAGAAAGAAGCACCAGTTTTGCCAGTTTTTGACAGCCTAGGACTGGTTTCCTTTACGATAGGGGAAACAATGCTGTTGAAATAATGGAAGCAGATTACGCTGTCCAGACTGCCAATAGATTCCACTGTAATTGGAAGGCCACGTACTTACCCCCTCTGTTTTAGTGGGATGAAGTGCAGCCTGCCAAGTTCTGAGGCTGATTGAGGAATTTGAGAAGACGAACTACTGTGAGTGTTTTTATCAATTATTTTATTTATTTATTATTATTTACTTGTATCACACACTCTGAAATTCCACTTAAAAAGAATGGGCTATTGATATCAATGGGAAAAGCCCCATACCACTTGCATTTTGAAGACACTTGTAAACGTCCAGCGCATATAAATCACATGTGCACCACATATCAAATGCCTGTCTGATACATTCACAAACACATGACGTTTATATATGTTTTCCCAGCAGGTAAGGGCCCTTATGGCTAAACTTTGACATTTCTCTGCAGCACTAACGTTAAATTGTTTTGAAGGAAGTTTAACCATTGTTGCAACAAAGTAAAAAAAAATAGTCTTATTTGCTGCATGACAAATTCTGTAGTTGTAAGTAGGTGAGAAAAGATGGGCTAGTGACAGCTCTGACTAGAGTTTTTTCAAACTAAATTGATACATGCTAGCTGCAATCTCAGGGTCACAAACAGGTTGCAAGTATTCAAAATATGCTTACCAGAAGGTGAGAAGTTATCATATTATCTATTGGATTTTTTTTTAAATTAATTTTGAGTTTAGATTCATTTTATGTTTCATCTCCCTTGCAACACTTTAACTCTACTTGAAACAAAGGACAGCTCCATAAAGTAATTACTTGTTACTGTCCTTTGTTTCAGGTATAATTTAAGTGTTGCATGGGAGATTTAACATAAAATGAATCTAAACTCAAAATTAATTTAAAAATAAATCCATTTCACTTAAGTTTATATGATGTTGAATACTTTTGTGTCAAAAAAGACAAAATTATTATAGGAGTGATAACTTTATTGGCTAACCAAAATAAATTATTATATCTGCTAGCTTTCAGAGCACAGAGGCCCCTTCATCAGGCATGTTTACAAATGAATGACTGAGAAAAGGGCACAACATTTTTCACTTAAATTTATACAAAAGAAAACGAAAATCTTCCATCACTGGTCTTTCCCCTCTATATGTTGCGCTAAATGTCACAATAGTTTACTTCATTCCCACAGTATCTTCTTTTCTCCCTGTAGTCGCTGTTTCTGCCGCCAACCACTGCCTTACTTCATTTCTTTTAAAAAGATGACATATGGAGGAAATATACCTTCTCTACTGTTTTTTACTAGAACAGTCATTGGTATGGGGCACAAAGAAGTAGTATGCATCGTTGACTCACTCCATGAGCTTTTGCTCTCGATACCAATTCATGAAAATATGATTGTATACACAAATTTTCATCCTGATTACTTAAACAATATTATGCATATACTGTCCAATTTCATCATGATCAGTTCATCAGTATTCAATAATAAAAAGAACTGAACATAGTTGGTAACATCCTGAGTATTTTCTTTGGAATGTTATATTGCAGTATGTTTGATTAAAAATATATCTTGTTCAACAAACATATTTATAACATATTGAAATATTTGAATATCACTGAATGTTAATTTTATCACAAGGCCTGCAATACATTTGTGTTAAAAAAAAAATTACAATATATTTCCTTGCCTACATAGAGAATAATATTATGTTATTATTAATGTTATTTAATCTAATAATAATGTGAATTGACATAAACTACTAAAAGCTGAAATCAAATGTAAGCTTTATTATTAAAAAATCATTTGTATTACATTTTACAAACCTTATTGTTTGTCATTTTCTATTTCATTATCCTAACTTCCTTTTATTCAAAATAGATAGCTGCTTAATTTACATAATTGATGTCCTCTACTTTCTCGTTATGCATTATAATGCCAGAGTTTGAATTTATGAATACAGCATAGGTTTAAACTTAACCTAGTGAAAGACAAATTTACTCTGTCACCACTGTTTAACAAAAGAAGGGTTTACTTTATGAATAAATAAAACAGATATTAAGGAAAACGACATCAGAAATATTAATATATGCAGTCTACTCACTGGAAGATTACCCATATTAGTTATTCATCGCGAGATAGGATAGGTGAAGACAAAAAAAAATTCTAATATCCTGGAAACATTTAATAAAATAGGATAATGGCATTTCAAAACAGAAGAAACCTGTTTTAATAAGTTCTCTGTCTATCAAATTAACATATGAGAATGGCATTGGCTCTGTGATTAATAATAATGTACAGTATGAATAAATGATAACAAGTGTAGCAATATGATGATGCCGGGATTACGATAACACTCATCCTCCTTATATCATTAAAATGCTATTTTCACTGCAAGGTATAATTTGTTGGCTTTTAGATCATCAAAGAGTAATGTGATGAATCATGGGAAAAATAAAATTATGCCAAACTGATGCCTGCAATGCAGTTATTTTCAGTGCATTATTTTACTTCTATCTTTTTCATTAACAATATTGGTGTGCATTTAATCTTTGTCATACTTATTTTATTTAAGACTTCTAAAAGAAATATTGCAGTGAATCCATTATTTCTTTTTCTCTAACCTTCCATCTCATGACAATGTTAAGTTTCTATAGCTGACATTTGCGTCTATGACTTGTGAGACAATTAAAGGGACATTATGCTAAAAGTTTACGCAGTTTGCAAAATGTATGGGGGTCATATGCAAAATAAGAAAAACATCACAGTGCAAGCCTTAACTATACTGTATACTGCTGTAGATATTTTTACGTACAGACCATAAATGCGAGAAATCTCAAAGTCCAGAAGAGATCTTTTACACACATATATATATATATATATATATACAAGATAAGCCGTGCATGATACTCATGCATTCTAGTCAAATCAAGCTACTTAAGGTCTTAAAAAGCTTCTTGTCATGCATTTGGGCCTAGCCCAGGCCTCCTCAGGGGAAGAGCGTTACTTCCCGACACAAGCGCCCTTTTTAATGTGTGTTCATGAGGTAAAATTACCTTTCGAAAATGAGTTTGAGCCCTCAACTCGTAAATTTAGCCTTTACTACCCCTCCCACAGGGGGGAAGGGGGGATGATGGAAGTTAACTGACTCACTATTCTAATTTTTTTGTCAAATAATGTCAGTATACCAAATTTCAGGTCAATTGGATGAGCCCTTTCTGAGAAAATATTTTTCTCCACACACACACACACACACACACACTAACACACGCCGCTAGGCTTTTACTTTTATATATTAGATAATTCTAAGAATTTAGTAGGTCAGTGTATAACTCCGCCCAGCAGGTGGCGCTGCAGCTTGTTTGTTTTTTTTCCACACACAGACTAACACACGCCGCTAGGCTTTTATATATATATATATATATATATATATATATATATATATATATATATTCTTACATATGTGTATTACTGCCAAGAACAGTATAAACCAGGGTTTCCCAAACCCAGTCCTCAGGGCTCCCCAACAGTGCAGGTTGTCCATATCTCCTTGCTGGAGCACAGGTGTATTCATTACTGACTGACACATTGTAACAGATCCACAGGTGGTCATAATTATGTCACATGTGATCTGGAAAACCTGCACTGTTGGGGAGCCCTGAGGACTGGGTTTGGGAAACCCTGGTATAAACTATAGAAACAACGCTTCAGAAACCAAACCTGGGTAGTGAATTGACTTTTTATGACCAATTGTTTAATATTGGTACAACCAGTACCAATATTAAAGAATTGGGTGTGACGCAGTTCATGCCTCACATGCTGTTATAATTCAATTAAATCCATGTGGTTCTCCACTGCTATACACCTGTGCTGTTCCCAATGAGATGTATTGAATGTTCCCAATGAGATGTACTGAAACTATTTTAACATCCAACAATAGTAAAAGTGCTTAAAGGGGTGCTGGTAACACCTTTAACAGAATTATTCCATCTGTCACCTGCTACAGACGTAATTCCAGAGGACTGGAAAAGAGTGAATGTAGTCCCACTGCGCAAAAGTGAAAGCAAGGTAGAGGCAAGCAACTACTGACCAGTGAGCCTTACATCAGTAGTAGGGAAATTGATGGAAACACTCTTAAAATAAAGAGTTGTAGAATATCTTAAATCCAGCAATTTACAGGATCAAAACAGCATTGATTTACTTGGGGTAGATCATGTCAAACAAATCTTATTGACTAATTGTTAAGGACCATGGCTGTTTGATAAGCTTCTAGAACCAGACTGGTAGAGATCTTCACCTATAGTAGCCAACATTCCAATAGAACTAGTACGTTCGGAGGTACTCGGATGCCCCAGGACTTAGTGCTATAATAGTAGAAGCTTATCAGAACAAACCGTAGCACCAGGTGGACATGAACCGGAACACTGGAGACGGATACCAGAGACAGCCCAAGGATCGTGGGTCAGATGCGAGCAGAATAGCCAGGAGACAGACAAAAGGTCAGGGCAAGCAGTTCAAACAGAAGTCAGAGTCAAGCCAAAGAGTCACAACAGGTAATCAATCCAAAGTAGCAAGGAAAACACAGGGGAGCTGATCAGCAATGTGTTCAGGCACAGCAACGTTATGACTGGCAGGGAGGCTAAGTCTGCCTTAAATGATCAGATTCTCCACTCAGTTGCCAAGAGCCTAATAAGCCCCAGGAGGCTGCTTTATAAATTATTTATTTGCGCACCCGCCCAGCTGCCCCAAATGCCGGGATGCATTGCTGATTGTAATAGTGTTCCGCCTGTTTTTGAAGATCCTGGAAGTTACATCCCAGCTATTGTCATGACACCCGGGATGCAGGTGAGAGCGGGCACTGGTAGCTGTGACTTGCAATAGTACCTTCCATCAAGTAACCCCGACATCCTGGTTTTCTGGAAAATCGTTTAAAAAATTATTGTTAGTGTGTAGATGTCTCCACGGAACCCAGGATCGTTCCTCTGGACCACAATCCTTCCACTGTACCAGAAAATGGACTTGCTTTTGGACCCTCTTGGAATCAAGAATCTTTCTATCACAAATATCCGACATCCATACATGTTAACTGACCAAGTTCTCTGTGGTTGGTGCCGTCTAAACTGAATAGAAAACAGGTTTGAGGAGAGAACAATGAAACGTGTATGGTTTCTTCAGGGAATGAGGAAGCCTTAGCCTGAAGGCCACAGTATTAACTTGTTCGGTGATTGAGAAGGGTCCAAAGAACCTGGGCCTAGGCACACCTTTTATTCTATGTCTAGGCCTTATCTTTTCCTGCCTTGTTAGAGCAAGAGCGAAGTAGATGACGATTGTTGCCACAGTACAGTCATAGGCCTAAGGAGCGTTGCCTAGACATTTCCTCTGGGGAGAGGAAATAATCTCCTAACTGCAAGGGTTCAGAGAAATCCAGCGGTGCAGGATAAAAAACCAAATGGGAGCAAGAAGACAGGGATGAGTTCTTTTGAGCCTTCCTTTCCTTGATTCTATGGTTGATCTTGATTACCAACTGCAGCATATACTCAAAGGTAGTTGGTGAGGGATACTGCACCAAGGAGTCCTTAATCGGCTCAGGGAGACCGAGACGAAATTGACTTTGCAGCATCAGATCATTCCACTGAATATCACTGGGCCAATGCCTGAACTTGGCACAATACTCCTCGTCAGTTTACCAACCTTGTCTCAGTGCCCTTAGGTGTAATTCAGTTGAGGCTACCTGGTTAGGGATATCATAGTGGAGGCCTAGGGCATTGAAAAAGGCATTGTCACGGTTCAAATACAAGTACAGCTCAGGAGCCAGGAATGAAGTGAAAGCACATGAAGTTTATTGCTGAATATACAGGAACATGCAGGAATAAATACCGGGTAGATGGCTGATGAAGGTAAGTGGTAATATGGAGAGATCCAGGCAGCATGAAACCATAAGCACAGCAGAGCAAAGGAACAACAGGATGGGACAACAGGTCAGTAGAATGAATGTTGGGATCCTAATGCAGTATAATCACAGGAACAAGGCAGGAGGAAGAAACACAGGGTGTAACAACAATAACCAGCCCTGTGTGCTGGGAGTGACAGGTATATATAAGGGGAATGAGACACACCCAGGTGCATGAGATAATTAGTGAACAGAAAGGTTAACTCCTCAAGCACAAGAATAAAGCACAATAGCAGCACCTCTGGTGAATGGAGGTACTGCTGTTAACACATAGAATTAACAAAAATAGCAAAGTCTGATAGTCCAGGTTAGGAGCTGCCAGGCAAAGCAGTATGCTGCAGGCAGATAGTGACAGTACCCCCCCTTTAAAGGGCGGATTCCAGACGCCCAATTACCAAAAATGTCTAAATTCGTCTGAATCATAGTCCACAAAAGGGTGCCCGGCAGAAAAGTCCTCGTCCATGGGCAAAAGAGCAAAGGAGGCCATGCCAGCTGCCAGTTCAAGCACTGCAGAACCACCTCTCTTCTTACGTCCTCCTCTCTTACGGGCCTTCTTCGGAATTGGAGCCTGAGCCAACTGGGTGGAGCACAAAGATAGTTCTCGGACTGTAGTGCCGGGTAGTGTTGCTGAAAGCACAGGTGACCCACAGGATGGCACTGCAGGGGTTGGAGAAAACTTTTTGATTACTTCCTCAACAAACAGTTGTAAGTCAGACAGGATGGGATCTTGGGTTTCAATAAATGGATTTGCCCAATCCAAAGCTTCTCCTTTAAAATACGAAATAAGGAACAGTACCCGTTTCTTAGGGTTGTTAACAAGCTCTGGTATGGAGGGAATATAAGAGGCAGCAAATTTCAGAAGGGCACAAAGTTGGGAAATGTGCCCCTCAAAGAAAGGCAACGGCTCAGACTTGGCACCCTCAGCACAGGATGACTCGGACTTGGCAACAGACTTGACAGGAGACCCGGAATGGGCGGCAGGCTTGGCAGCAGGCCCGGACTGGGCGGCAGAATTGGCAGCAGGCCCGGACTGGGTGGCAGACTTGGCAGCAGGCCCGGACTGGGCGGCAGACTTGGCAGCAGGCCCGGACTGGGTGGCAGACTTGGCAGCAGGCCCAGACTGGGCAGCAGACTTGGAGGCAGGCCCGGAGTGGGCGGCAGACTTGGAGGGGACAGCGCTGTGAGAAGCCTCAGAATGGACAGAACTGTGAGAAGCCTCAGGGTGGATAGCACTGTGAGAAGCCTCAGGGTAGACAGCACTGTAAGAAGCCTCAGGGTAGACAGCACTGTGAGAAGCCTCAGGGTAGACAGCACTAAGTGGTAACTCAGGCTGAACCGCATAGAGTGGCAACTCGGGCTGAACCGCATGGACAGGCAACTCGGGCTGAACCGCATGGACAGGCAACTCGGGCTGAACCGCATGGACAGGCAACTCGGGCTGAACCACATGGACTGGCAACTCGGGCTGAACCGCATGGACTGGCAACTCGGGCTGAACCGCATGGACTGGCAACTCGGGCTGAACCGCATGGACAGGCAACTCGGGCTGAACCGCATGGACAGGCAACTCGGGCTGAACCGCATGGACTGGCAACTCGGGCTGAACCACATGGACTGGCAACTCGGGCTGAACCGCATGGACAGGCAACTCGGGCTGAACCGCATGGACAGGCAACTCGGGCTGAACTGCATGGACAGGCAACTCTGGAGTGGACTGCAAGGGCAGCGCCCCCTCTTGAGAAGACTGTAAGAGCAGCGCCCCCTCTGGAGAAGACTGTAAGGGCAGCGCCCCCTCTGGAGCAGACTGTAAGGGCAGCGCCCCCTCTGGAGAAGACTGTAAGGGCAGTGCCTCCTCTGGAGAAGACTGTAAGGGCAGCGCCCCCTCTGGAGCAGACTGTAAGGGCAGCGCCCCCTCTGGAGAAGACTGTAAGGGCAGCGCCCACTCTGAAGAAGACTGTAAGGGCAGCGCCCCCTCGGGAGAAAACTGTACAGGTAGCGCCCCTTCTGGAGAAGTCTTTAAGGGCAGCACCCCCTCTGGAGGAGTCTTTAAGGGCAGTTTCCCCTCTGGAGCAGACTTTAATGGTAGTGCCCTCTCTGAAGCAGACTTTAAGGGCAGCACCCCCTCTGAAGCAGACTTTAATGGTAGCGCCTCCTCTGAAGCAGACTTTAAGGGCAGCGCCCCCTCTGGAGCAGACTTTAATGGCAGCGCCCCCTCTGGAGTAGGCTGTAGCTCAGAAACAGAGACAGCGGCTGAAGACTCGGAACTGGAGACAGAGGCAGAAGACTCGGAACTGGAGACAGAGGCTAAAGACTCGGAACTGGAGACAGAGGCAGAAGACTCGGAACTGGAGACAGAGGCTAAAGACTCGGAACTGGAGACAGAGGCTGAAGACTCGGAACTGGAGACAGAGGCTGAAGAGTCGGAACTGGAGACAGAGGCTGGGACCTTGGCACAGGAGACAGAGGTTGGGACCTCGGCACAGGAGACAGAGGCTGGGACCTCGGCACAGGAGACAGAGGCTGGGACCTCGGCACAGGAGACAGATGGAGCTGGCGCCTCAGGACAGGCGGCTGGAGCTGGCGCCTCAGGACAGGCGGCTGGAGCTGGCGCCTCAGGACAGGCGGCTGGAGCTGGCGCCTCAGGACAGGTGGCTGGAGCTGGCAGATTGGGCTCTTCCCAGAGAACAGAAATGGTGGAGCATAAACAAATTTGGAATGCCGAGTGGAAACAACAGGGGATGGTTCAGTAAGCTGATGTGGTCTACGGATAGGACAGTCCTGCAAGAAATGTGCATTGCTAGCACAGTAGAGACACAACTTGTTTGTTATTCTGTGTTGTCACTCCTCTTCGGTCAGATGAGGGCATGGACCACCTGAGAACCTGGAAATAGCCACCCCATAGTTCTTACCAAACTGTAGATTTGTAGAAGCACAATTAAGAGGTGCTGTTTGCACAGGTTCAGCAGCAGTAAAGGTGGATTGAGACAGACCAGCAGCTTCTGTATTAGAAGAGACATAATCAGACAGTCTCCTGAGAGGGTCCACAAGTAAAAAGGAAAATCTAGCAAGCTGAGAATGTAGCAAGATAATGTCCATCTGTAAAGTTTGTAGCAGTGGCAATTCCAAGATTGCTGAGACAGACATCTTGCAGAAAACAAATGAAAAATTGATTGCAGAAAAAGGTCCCAGAATAAAAATCTTCCACACGACTCCTAAGCTGTTTTTTCTTTTTGGGCTGGTTATACTGTCATGGTTCAAATACAAGTACAGCTCAGGAGCCAGGAATGAAGTGAAAGCACATGAAGTTTATTGCTGAATATACAGGAACATGCAGGAATAAATACCGGGTAGATGGCTGATGAAGGTAAGTGGTAATATGGAGAGATCCAGGCACCATGAAACCATAAGCACAGCAGAGCAAAGGAACAACAGGATGGGACAACAGGTCAGCAGAATGAATGTTGGGATCCTAATGCAGTATAATCACAGGAACAAGGCAGGAAGAAGAAACACAGGGTGTAACAACAATAACCAGCCCTGTGTGCTGGGAGTGACAGGTATATATAAGGGGAATGAGACACACCCAGGTGCATGAGATAATTAGTGAACAGAAAGGTTAACTCCTCAAGCACAAGAATAAAGCACAATAGCAGCACCTCTGGTGAATGGAGGTACTGCTATTAACACATAGAATTAACAAAAATAGCAAAGTCTGATAGTCCAGGTTAGGAGCTGCCAGGCAAAGCAGTATGCTGCAGGCAGATCGTGACAGGCATCCACAGGCCGCAGAATAGAACTGGTCGGGGCAAGACTGGAAGCCCAGGACTGAGGGTCCCCATGGAGCATGCAGATAACAATGACGACCCTTTGCTGTTCAGAGACCGAGGAGCGGGATCTAAGATGAAAATAGAGCTTGCAGTTCTCCTTAAAATTCCGGAACAGAGTTCTGTCCCCGGAGTATCGGTCTGGTAAGTTCCACTTAGGTTCTACCGCAAGTGCCAGGGTGGCTTGCGAGGCCTTAGAGGCTTCCTCCTGGGTGGACAACCAGAGCAAAAGGTCCTGAATCACTTGTGCTATGGTCTGGATCTGGCCAGCTGGGACCTGAGCAAGCATGGGATTAGTCTGACTGAGGTCCATCAGACAAAATCCTCCAATAACGTTATGAACGGTTATAATGTTAAGGAGCATGGCTGTTTGATAAGCTTCTAGAACCAGTCTGGTAGAGATCTTCACCTATAGCAGCCGCCTTTGCTGTATAACTAGTACATTTGGAGGTACTCGGATGCCCTAGGATTTAGCTCTATAATAGTAGAAGCTTATCAGAACAAACTGTAGCACCAGGTGGATATTAACCGGAATACTAGAGACGGATACTAGAGGCAGTCCAATGGTTGTGGGTCAGATGCGAACAGGATAGCCGGGAGACAGGCAAAAGAACAGGGCAATTAGCAATCACAGGTAATCCAAAAACAGGCCGAGGTCAAAGGGCACAGGAGTTCAAGCAGAATCCAGAGTCAAGCCAAAGGGTTACAACAGGAATTCAATCCAAGGTAGCAAGGGAAACACAGGAACAGGGGAGTTGGTCAACAATGTGTTCAGGCACAGCAATGCTATAACCATTAGGAAGGCTAAGCCCTCCCTGCCTTAAATAATCAGATTGTCCAATCGAATGCCAGGAACCCAATTATCCCTAGGAGGCTGCTTTATAAATTAAACTTGTTTGCGGACGCACTCGGCTGCCGCAGTTGCCGGGATGCGGCACTGATTGTAATAGTGCTCTGGCTTATCTATACTTTAATAAGGCTTTTGACACAGTGACACATCACAGACTGTTAAATAAACTCAAAGCTTGGGATTGGATTCTAAGATGGTTGAATGGATAAGATCTTGGTTGCAGGATAGAAAACAGAAAGTTATAGTAAATGGAGTTTTGTCACATGAGAGACATTTTATGAGAGGAGTACCCCAGGGATCTGTACTTGGATCAATGCTTTTTAATGTCTTTCTTGGTGACATTGCAAATGGTATTGATGAGACAGAATGTCTTTTTGCAGATGACACAAAGATATGCAACAGGGTAGACACACCAGGAGTGATAAAACAAATGATTGACGATCTAGGTAGATTAGAGGAATGGTCAAGAGCATGGCAACTACAGTTTAATGCCAAAAAATGCAAAATTATGCACTTTGGTCTCAAGAACCCAAAGACTTAAAATAGTATTAACAGCACTGTAATGGAAACTCCTGAGGAGGCAAGGGATATATGAGTCACTATTTCATGAGAAAGGCAAATCAGATACTTTGCATAGGGAGAGGAATCAGTAGCAGAAAGAAAGAAGTAATAATGTCACTGTATAGGTAATTGGTACAGCCTCATTTAAAATACTGTTTTCAGTCTGGAGACCACATATGCAGAAGGATATTAATACATTAGAGAGTGTACAAGGAAGGTCAACTAAAATGGTGCATAGTCTACGTCACAAAACTTATCCGGAAAGACTAAAAGATCTTAATATGTATAGTTTGTAGCAAAGAAATGAAAGGGGGGGCATGATAGAAACTTTCAAATATATCAATGATTTTAACAAGGTACAAGAGGAAAGCATTCTTCTAAGGAAGAGAAATATTAAAACAAGAGGACATGCCATGAAACTGGAGGGAAGTAGGTTCAGAAAAATTCTGAGGAAAAATTACTTCACAGAAAAGGTAGTGGATACGTAAAATAGCCTCCGATCAGAGGTGGTAGAGGCTAATACAGTAGAGCAATTTAAACATACTTAGGCTAGAGACACGGATATCCTTGCAAAGAACGTAGGATCAAATAGAGTTTAAAGTTAGCATATGTTAAAAAATGGGCAGACTAGATGGGCCAAGTGGTTCTTATCTGCCATTAAATTCTATGTTTCTATGTTTTGTCTCTATGTTATGTTTCTATGATGCTTAATGTTCCAGTTATACAGTGTGTGGCTCTTTTGTTTCAACTCACAATCTGTTTTGAAATCTATGTGCTGTGGCTTAGGATGCACTGTTTAGACTACTGTTGTAATGGGGTTTCTTGATTTTTTTTTTATGTTTATGACCATGTGTATGTGTACAGTGAAAATGCTGTCCTTGCTATGGAGATATCGTAGATACTAATGTATATCAACAATGCAGATTGACAATTACTATACGTGTTGATTTATGCCCACCTTGTTTTCAGATATATTGCAGAGAAACATCAGCCTCTTAATTATCTATATCGCCACCCATGGTTTTCATTTAATTAGTTTCTAATTTGTGTACTTATAACAAACTCTGATAAATCTCTTACTTAATAGGTATGAACAAACAACTAGTTTTTTAAAATTCAAGATATATACTAAGGTATATACACCTTGTTTTAAAACATACTGTAAATGAATTTGAAATTTAAAAAACATGTTTATGGTTTCACTTGTGTGTTTCAATGTACTTAGTTTCCAATCTGATATAATTGACACAACCAGTGAATGTTCTCAGTTGGTATTATAGCAAATTTTAAAAAAAATTGTGCATTCCTACTAGAGATGGGCAGGCTCGGTTTCCTTGAAACCGAACCCACCCGAGTAACGAGCCGAACTCTCGCGCCTATTCGAATTCCAAAACGAGGCAAAACGTCATTGTGACATCGTCAGATCTCGGATCTCGTGAGTTTTAGAATCAATAAATACCTGCCTCCACGGCGATCTAGCGCCATTTGAAAGAGGGACAGAGAAGGGTTAGGTGACGGTCACAGTATAGAGCCGACAAAGTGATAGAGTAGAAATAGGAGGGTGGGTATTTTTCTGAATTTGCACTACAAAAGCTGTATTTTCTGAGTGCTGAAATTCTAATATAGAACTATATTTTTCTGAATTTCCACTACAAAGTATTTGGGGTCTCATATACACCCTTATAAAAGAGCTGATTTTTTTGAGTACTGAAATCCTAATATAGCACTGTATTTTTCTGAATTTGCACTACAAAGTGTTTGGGGTCTCATATACCCCCTTATAAAAAAAGCTGTATTTTCTGCAAAGTATGGTGGAGGATTATTTTCAAGACTTAATTTAAATGTCAGACAGCCCCTTTCCATACTGGGAGAAAAAACAAGCCATTTGGAAACCCATGTAACATAGTAACATAGTAACATAGTAACATAGTTGATGAGGTTGAAAAAAGACACCAGTCCATCAAGTTCAACCTATTTTGGATCTCCTGCGATCCTGCACTTATATTTGAAATTAATCCAGAGTAGGCAACCGCCCATCTGTTTCAATTTTGAAAATCCCCCCAGACTCAATATTGCAATCCAATTTTTACCCTATATCCACTACTATCCTTTATTTTAAATTAACGGTCGTATCCCTGGATACACCTTTCCGCTAAAAATTTGTCTAACCCTTTCTTAAACATATCTATTGAATCTGCCATCACAACCTTCCCTGGCAATGAATTCCATATCTTGACTGCCCTTACTGTAAAGAACCCCTTCCTTTGCTGGTTGTGAAATTTCCTCTCCTCTAACCTTAGGGGATGACCACGTGTCCTGTGTATGGTCCTTGGGGTAAAAAGTTCCCATGAAAGCTCTCTGTATTGACCCCTAATGTATTTGTACATAGTAATCATATCTCCCCTTAGACGCCTCTTTTCTAAAGTAAACATGCCTAAACTGGCTAACCTTTCCTCATAACTTAATGACTCCATACCCTTTATCAATTTTGTCGCCCTTCTCTGAACCCTTTCTAGTTCCAAATTATCTTTTTTATAGAGTGGTGCCCAGAACTGTACTGCATATTCAAGATGAGGTCTTACCAACGATTTATACAGTGGCAAAATTACACTGTCTTCCCTTGCATCTATGCCCCTTTTTATGCATGCCAATACTTTGTTTGCCCTTGCAGCTGCTGCTTGACATTGAGCACTATTGCTAAGTCTACTGTCTACGAGTACTCCCAAATCCTTTTCCATTATAGATTCTCCCAAATTAATTCCATTTAATTTATAGATTGCCTTCTTGTTTTTGATCCCTGAATGCATAACCTTACATTTATCTGTGTTAAACCTCATATTCCATTTAGCCGCCCAATCCTCCAGTTTATTTAAGTCCCTCTGTAGAGAAGCTACATCTTGCTCTGATTTTATTACCTTACAGAGTTTAATGTCATCTGCAAAAATAGAAACTTTACTCTCTAAACCATCACCAAGGTCATTAATAAATATATTAAAAAGGAGTGGTCCCAGCACGGAACCTTGAGGTACTCCACTTAAGACCTTTGACCAATTAGAAAATGTTCCATTTATCACAACTCTCTGTTCCCCATTCTCTAACCAGTTTTCGATCCAAGTACAAATTTTGATTTCTAGACCCAGTTCCCTTATTTTGTAAACCAACCTCTTGTGTGGCACTGTATCAAAGGCCCTTGCAAAATCTAAGTAGACCACATCTACTGTCCTGCCCTGGTCTAAGTTCCCACTAACTTCCTCGTAGAAACTAATTAGATTAGTTTGACATGACCTATCCCTCACAAATCCATATTGATTCCCACTAATAATTTTATTGCGTACCAAGTAATCCTGAATACTGTCCCTTAAAATACCTTCCAGTAGTTTCCCCACTATTGATGTCAGGCTTACAGGTCTATAATTCTCTGGTTGTGATCTCGTCCCCTTTTTAAACAACGGCAACACATCTGCTATTCGCCAATCCCTTGGTACTGAGCCTGATGAGATTGAATCTCTGAAAATTAAGAATAGCGGTCTAGCTATTTCCGAGTTTAACTCCATAAGGACCCTTGGGTGTATGCCATCTGGACCTGGAGCTTTATTTATCTTAATATTCTTCAGTCGCCTTTGGACTTCTTCCTCTGACAACCAAGTATTAATTAATGGCATGGTTTCATTTCCATTTTTATGTATTACTCCTGCCATTTGTTCCTCTCTGGTAAATACTGAAGAAAAGAACGTGTTTAATATCTCTGCTTTTTCCTTAGTATCATTTATCAATTCACCCATCTCACTTCTTAGGGGTCCTATATTATCTTTTTTAATCCTTTTGCCATTTATATACTTAAAAAACTTTTTGGGGTTTGTCTTACTTTCTTTTGCAACGTGCCTTTCATTTTCTAATTTAGCCAATCTAATTTCCTTGTTGCATGTTTTATTACATTCCTTGTACCTATGGAAGGACTCCTCTGACCCTTCAGACTTAAACAATTTAAATGCACGCTTCTTCCTTTGCATTTCTTCCCTTACCTTTTTATTTAGCCACATTGGTTTAGACTTAATTCTTTTACATTTATTTCCCATAGGAATGAACTTATACGTGTATGTTTCCAACAACATTTTAAAGACAGCCCACATTTCTTCCGTATTTTTTCCTTCAAAGGCTTTGTCCCAGTCTATGCTCTTTATAGACTCCTTTAGCATATTAAAATTTGCCTTTTTAAAGTTTAAAGTCCTAGTAATCCCTTATACTGTTGTTTCTGGAAACTAATTTCAAATGAGACCATATTATGATCACTGTTTCCCAAGTGCTCCTTTACTTGAATATTTGATATTACGTCTACATTGTTTGTTATTACTAGGTCCAGTATAGTCCGGTTCCTAGTTGGTTCCTCAACTAATTGGGACATGTAATGGTCTTTTAGCGTGCTCAGAAACCTATTTCCCCTAGCTGTACCGCAGGTCTCAGTACTCCAATCAATGTCCGGATAATTAAAATCCCCCATAATTAAAATTTGACCTAGTTGTGTAGCCTTTTCAATTTGCTGTAGAAGTTGGGCTTCCTCAATCGTACTAATATCTGGAGGTTTATAGCATATCCCTATCAGAAACTTCTCTGAACTTTTTCCTCCGCTGGATATTTCCACCCACAATGCCTCTATATTATCACCAATATTCTCGTATATAACTTCCTGAATACTTGGTTTTAATTCTGGCTTAATATAAAGACATACTCCTCCTCCCCTTTTATTTACCCTATCCCTCCTGAAGAGAGAATAGCCTTCCAAGTTGACTGCCTAGTCATGTGTATCATCCCACCAGGTCTCAGTAATATCTATAATATCATACTTCTCATTCATTGCTACTAGTTCTAACTCCCCCATTTTACCTGTCAGGCTTCTTGCATTTGCAAGCATACACTTAAGTCTATTACCTCCCTTAGGTATTTCTTTTTGCTTTAAAAAGGGCCGCTCCTTATCGGCTATGCTTCCCTTTCCCCCTCTCCACCCCCTTTACTCTTGTTAAATTCCTCCTTACTACTCTCAATGTCTATCCCATAAATACTTGCTTGCCCCTCCCCCCCGGAGCCTAGTTTAAAATCTCCTCCAACCTTCTAACTATCCTCTCCCCTAGCATTGCAGCCCCCTCCTCATTCAGGTGCAATCCATCACGACAATAAAGATGGCAACTGACCGAGAAATCAGCCCAGTGCTCTAAGAATCCAAAACCCTCCTTCCTACACCAATCTTTTAGCCACGCATTAACCTCCCTAATCTCCCGCTGCCTCCCTGGACTAGCGCGTGGCACGGATAGTATTTCCGAAAATACTACCTTGGATATCCTTGCCTTAAGTTTGCGACCTATGTCCCTGAAATCATTCTTTAGGACACCCCTTCTTCCTCTAACTCGGTCATTGGTGCCAACATGCACCAAAACCGCTGGGTCATTCCCAGCCCCTCCCAACAATCTGTCCACCCAATCCGCAATATGCCGAGCCCGAGCACCCGGGAGACAACACACTGTTCGGCATGCACGGTCCTGGTAACAGATTGCCCTATCTACCTTCCTAATAATTGAATCCCCTACCACCACAATCTGCCTGGGTCCCTGAGTAACTTTGGTCCCCTCTGTGCTGGAGAGACCATTCCCCTGGTTGCTAGAGGAAGCAGTGTCATCCAACTCTACCAATTCTGAACTGCCTTCCACAGTATCTTCATCCAATCTGGCAAATCTGCTGGGATTGCCTAGCTCAGAACTGGCCTGCCTCTTCCTCCCTCTGCTACCCCTAGTAACTGTTACTTGCTTTGCAATACCTAAGCTGCCCACCCTCCAGTGTGTACTCAGAAAGAGTTTTCAGCACAGACGGGTACCTTGTCAGTGATCGACATAGGAGGTTACTTCCTAAAAATGTATTAAAGATTATGTTCATCAAAATGAACTACATCTTCCACGAGGAGGGCCTTTACCGGTAAATACATCCAAGAACTGACACTTCTCTAATGGCGGATTCCAGCGGAGATGAATTAATAGTCTGTGATGATGATGTACACACTGATGAGGGTGAGGATGATGCTGAAGATGATGATGACAACATCTTGACAATGTAGAATTTATTTCACAGCACTGTTGGTCAAACATGCCTTTAGGGCATTGATAGCTGGTTAGTGGGGGCCCAAACAAACCAAGCACTTCAGCCACAAAAGTGGCAGCCCTTGTCACTGAAGTGCTTGGTTTGTTAAAGTGTGCATGTACTTTGTAAGATCCAACATATGGGTGGGTGGCAGTTCCCAAGGACAATTACATCTTGCACCATTAATCTTTTCTAGCACTGATGTGTGTTTCTGCCATTACTCTAACAAGCCCATTGTTAGCTTGTTTAGGGAGGGCCTAGCAGTGATTAAACTGTATTATTCTGAATTTGCACTAATAAGTGTAGGGTCTCATATATACACCCTTATGGAAGAGTTGATTTGGTCATTTTTATTAATCTACAAGTCTTTGCAGGCTTTTGTCTGAATTTGCACTAATAAGTGTAGGGTCTAATATACACCCAAAGCCGAATGCTCCATTGCTAAGAGTCAATGATGAAGAGGAAGACAAGCAGGCTTGTCTGTAGAATTTGCAGGCAAATTCAACAGTGTTACATTGAATAAACAGACACATAGGGGAAGAAGGAGAAGAGGGGGACAGAAAATTAATCATCTTTCTCTTACTCAGGACTGTCAATGGTGTTATAGTCTCTTAGTAGGCTCAGCCTGCAACAGTCCTGGATGGTCATCATCTCCCTTTTCAAGATGAGGTGATTCCTGGCAAGCCAAATAGCGTCCTTAAAGCAGTTCATTAGGCTCCAGGCCTCCTGGATTGCCCCAATGATGTGGGTCCCAGGAAACAATCCATAAAATACTGAATAGTATGAAAGGCACACTGTCCTTATGTTCATGTTCCAAGGCATCCAACAGTGCCTGTGCAGTGGGGCAGTCCCAAAAAATATGCTGTGCTGTTTCCCTTCTGGTGATGCAGAAGGGGCAGTGGACATATCGGCACAGGTTCCGGGAGTGCATGAATGTCCTGAGAGACAGACATCCCTGGATAGCCATCCATACAATGTCTTTGTGTCTAGTAGTCAGGCTCTTAGAGGCCACATTCTCCCACATGTGTTTTGTTCTGTTTGTAATCAGCACTTTATATGAAAGGTACCTAACTAGATTATAATTTTGTGGGAATTGGGGCTGATTTAAAGCTCACTGATGAACTGGCTTTTTGCTGTGAATTTCAATGGCTCTTTTTAGTGCATTGTCCGGCACCCTGGATTGGTGTGTGTCTGATAAAAGCATGCATCCCGGTGGGGTCAGTGCTTGGTGCCATTTTTAGCTGTAGAATTACCTCACTTATCCAAGAAACAGGTGGAGCGATCAAATGAACCATAACTGGTTTCATGATCCAAGGACAATTCCATCTTGCACCACTTTTCTTTTCTGCCACTGCTGTGTGCCAATGTGTCCTAGATGTGCTAGGAACTGCCGTTTGTTTGAGTCATTGCTCTGTCACTTACCATCCAGGGAGATTGCTGCAGTATTTGGCTGAAAGTGTATGAGAAGCACATTGTGACTAGTGAGATGGTAAAAATTGAATGGAAATCACTGGAATTTAGTGTTAGTGAGGTTAATAATAATGTAGGTACAAAAATATACCTAAATTATGTGATTTTAGCCCATAAAATGTACACGCAAGGGCGGTTTTGGCAAAACCCAAACCCAAATGTAATCCAGATCCAAAACAAAAACCAAAACACGGGGATCAGTGAGCATCTCTAATTCCTACGGTTACTGGTATATGCTGTTTTTAGCAATTTCCATTGAGTCCCCTTTCCAATGCAGAGGGTTAAGGTACAATATAAGTATGCTGCTGGCCTGTATTCTAATTTATTTTCCCTAATCTTTAATCCATTTCCTGGGAATTTCAGGATGATATTGCGAGTTCCTCACATATATGAAAAGGAAGGATTCTGCATATAGTGAAATACTGTTTAAACATATTAAAGAGTACAGTAAGTTGTACTTGCACAAATATGTAGAAACACAAGCAATGTATAGTAAACTGTTCTTCCATGCTGATCGGTGTGTGGTACAGTTAGGGGCGTATTAAATTGTCGGCAGAAATGCCGAAAATCCCGCCTGCGCACTATTACTGTTACGGTAATAGTGTGCAGAAAAAACGTTAATACGGTAATTTTCTCACAGGATTTCAGCTCGCGGCTCCCTGAGCCGCGAGCTGAAATCCAGCTAACTACTACCAAAATAACGGTAGTAGTTTTTATGCGGCGGGACTTCTGGAGAATTGAATATGCCCCTTAGAGTCCTAATCCTCCAATTTGATCAGGGTAATCTGAAAGAAGGAAGAATGGTGCAGTCAGCGTGGCGACAAAAACAAGTGAATAGCACGTCATTGTGTATCACACCGTCACATTCTGTCATGGCAAAGGACACAGCACTGTGAGACCTACGGCATAGCGCCCAGCAGGGCCGGTGCAAGGTTTCTGGTTACCCTAGGCAAAGCCCCAGCCTGGCGCCCCTGCCCCCCCCCCCCCCCAACACCCTCGACCCATACTCAAACTCATCAAGAAGAGAACTGAATGCTTTAAGTCAGATTAAAGGGAATTTAAAATGCAATTGATTTACTAGTAGAGGAACATTCACATTTCACATTTCCATAGTGCCTAAATGAACAAATATTCACTATATTGTAAAATGAGGTAAATGATAAGTGACTGAATTCCACACAATTATTGACATATAACACAAGAATACTGAACATGAGGTAGAACAGTAATATACCCCAAACCTTATTTAGTCAATAATATCATATCATTTTTAATATTTTGCTATTTAGCGTATTTATGTTTTATGGAAATAGAATAAAGGTTATTTTTTAAGTGTGCACTTATTGTGAGTATAACATCCTTCTAGATCATTTCCACATTTCTGATGAGTATAAGTGGGCATTTATTGGTTATTGTTTATTTTATTTAAGTCACTATCTAACTTAAAATGAATGTATACTGCCTGTCAGGGTGTAGCAAAGCTGGTGGCTCAACTGCTGCTGCTGTTCTTCAAGGGCTACGTAACATAGGCACCATCAGAGCAGACTTAGGTCTTTAGGGAGCCCAGAGAACACTCAGATGGGAGGGGTGGGTCCCTATTGTCTTGTCAGTGTTGTACACATTCAAAGTGGGGGAGGGCACAGGCAAGAGAACACAGGCACACATGGGCAGGGGAACACAGGCGCACATGGGCAGGGGAACACAGGCACACATGGGCAGGGGGACACGGGGACACATGGGCAGGGGGACATGGGGACACATGGGCAGGGGGACACGGGGACACATGAGCAGGGGGACACATGGGCAGGGGGACACAGGCACACATGGGCAGGGGGACACAGGCACACATGGGCAGGGGGACACATGGGCAGGGGGACACAGGCACAAATGGGCAGGGGGACACATGGGCAGGGAGACACAGGCACAAATGGGCAGGGGACACAGGCACAAATGGGCAGGGAGACACAGGCACACATGGGCAGGGGGACACATGGGCAGGGAGACACAGGCACAAATGGGCAGGGGGACACATGGGCAGGGAGACACAGGCACAAATGGGCAGGGGGACACAGGCACACATGGGCAGGGGGACACAGGCACAAATGGGCAGGGGGACACATGGGCAGGGAGACACAGGCACAAATGGGCAGGGGGACACAGGCACAAATGGGCAGGGGGACACAGGCACAAATGGGCTGGGAAGGCATAAAAATGAAGGTTCAGACACACAGGGTCGGCCCTAATAATTTTATGCAAATTTTAATGAAATTTTTTAAAATATTGGCGGGCCGAATAGAACATCTGAGTGGACCGGATCTGGCCCGTGGGCCGTAGTTTGCCCATCACTGGCCTAGACAATATTTTAACAATGAGGCAGCAGATATTTAGAGAAGAGTTTCAGTTTGAGTTTAAGGTTCCAGTTGGGTTTTGGTCAGCCCTGGGATAGAAAGGAATTTGCCCTCAGCTATGGAATGAAACGTGATAGTGCATAACACATTAGCAAAGGAGGTTGCTTTGGTAAGAATGGTGGGCTCATTTAAAAACCTTCCTATCTGAGACATTGCATTAACAATTCACACACTAGCATTCAAAATGTTAACATGGTCAAGCAATACTCTTCATAAAAGGCCACTGAATTTGTTAGCATATCAAGGACAAAAATTCTTACATTTTAGTTTTAATATAGAAAGCTACAGGGCATTTGGATATAATAAACAAAGAATGGATAACAAATGATATACAAAATATAAATGCAGTACAGTTATAAAAAAAATTGGATAAAATTACAGAGAATAACAATTTATGCATGATAATTTGTATGCCGGTGCACGGCAGATTAAGATTAGAGATGGTCACTGACCCCCGTGTTTTGGTTTTGGATTCGGTTTTGGATCTGGATTACCGTCGTGTTTTGGTTTTGGTTTTGGTTTTGCAAAACTGCCATTGCGTGTTTTGGTTTTGGTTTTGTTTGGTTTTGTTTTGCTATTTTTTTGGAAAATCCATGTTTTTGGGCCTAAATTAACCCAATTTAGTGCTACAACTGTTTTAGAGACAAGTAATGTAATTGCTGAGGTAATAAATCATCCAAAAAAACAGTTTAATTCTTCGTTGGTAGGCCTATTCTACACACAAAACAGATTGTCTTCCTCTCCATCTATGCATATTGGCAATGCAGCCATCGTCTTTGAATGTATATTACACCCTACACTTATAGTTAAATATGTAAAGAAATGGAAAAAGCCAGTTTGGTTTCTGTCTCTTAAGACCCCCCTCCACTTGTATAAAATACCAAAAAATTCAGCCATTATAGACTGTACAATATTAATTGACATGGAGAAAGCCAGTTTGGTTTCTGTCTCTCTAGGCCCCCCTCCACTTGTATAAAATACTAAAAAATTCAGCCATTATAGACTGTACAATATTAATTGACATGAAGAAAGCCAGTTTGGTTTCTGTCTCTCTAGGCCCCCCTCCACTTGTATAAAATACTAATAAATTCAGCCGTTATATACTGTACAATATAAATTGAAATGGACAAAGGCAGTTTGGTATCTGTCTGCATCAGATCCTCTCTCCACTAGGAGTAAAATAGAAAACTATTCAGCCGTTATATAATCTAGAATATAATGAGAAATTGAGAAAGGCAATTTGGTATCTGTCTGCATCATAATCATCAACATCATCATTAGCGCCCTCGTCGCCTACACAAATCTCCCCCTCATCCTCTTCTAATTCCAAAGTGGCATCCTCAATTTGGGTATCACCGGCTACACTCGGGCTATTAAGGCACACATCAGCAGAATGCTGTTGGATGGACTCTCCACAGGGATTGTTGTCATTTGTGAATCAGAGCAAATATTCTCCTGTAATGCCTCACTGTTATCTTGCAGCTCGGCTTTGACGCGTAACAGTAGTTGTGCACCAATTGTAGGCTGGGTAACTTTTTGGGATCTGCCACTAATAGCCAAAGGTGAAGGCCTCATTCTCTCTTTGCCACTGCGTGTGTAGAATGGCATGCTTGCAATTTTTTTTTTATCGTCACTTAACTTTTGCTCAGTTACACTTCTTTTTCGCTTCAATACAGTAAATTTTTTTTTGGTTTTTGTTTTTTGCACTAATTTGAAAACACTCTGTTGTTTGAGATCGCCTTGGCCAGATGACGTACTGGGAACACTAACATCAGGACTGGTGACAGAACCTGGTTGCTCATTCAGATCATATGTGGACTGCTTTGAATCCATTCTGAGCGCAAACCACTGGGGAGTGCTAAAAATTATTTAGTAGATACTGCTGACAGATATGACTTTTGACAGCCAAAAATATTAATGCACAATTAGGGAGGACACCCCGAAAGCACTGAGGAGTGCTAAAAATTATTTAGTAGATACTGCTGACAGATATGACTTTTGACAGCCAGAAATATTAATGCACAATTAGGGAGGACACCCCAAAAGCACTGAGGAGTGCTAAAAATTATTTAGTAGATACTGCTGACAGATATGACTTTTGACAGCCAGAAATATTAATGCACAATTAAGGAGGACACCCCAAAAGCACTAAGGAGTGCTAAAAATTATTTAGTAGATACTGCTGACAGTTATGACTTTTGACAGCCAGAAATATTAATGCACAATTAGGGAGGACACCCCAAAAGCACTGAGGAGTGCTAAAAATTATTTAGTAGATACTGCTGACAGATATGACTTTTGACAGCCAGAAATATTAATGCACAATTAGGGAGGACACCCCAAAAGCACTGAGGAGTGCTAAAAATTATTTAGTAGATACTGCTGACAGTTATGACTTTTGACAGCCAGAAATATTAATGCACAATTAGGGAGGACACCCCAAAAGCACTGAGGAGTGCTAAAAATTATTTAGTAGATACTGCTGACAGATATGACTTTTGACAGCCAGAAATATTAATGCACAATTAGGGAGGACACCCCAAAAGCACTGAGGAGTGCTAAAAATTATTTAGTAGATACTGCTGACAGATATGACTTTTGACAGCCAGAAATATTAATGCACAATTAGGGAGGACACCCCAAAAGCACTGAGGAGTGCTAAAAATTATTTAGTAGATACTGCTGACAGATATGACTTTTGACAGCCAGAAATATTAATGCACAATTAAGGAGGACACCCCAAAAGCACTAAGGAGTGCTAAAAATTATTTAGTAGATACTGCTGACAGTTATGACTTTTGACAGCCAGAAATATTAATGCACAATTAGGGAGGACACCCCAAAAGCACTGAGGAGTGCTAAAAATTATTTAGTAGATACTGCTGACAGATATGACTTTTGACAGCCAGAAATATTAATGCACAATTAGGGAGGACACCCCAAAAGCACTGAGGAGTGCTAAAAATTATTTAGTAGATACTGCTGACAGTTATGACTTTTGACAGCCAGAAATATTAATGCACAATTAGGGAGGACACCCCAAAAGCACTGAGGAGTGCTAAAAATTATTTAGTAGATACTGCTGACAGATATGACTTTTGACAGCCAGAAATATTAATGCACAATTAGGGAGGACACCCCAAAAGCACTGAGGAGTGCTTAAAATTATTTAGTAGATACTGCTGACAGTTATGACTTTTGACAGCCAGAAATATTAATGCACAATTAGGGAGGACACCCCAAAAGCACTGAGGTGTGCTAAAAATTATTTAGTAGATACTGCTGACAGATATGACTTTTGACAGCCAGAAATATTAATGCACAATTAGGGAGGACACCCCAAAAGCACTGAGGAGTGCTAAAAATTATTTAGTAGATACTGCTGACAGATATGACTTTTGACAGCCAGAAATATTTATGCACAATTATGGGGGACACCCCAAAAGCGCTGGGGAGTGCCAAATATGAAGAAAAAATAATAAACCTCTTTCCTCCTCTCTGCACTAGCGATTTTGGTTAGAGCAATTGCAAGAACAATATTGTATTCTCTGTCCCTGCTCTAATTAGCCTATGACTACACCCTGCTCTCTCCCTCTGTCAAATGGCGATGGATTGCTGTGGAGGCGTGTATTTATAAAGTTGAAGTATCGCGAGAACCGAGCCCCGAGATTCGACGACGTCACAATGACGTTCAGCCTCGATTTCGATTCGGAATGGGAGGGAGAGTACCGAGCTGCTCAGCTCGGTACTCGGATACCCAAAGTTCGGGTGGGTTCGGTTCTCGGAGAACCGGACCCGCCCATCTCTAATTAAGATGGACAACCCTTCAATTAGATCGAGAACCTCACACACATGTTTTTTAAGCAGGTTGAAATGGGGTAGCATTCAAAGGGGCAGTGTATATGCTGATGTGGGGAAGGTAATGTCCCCTGGGTGTCAATTATGGTTTGTTCAAAAATAGTCCAAAAGTTTTAACCTTCCATAACTTTTCTCAGACATATCCCAGATAAATAACACCTTCTTCAATAAACCAGTCATAACTTCCCGCAATTATACATATAATATATTATGGAATTACATCAATAGCAAATATAATTTCAAAAGATATGTGACTACTGTGGTCTTCTGGTTCAATAGTATCTATACTTCACAAACCTTGTGCAGTTTCTCCCCATACGTACATTGATATCCCAAAATATGAAATATGAAGGCATTTTCTTTTAAGTTAATATTTCTCATATAACTGCATAGGTAGCCTTCATCTTTTGCATGGTTCTAACCTAGAGGGCTACTTTGTTTTTACAATACCTATTGAAAGGAAGTCTATTCTAAACAGAAAATGGCATACAGGATCAAAGGCAATGCATGACTGTGATCTGCATATGTTAAGTTGGCTTCCTGAACATATATCTGCTTAACCTTAACTCCCACTGACTGACTGGCCAAATGTTTCAAAGACTTTTATCAGAGGTGAAATCATATATATTCCTATTTATCAGTTCAATATTTTATTTGGGCCCTGGCATTTTATATTTTATTTAGGCCCTCACCCTAACACACCCTATTATTGCAAGGATGCTCAAATTGATTGTGGACAGTCTCTAAAAGTTGAGGTGGTTTCATTTTGAAGCAACACTATTGCAGGCAGTTTTTCTGTTAGCTTTTTTGGGCCTAACTAAATGAGTTATTAACTGGCTGGAGGACCGGAGGTGAAGGATATTCAGTTAAGTGAAGGGGACGTAATGCCATCAGGAGATTTAAGATAGAACAGCTAGGTAAAGGCAGATGGGTATACTTAATGATTCAGTCATTTGCCTGGTTAAAAGTCTAAGGGAATTCTTATGTTATGAGATCTAACTTGGAAGCTGCAGGTATCAGTAGAATGAATACATGATCCAAAAACCATAACAATTTACAGCAATGGGGAAAACCAAAGGTTAATGGTTCTGTGTCCCCGCACTGTCAGGAAGTGCCAGGGATGGGCGACTTCCTGTTCAGCCCCTTCACATCCTGTTTCTAGGCAATGGGACGCCTCTATACCCGGCAGTCGCCAGCGCATGCGCAGAGTCGCAGCGTCCTCATTGCTAGGAAACGGGAAGCTCGGCTATGCTTCCTGTCGGCGGTTAGCTGATTCTGGCTGCCACCAATGCGGAAACATCATTCCCTATATAAAGGAGGCTCTGGCACCAGAAAGGTGCCAGATTATCAAGGTCCTCCTTTGTTCCAGCACTTGTCTCTGCATTTCTGCTTCTGACCTTCCTTTGGCTTTGACCCGGCTTGCCTGACCCTGTTCTTGGAATCTCCTTGGGTATATTTTGCATCTTCTGGTTTTGACCTCAGCTTTTCCTGCCTCAGTCTGCTCCTTTAGTTTCCATTCTCCTGCACGGTTCCGACCCGGATAGTACGACCCTGCCTATCTCTTCACCTCTCTAGTGGCTACCTGGGAGGGCCACGACCTGCGTGTCCCTGACGCAAAATCCAAACCTCCTTGCGGGGTCCCTGGTGAAGACTAGGGGCACGTTTAGACTCTGCGCCTCATGCTCTGACCTATTCCAAATTATAGAATGGTTTGGTGGATGTATGGTGGACTGAGATGTGTAAAGGCCAATTATGTGAAGGAAGCCAAAAAAAACTCAGGAAGGCAAGTAAGAAAGTGTCCAGTTTTGTTAGCAGGATGGGGTCCTTTTCCACGGGCACTGGGAGTTGGAAGACAAAACATCTGGGTTGAACATGACTGATGGAGTGAATTTATCAGACATTGGCATAGGTATATTCAATTTACACATTTAGGAAGCAAAGGAGAGGACTATGAAGTGGCTTAGGAGCAAACTCAATTTTAGGTTAAAAAATACCCTTGAGGAATATAAAAGGAGGAGGCTTATGAAGCTGCCCTCAATTTAAATGAGTATTGACAGTGGGAGATGAGTATAAGCATTATTTGAGTTTGGGGGAACCCTGTATTAAAGTAATTCTATTGTTTTCAAATAAGCATTGCATAAGCGATTGTTTTGTGTTTCCGAAGCACAAAGTAATTTATTTTAGCAGATGCAAAGTTTACCAATTCAACACATGATTATAATACAGTACAGTACAGCCAATACCAAAAGATACATACATACCGCTGCGTTCGCATGCACTCGCACTGCGCTCCCACGGGTACCGATGGACAGTAGTTCACCCTTGAATACTGTGGTCAGAGTAGGCTGAAGCTAGTGGGAGCGCAGCTATGATATATATACATTCAGTGTTACAGAGTGAACAATGCAGATGACGTGGCTTGCTTCTATAGGTCCAGACTTCGAATGGGTCCAGGGTAAACAGGTCATAGGCTAGTTCAAACTAAAGAATCCAAAGGTGGGGGTCATCTCTCCAGGGGATGTGCTCCTTTGTTCCCGCCACGACTCCAGTTACAACTAGTCTATTAGCATTTTATAGTCAGCATCATATTAAAGGTTTATTCCCTAACATCAATAACTAGAGTATGCAATGTGCGATCTATTTGCCGAATGCACCGGACAGCTGCTGATGTAAAGGGGATTAATATGATATCAGACATGACACATTTCCTTTAACCAGAACCTTAAATAACACTGAGGTGTACAAATAATCATAATATATAAACTAATAATAAACTAAATGCTATCTGCTCATAAATCACTGTAGAATAGATTCAATATGAATATGAATTATATAAATAACTAAATGTTGTAATGCGAGTGTGTACGTGCGTATTTTACCGTGCGATCGCAGTATGCCACGTGAGTGCAATCGACCGGTAAAACAATATTAACCAATATACTTTCGTTCATCCAATTATACAACTTCGACACCTGGGATTGGCTATGTGGCAGTCCTGGAGGGGTCCCATTCCTCGGTTTTGGCTGTTATACCCATATTTGGTTTGTCACAGGAATACGGAGCATCAGGGGGCCAGTTAAATGGGCACTGTTAACCTGGCCCTTGAATTGGGGATTTATATTACAGAAATATGTGGCCTGGTGGGCAATGGATTGCCTTGTTATGCCCCTCTGCTTAAGCTGGGCAAAATCTGAGATTTTGGAAACAAAAGACTGTGGACATTTTATCTCCATTGTTTGGTGTCATGTCTATTTATTGTGTGATTCATGTTTGAATGCAGACATAGAAGCAAGTGACATCCATAAATAAATGATAATGATGATGATGATGATGATGATGATCCTTTTCTAAGGTTATGTACCAGACTGTTATAAAGACAGTGACAATCTGCCAAGATTCAGTTGGAAATTTACCTCCTCATAAAAACTAATGATATTTGTTAGGCATGACCGATCCTTCGTGAAACCATGCTAACATTCAAATTATTTTCTACAATATATTTTAGAATTGCATCTCTCAATATCCCTTCAAATAATTTACCCACGACTGGCCAGGCTCACAGTTTTATAATGTTCTGGTTTCACTCTTGTGAATACAAAGTAGTCTGTCAATTACTGAAATTAGTTCATACCAGACATGTGGAAACCATCTGAGTAACTTGCTTAATTTGTCATTATTTTATAGGTATATTTGCACCTCCTTGTGTTAGACAAGTAACATCTAATGGTAAACAAAGGGTATTGCTAAACAACCTGTCATGTATTCCTTTTTTGTAAACACCGATGAAAAATTCATAATTTAGTTTCTTAAATTATAATTCAGGATATATCATTTAGATGGACAACATTATCAGCTGTTGTTTTTCCTTCTGTTTATGTACTTGAAAAATGTTTTGGACTATACTTCCTAATTTTACCAACACATTTTTTTTCAGATTCAACCTTTGCTAAACTTATTAACGTTTTACATATTTTGCATAAATAATACAGTATTTATTTTAAATATCTATGTAAAGTGTTTGTAAAAAAAATCCCATTTTGGAACATTTCCTTTAAGAGTACATGTTCCCAGCATAGAAGCATCAATGCTTTTCTGCACTGATTAAACTTTGCTCTTCTAAAATGTAAAGATTTTGTTGATGTCTTAAGGACTGTTTTCTTGAAACTAAAGTCATATGTTACCATGAAGTGATCACTATTCCTTAAAAGCCTCCTTATATTTAATTATCCAGACATTGATTGGAGTACTGAGACCTGCAGTACAGCTAGGGGAAATAGGTTTCTGAGCACGCTAAAAGACCATTACATGTCCCAATTAGTAGAGGAACCAACTAGGAACGGGACTATACTGGACCTAGTAATAACAAACAATGTAGACGTTATATCAAATATTCAAGTAAGGGAGCACTTGGGAAACAGTGATCATAATATGGTCTCATTTGAAATTAGTTTCCAGAAGCAACGGTATAAGGGATCAACTAGGACTTTAAACTTTAGAAAGGCAAATTTTAATATGCTAAAGGAGTCTATAAAGAGCATAGACTGGGACAAAGCCTTTGAAGGAAAAAATACGGAAGAAAAGTGGGCTGTCTTTAAAATGTTGTTAGAAAACATACACGTATAAGTTCATTCCTATGGGAATTAAATGTAAAAGTATTAAGTCTAAACCAATGTGGCTAAATAAAAAAGTAAGGGAAGAAATGCAAAGGAAGAAGCGTGCATTTAAATTGTTTAAGTCTGAAGGGTCAGAGGAGTCCTTCCGTAGGTACAAGGAATGTAATAAAACATGCAAAAAGGAAATTAGAAAATGAAAGGCAGGAAGCTTCTATTTTTGGGTGGGAATATTATTAATTCAGTTTTTGAAAGATTGAGCTTGAGTTGGCGAGAAGACATCCAAGATGAAATGGCAGAAAGACAGTCAGTAACGCGAGACAACACAGATGGTGAAAGATCAGGAGAGGATAGATAGATTTGTGTATCATCCGCATAGAGATGATACTGAAATCCAAAGGAGCTTATTAGTTTTCCAAGAGAAGTGGTGTAGATAGAGAATAGCAGAGGGCCTAGGAGCCTTGTGGTACTCCAACTGATAAAGGAAACAGAGCAGAGGTGGATCCATAGAAATTAACACTGACAGATCGATGAGATAGGTAGGATGAGAACCAGGATAGGTCAGTGCCGTCAAGACCTAGGGATTGTAGCGTTTGTATGAAGAGAGTGTGGTCAACAGTGTCAAATGCAGCAGAGAGATCTAGGAGAATTAGAAGAGAGTAATGGCTTTTACTTTTTGCTGTGATCAAATCATTGACAACCTTGGTCAGTGCAGTACAATAATTTATAATAGGTTACTTATAACAAACCCCAATCGGTACTTTGCTGGTGTATTTTTCTCTATCTATAGCTATACACATATGGCCAGATTCATTAAGAAACGCAAATGGCGATATGTGCCGTATTTTGCGTAAAATTGCTCTAGTCATGCCCAGTATCAAACTATATGCCAGAGAACGCAAGGGTATGCAATTCATCTTTGAATGCAAAAGATAGTTACAAGAGCCTATGACTTGAGGGGTGGAACAGGGGAGGAAAGGGGCGGTTGAACTTAGCCAAAGTACAGTAAAGGGGTTCCTCAGTGGATACAGGCAATGCGAGTTCAATGATGGCATACACCCCCCCCCCCCCCTTCCCCCCCCCCCCCCCCCACACACACACACACACACCACACATTTTTGGCATTATTATCAATTTACCTACACACCTGACACCACTCATCTCATTAAATATCATGATGATATCATGACAGTTGGGCGCTTCTGTGTCATGTAGATTCTAAACAGAAAGCACAGGAAAAGACATTAATTGCTGACTGCTTACTGCTTAGTTTTGAAGAAGTGAAACTTTCACATGAGCGTCACAGCATGGCATATGTGTTATATATGAATACATATCACATATATGTTAGTGTGTGCGAATACTTTAAATTGCCTGCCTGTTATTTTAAAACATTCACTGTGACATAAATACAAAATAGATGCGATAAATTTCCATCTTGCATTGTTTTAAATAGACATTGTTGCATACATTGTGCGGTACAAGGCCTGCTATGTAATAGTGATGTTTCAGAATAAGTATGGGATTAATATAAACCTCCAAGGTCAAGTCCATATGCAAGTGGTTTTGATTTAAACAATGATGGAGTAATTGTCCATATGTGGCATTGGATATTTAGGATTGAAACCTAACCTTATATGTATGTATTTATATATATATATGTGAGACAGACAAAATGTATTAAAAACTGTCTAAGCAGCAGGATGAGAGGACTACAGAAGAGGCCCAAGAGGAGGTTTACCTTTCCCCAACTCCCCACCAATCAATATTCCCACTCACCAAACAATCCCTTTCCCCAATCACCAACCATTCCCTTTCAGTGACAACATCCTGGGAGGGACACCTTCTTGTAATGGAGGTGCACCTAGAGGAAGCCCAAGTCGAGTCCAAAGTGGAGGAGCAGGAGGAGGCAGGGACATTCTAGGCCCCTGCAGAAGAATGTAAGTGTTGTGATAAAGCACGGCATTCAGTGGAGTCTCACACAGCTTGGCTGAACCATTTTCTGTTTATTGGCAGTTGTCAGGATGGCTTAAACAGTTTCAGTGTTGGTGACAGAAGACATTTTCAGTAAAAACATTACAGTTTTCTCACAACCCTACGTCTGGCTAAACAGTCGTTTCCACACTACTAGCCGACCACTAACTGGCATCGGTGGCCCCGCCCACAAATACAAAAGTGTTTTTATCCTCCACCCAAGCACTACAAACAAATCACAGCAAACAACAAATAAATTAGACCCAAGTGGAATGCCTGTGTGTATATGTGCTGAAAGAGGAGCTTAGGTAAAATGTAAACATGTCTGCAGCCTGCTCCTGCTCCTGCTCCTGCTAACTGCCTGGGTATCTACCTCTTTTCCTATAGGAGAGTCATGACAAATAAGACTTTTTGCCACAGTATCTTTATATAATTTCCTTGTATAATATTATAAATTTTGCTCTACAGAATAAAAGTGTAGGCATTTTATTACTAAATGTGTCCTCTACCGGTGTTGACATTATGGGACTAAAATCTGTTTGCTGCCAAGGAATCTCACCACCCCCGCCCCCCCCCCCTCCCTCCTCCCCAAATATATCTGTATGTGCCTCCAAAGTGCAGTCCTCTGGCTAATACTGCGTTCAGAATAAGATGTACCTTACAAAGAATTTCACTTAATGTGCCTCTACTGAAGCTGCTGAGCTAGAAGAATATGGGAACAAACTACACTAGCAGTGCTAAGATATGTTTTCAAAATGTCAAGATATTGTGATTATAAAATGTTTTGTTTTTTTTAGCAGGTGGTGAAAACTCCCCTGCCCAAATTTTATTTAAAATGATTCAAAGAAAACAGAAACAAATCTCAAATGTATAAATGATGTTTAAAAATTGTTATAAATGTATTATAGTTTTGTTTACAAGATTTAATTTTCTTTAAGTTATTTATAAAAACAATTAATGGGTTCCATAGAAACTGTGTGTATGTGTTTTATTTTGTACAAACAAAGGTATAGTAATGTGATATATTCTATATGGAATTCTGATATTATGCAATATCATGCAATTAGGTAAAAGTAACAGTAAAATTGCAACAGTACAGGTTGATGTGGTGAGGAATCATACAAAGGGTTAATATGCAGGATTAATGTATCAATTATGTCATGAAATGTGAGTGTTTAGAAGTAAAAAGTTCAGTGAAGGTACTGAAGGAATTGCATGCCTGTGTCTTCCTTTGTCAATCAGGAGTAAAGATGTATGGAGTGCAAAAGGTACGTCCACTCCTGATAAGTAAGCAATGCTATATACATCAGGATTTACATTACTTAAGTGAGTTGCTCCCGTATTCATCAAGGAACATATAGCCTGCATACACTTAACCTTGAATACGGGTGTTCGTATGCCCAATGTACGTGCGTTGTTTTTATTAAAATTCACATTACATTAGTTTTGCGATCCTTGATTAATCAAGCCCACAGACTCTAGATACATATGTTGTTATTAAAGACATTTTAGAGGAATAAAATATATTTATAATGTAAATGCAACTTTCATTTCCAAAAGATTAACTCAATACTCATTTTAATTTCTTTTTATTTCTAGAATGTTAAGTTTATGTGTGCTTGTTAGTACTATTAGTTTGTTTTTCAATTAAATTATTTTATAGAATGTGCATAATTTGTTGACCAAACAACATAAATATCAATTTTTAGCAACTTAATTTTAAAGACTAGCCCCCATTAATCCCAAATGCCTGCTTCTGTGGATATATTTTTCCTGTATAACAATGGTGTCTACTTCATGAGAGCAATTAAGTTCCAACTCCTGTACCTTGATCATTTTAATCACTGGCTGTACAGCGGTAAAGGATATGATTGTGCACCCAGTCCAAAACCACTTCTGATCACGCTAAGGTGCATCTATTTGTTTCAACTGATTGACAAGCAGCTGGATGTGTGGGGTAAACTGCACAGATCTGGTTGTTTGTTTTGGGAGGAATGTGCAATGCAATTGGCCTAAACAGAATGTAGTGATACCATTAAAACCATGGACTCATCAGGTTTATGAACATGCCCTTAAATAATCTGGTCAGTTCAAGGTTTTTCGGGGGTAACATTTTTTTGGTCCTACATGTGTAGGCGGCTGGAACTGGTGCCTCAGGACAGGTGGCTGAAGCTGGTGGGCTAGGCCTCATCTCGGGGAGCAGAACAGACTGTAATGTGGGAACAGGAAGTGAAGCGCAAACAAATCCAAAATGAGGAGAGGAATAAACAGAAGACGGTTCTGTAGGCTGTCGTGGTCTGCGGAGAGGACAGTCTTTCATTGCAGTATGCGCATGCACAGTGTGTCCTTTTGACAGTTTTCAGTCACTTCCATTGGCTGACGCTCTCTATTGGTTGCATAACTTAAGACGCATCTTTTTCTCCGTTCATTACCAGGTCTTTGAGTCTCTCCGAGAGTGCGGATGTTATCCCTGGCTCTTGTATGTTTTGACAGCTATTCCTGTGCTACCAGCCTACCTGTACCTGTAGTGTACTCCTGGCTGCAGTTCCGCTATCTCTCTTGCACCAATACTGTGTGCTCTTTATTATCTGGATCCCTGCAGCTATATTGTACTCATCCTGATCCATCCCCAGTGCTCCTAAGCATATGATCTATATTCTTGCCAGTACCTGTATTGTCTATTAAATATTATCTTAACCTCTGCCATGAACGCTGCACTCCTCCTGATCCAGCTTCAGTACTTCCGAACATACCTGGACCTAAGTGTACATCAAGCCACAGGTCCTATTCCCTCCAACTCCTTTATTATGTACTGAACATTTCCTTGATGTCTGTCACTACCGATGATCCAGCTCCTGTGCTTCCCAGCATACCTGGACCTCCCTTCTGCTCCACGGGAGGTTTCTGTCCTCCCTGAGCTCGCCTTAGGAGCTGGTCGCAGATCTCAGTTCTCTTTAATACCTATTGTCCTACTCAGTACATCATCTTCACTACTCCAATATTTCTGCTAGATCTCGCCTAACACCAGCTAGGAGGGCCGTGACCTGTGGCTCAAAAGCAGCCAAGCCCAATTTCCCTTGCGGGGGTCACCGGTGAAATCCTTTTGTGTCATTAGGCTCTGTGCCTCCTGGGAGGTAGTGCGAAATTAGCCAGGTCTAAGGGTGCTACTCGTACCCGGATTTATGACATGGCATCAGGATATTATAATGTGCTTATAAGATCCCAAATAAACTTTTCACCCCATATTCAAACAGGTTTTTTTAAATAGCACATATTCATCACTTTGATTGATAAAAAGACTGAAACTTTTATAATGCCCTACTTAGTTCCTTTTCATCCATATCATGTCTGAAGATGAAAGTAAAGGCATAGCTCAATATCCAAAGTGCATGTGGAATGTCCTTACAGATTCCATGTTGTTATCTACAGGGGTAGACAAGACAGGTAAACAGAAACTAGAGATGCTCACTGACCCCCGTGTTTTGGTTTTGGTTTTGGATCTGGATTACCGTCGTGTTTTGGTTTTGTTTGGTTTTGTTTTGCTATTTTGCTCAGAAATCAATGTTTTTGGGCATAAAAGAACCAAATTTAGTGCTCCACCTGTTTCTTGGATAAGTAATGTAGTTGTAAAGCTAATAAATTTATCAAAAGAACAGTTTAATTCCTGGTAGGCCTTCATTAATTCTACACACAAACCAGATTGTCTTCCTCTCCATCTATGCATATTGGCAATGCAGCCATCGTCTTTGGATGTATATTGCAACCTACACTTATAGTTAAATATGTAAAGAAATGGACAAAGGCCGTTTGTTTTCTGTCTCTATAGGCCCTCCTCCACTTGTAGAAAATACTCAAAAATGTAGCCGTTATAGACTGTACAATATTAATAGAAATGAACAAAGGCAGTTTGGTTTCTGTCTCTATAGGCCCCACTCCACTTGTGGAAAATACACAAAAATTTAGCTGTTATAGAATGTACAATATTAATTGAAATGGAGAATGCCAGTTTGGTTTCTGTCTCTCTAGGCCACGCTCCACTTGTAGAAAACACTCAAAAATTCAGCCGTTATAGACTGTACAATATTAATAGAAATGGACAAAGCCATTTTGGGGTCACTCTGTGTATGACACCCTACCCTTAAGGAGAAATTGCCCAAACAGCAACCTTTCAAGAAGGTACGTGATATGGAAATGCCCCAAGTCCCTTTCTTCTTTGGGGGTAGATTGCACCCTACACTTAAATAGAAAGTTTTAAAAAGATGTTTTCATCATCATCTTCGGCTTCATCCTCACCTTCATCAGTGTGTACGTCATCATCACAGACTATCAATTCATCGCCGCTTGAATCCGCCATTAGAGAACAGTCAGTGCTTGGATGCCTTGGATGGTGAAGGCCTTCCTGGTGGAAGATGTAGATCATTTTTATAAACATCATTTTCTCAACATTTTTGGGAAGTAACCTTCTATGGCGATCACTGACTAAGTTCCCTGCTGTGCTGAACACTCGTTCAGAGTACACACTGGAGGGTGGGCAGCTTAAGTATTGCAAAGCAAGTTTGTACATGGGTTTCCAAATTGCCCGCTTTTCTTCCCAGTAAGGAAAGGGACTGTCTGACATTTCCATATCAATTAACTCCTGAAAATAATCCTCCACCATCCTTTGCATGTTAATACTCATATTGGATGGAGTTATGGGCAAGGTCACACATTTTTTGGAAATATCCTTCAAACCAGCCCAGACGTTAAACTGTTCTGATCTGCCCTCTGCGTCTTCCCTGCTTCTTTTTTTAAAAATTTATTTTTTACGAGCAGCAGCTGCTTGAGAAACTGAAGGAGGACACGTCGTCAAGCCAAGGCCCAGTTCAGCGGACAACTTGCTGAGCAATAGCTCCTTGCAAAAGTTCACATCTCGTTTATTTTAAAGCAAAGACTCAATGTAGGTCTTAAACCTTGGATCAAGCACAGTGGCCAAAACGTACTGATCCGAGTTCAAGATCTTAATAACTCGAGGATCATTGTGAAGCGAATTAAGTACTTGATCGACAAGGCCAACATACTTTGCGGAATTGCTTGATTTCATCTCCTCCTTCAGTTTCTTAAGCTGCTTTTCCAATAGTCTAATTAAAGGAATGACTTGGCTCAAACTAGCAGAATCTGCACTGACTTCACATGTCACAACTTAAAATGGTTTCAGCACCTTGCACAGCACTGAAAGGATTCCCCACTGTGCAAGAGTGAAATACATCCCCCCTCCTTTCCCAATGTCATGGCTTGTGCAATATGCTTGGATGGCTTTGCGCTGTTCCTCCATCCTCTGAAGCATGTTCAGGATGGAATTCCACCTAGTTACCACCTTTGCTTAAGTTGGTGGCAGGGCAAGTTAAACTGCTCTTGGAGCTGCTGCAATCTCCTACATGCTGTGGCAGAATGCTGAAATGGCCTGAAATCATACGGGCCACCGAAAGCATATCCTGCACCTCACGGTTATTTCATAGGAAGCTCTGTACCACCAAGTTAATGGTGTGAGCAAAACAGGGAATGTGATGGAATTCACCCAGCTGTAATGCTCGCACTATATTGTTGGCGTTATCAGAAATGACATATCCTGGGGAGAGTCCAAGTGGTATAAGCCATGTATTAATCACATCTCTTAGTTTGCGTAACAAATTGTCAGCTGTATGCCTGTTAGTGAAGCCGGTGATACAAAAAGTGGCCGGCCTGTGACAAATGTTATGTAGTGGTGTACATGCTGCTGCTGTTCCTGCTGGTGAAGGTGAATAACCAACCCAGTGGGCTGTCACAGTCATATAGTCTTTGGTTTGACCACTTCCACTTGTCCACATATCTGTGGTTAAGAGGACAGTGGGCAGAATGGCATTTTTCGGCGCAATCTCTACATTTGTACACACTTTTGGTATAGTTATGGAATAGCTTTACGGGAAAAATGGTGTCTCGATGGAATTCTGTAACGCGGACACAAAACCTCAACGAACTGTGAAAAACCAGCTGCGTTTATTGTGGATATTGGATGCAGATCTAACACTAACATGGCAGCCATGGTGTCTGTGATTCGCTTGGCGACTGGGTGACTGCTGTCATATTTGCTTCCCCTAGCAAATGATTGTTTCACAGTTAATTGTTGAAATGTAGGACTGCTCTTTTTCTTGGCCTTCCTCTGGGCTGACGATTCACCCACACCAGCAGCAACAGCAGCAGCAGTGGGAACTAATGCTTTCTTCAGAGGAATCAATAATAGTGCAGGAGTCATCCAGCCTTAATAAGTGGGATGCAGGGCTAACTCCGAGCGCTACTGAGGATATTGATGAGAATGGTGTGGTGGGTGTCTTTTGTAGCCGTCGGGATGTCGGTGAGCGGAGGGTCCTAGCTGATGATGGAGTGCTTGTAATTTTTTTGGAAGAACTTTCAGCTTTTCCCAACACTTTGCCATGAACTCTCGTCAAATGGCGTAACATAGACGAGGTTCCAAGATGGTTAAGGTCCCTCCCTCGACTGACTGTGGCTTCACATACACTACAAATGGCTATACAATTGTTGTCTGGATTGGGGTAGAAATAATTCCACACATAAGAAGTGGATTTTTTTGTTTTATGGCCTGGCATGACAATGGCCTTTTTTCTTGTCATGTGCCAGAACTGCTGCCACTGGTGCAGGACTTACACAAACAACCTCATCCTTATCAACATCCTCATTAGCGCCCTCATCGCCTACACAAATCTCCCCCTCATCCTCTTCTATTTCCAAAGTGGCATCTTAAATTTGTTTATCACCGGCTACAGTCGGGCTGTTCAGGCACACATCAGCAGAACTGCTGAAAGGGCCCTTCTTTATGGGTACACTAACAGAATGCTCACGATTAGACATACCACTGTTGCATGGACTCTCCTCAGGGATTGGTGTCATTTCTGATTCAGAGCATACATTATCCTCTAATGCCTTACTGTTATCTTGCAGCTCAGCTTTGATGCGTAACAGTAGTTGTGCACCACTTTTAGACTCCAAATTACTTGGTCTTGCTTGGTCACGAGTGACCGTACAAGAAGAAGGCTCAATAACATTTTTGGATCTGCCACTAATAGAGGAAGGCGAAGGCCTCATTCTTTCTTTGCCACTGCGTGTGCAGAATTGCATGTTGGCAATTTTTTTTTTATCGGCACTTAACTTTTCCTCAGTTACACTTCTTTTTCGCTTCAACACAGTAAAAAAAAATTTCCCCTGATTTTTCCCCTGATTTCAAAAGACTATGTACTTTGACATTGCCTTTCCCAGATGACGTACTGGGAACACTACCATCAGGACTGGTGACAGAACCGGGTTGCTGATTCTGCTCATATGTGGACTGCTTTGAATCCATTTTAATGAGGCCAAAGCACTTGTAGTGCCAAAATTGTATTAGATAGATACTGCTGACAAATATGACTTTTGACAGCCAGAAAAATTACTGTAAAACACTGGTGAATATGGGACACCCCAAAAGCACTTGTAGTGCAAAATATTGTTTTAGATACTGCTGACAAATATGACTTTTGACAGCTGGAAAAAAATAGTGTTTCACACTGAGGAATATGGGACACCCCAAAAGCACTTGTAGTGCAAAATATTGTTTGAGATACTGCTGGCAAATATGACTTTTGACAGTCAGAAAAAATACTGTAAAACACTGGGGAATATGGGACACCCCAAAAGCACTTGTAGTGCAAAATATTGTTTTAGATACTGCTGACAAATATGACTTTTGACAGCCAGAAAAATTACTGTAAAACACTGGGGAATATGGGACACCCCAGAAGCATTTGTAGTGCAAAATATTGTTTGAGATACTGCTGGCAAATATGACTTTTGACAGTCAGAAAAAATACTGTAAAACACTGGGGAATATGGGACACCCCAAAAGCACTTGTAGTGCAAAATATTGTTTTAGATACTGCTGACAAATATGACTTTTGACAGATAAAAAAATTAATGTATCACACTGTGGTATATGGGAGACCCCAAAAGCACTTGTAGTGCAAAATATTGTTTTAGATACTGCTGACAAATATGACTTTTGACAGCCAGAAAAATTACTGTAAAACACTGGTGAATAAGGGACACCCCAAAAGCACTTGGAGGGCCATAATTTTTATTTTTAAAAAAACCCTCCTCTATCCTCCTCTCTTACTGCTCTAACAATTGGTATTAATATTAGAATTGTATAGAATAGAAACAATAATGTGTCCAATTATTGCTCTGTCCCTGCGCTGATATAGCCTGTGACCTAACCCTTGTCGAAGTCAGCAAATTGGATAAAGTCATTTCAATTAATATCGGGCAAACTTGGTTGTCTTTGTCTGAAAATATGCGTAGAGCATGCTACGGCGTGGAAGGGCGTATCCAGCCGCGACACGTGGTAATAACAGTTTTTACACTTTTATGTACATTCGCACAAACATACACATTTGTAAATAGTACACATATTTTGTAGTTGCAACATAGTTATTTATGTCGAAATATAGTAGTGTTTATGTGTAATATTATAAGTTATATGCATATTAGTAAAACCTATGGTTCAGGTTAAAGGAAATGTGTCATGTCTGAAATCATATTAATCCCCTTTACATCAGCAGCTGTCCGGTGCATTCGGCAAAGAGATCGCACATTGCATACTCTAGTTATTGATGTTGACTATAAAATGCTAATAGACTAGTTGTAACTGGAGTCTTGGCGGGAAGAAAGGAGCACATCCCCTGGAGAGATGACCCCCACCTTTGGATTCTTTAGTTTGAACTAGCCTATGATCTGCAACCCCCTGGACCTTCCTGAAGCCTGAACAGATAGAAGCAAGCCACACCATCTGCATTGTTTTTCTGTATTTTTTGTTTGCATATAAGCAGGAGCTTTTCATATAGTGTTCAGTCATCTTGACTACAGACTTCAGACCTGAATGACTGTTCACTGGATCCAAAGCACCTGCGATAAGTAACGGCTGTACTTATTATTTTTTTGAGAATAAATATTTGTGTGTTGGAAACACAAATCGGGATTCAACAATCGTTATTGGATAGCGAAAAAACGTGCATAACACCCTCTGTCAAATGGCGATGGATTGCTGTGGAGGCGGGTATTTATCCTTTTCAAATCTCGCGAAAAACGAGCTCAGAAACACAAATACGTCACAATGACGTTTTGCCTCGATTTCGATTCCGAATGGGCGGGAGAGCTCGGCTTGGAACTCGGATAGGCGAAATTCGGATGGATTCGGATATCGGGGAACCGAGCCCGCCCATCTCTAACAGAAACCCAGCAGGCAGGTATAAAGGTGCCTTACACACATTGTGGTGGTCCACATAGAAGCAAATCCAATCTCCTCCAGTTAGTCCATATACAGTATATACTCCGCTGTAGTGATGTTGCAAGTCACAAGTGTATTTGCTAACTATAGATGTCCAAAATGGGTAGTCATTCAGTGACACATCACTTCTCAGCCTTTTGGCTAAGGGCAAGTGAGTACCTGTTCGAATGAGGGGATTACAGCCCCACTTGCAAGATATGTGAAAGCTTGGTTTGAAGCCAGGGTCTGGGTAATACTGTGCTAAATACCCGGGACTAATATGTCATGGCATCCCTGGGAGTGGTGACCCGGGGATGCCATAAATCACTGGTGTTCATCTTAAACTTGTGATTTTGTTGGCATTTAGCACATTATGCACTTTCATTTCACAAACTTGCCTTCCTTTTGCCCAGGCCTTATGGCTGCATGGGAAAAAAATTAAAATAGCCCAGCCATGGGGTTGGGGCCATACCCACTTGACACTTTTTTATTTTTCTATTTATTCACTTTTTTGTATGTCACTTTCACTTGTGTGGTTTTTTTTTCACGGATTGTAGGGGTGTGGCTAGACCCTTATGTGCTCTGTATCCTCGAAGATCTAGGGGGGGCTGTGTGGCCCCTAGGTTCTGGACCCTCTGAACCCCATCATTTCATATCCTTCTGGGAGTAGGCCAGTTGTCAAGAACTGGGTGAAGCTTCGGTGGTCCCAGGGGCTAAAGGGGCCCCCCTAACTTTGTGTAGGTTTTTAAGTTTTTTACACTTTTCCTTCGAGCACTAGAGCACGAAAGCACTATTCCCGGGCTTTCAATACAAATCATCCAGTGACACTGTATCCTGCTGGTGGAAACTCTGCAAGTAAGGTTCTTGTACTGACGAGGGACAGATGGTGTGTGTTCAGGTAAATGTTCATCTCTTCACAAGTGGACGGGTTTAAGAATGAAAAAAACACTTAAAGCAATTGGACTGATATTGCAGGTTATGTAGCCTCAAAATGAGTGTGATGCCAAATGTTTAACTGAGGTCTATCAAATCATATCAGGATTTTTGAAAAATGCAGTTGACCTTTATATGCAATCATTCTTGTTGAACAGTGCAAGTTGAACAGTGATTCTTTCACTTTGTGCCTTTGTAGCCAGTTGATCTGGCAACAATCTAGTTTGTTTTGGTTATCACAAATGATTCAAATGCCAAAAAATCAAATTTAGATAGGTCAATACCATCATCAGCTATTTATTTAGCACCACTAATTGCACAGTACTGTACAGAGAACTGACACATCAGTACCTGCTTCATTTGAGCTTACAGTCTAAATTCCCTAACATGCAGAGAAAGAGAGGGAGAGGGAGAGAGAGAGAGAGACTAAGGTTAATTTAATAGTAGCAGATTAGCCTACTGGAATATTTTTGGAGTGTGGGAGGAAACCGGAGCACCTGTAGGAAATCCACACAAACACAGGGAGAACATACGAACTCCACACAGATAGGGCCATGGTCAGGGGTCAAAATCATGACCCCAGTGCTGTGAGGCAGAAGTTCTAACCACTAAGCCACCGTGCTGCCCATCTAATCTTGACGTAAGCAACTTTTTCACATAATACTTGATTTGGCTGTTATTTAAAATTTTACCCCAATAGTAAACCTACCTAATATAGATATGTACTTCTAGATCCAAATTATTTTTAATATGTATCCATTTTACCACCTTCAAGCCTTGAACAGGCCCTTCTGTATCACAACATGGTTTGTCCAGGTGTAAATTTGCACCCTTTAGCTGGATTTGCTCCTAACTCTAAATGATACCCTTTATCCCCAATTTATCTTATATCATATAATTATAAAGTCTGAATAAACCTTGTAATAGGTTACATACTACTCTGTCATAGGATGCTCATTGTTGTGCTTGGGGTTATTCCCATGCTGAGTACCTGCTGCGTAGCTTACTTATAGTAGTCACAGTATAAAGTCAGCACATTTCTATACTCTACAAAAGTGACAGTTTGGAGATGAAAAAGCTAGATTTGTATATTGAAAGTATATTCTATGCCTTATCTCAAATAACTTTAGAAGTAAATGGATTTGCTATGTGAACATCATTTATTATGTATTTTCTCTACAACTTGATTAGTTGTAATATTCTCAATTCACCTGGCTAGTAACACCCAGCCTGACTTTTTGTATTGAGCGAGATTCAGTAACGTAACTGCTACTTAAGTCACAAATTTAAGCAGTTTTGTCAATATACCTTGATTTAAATCCATTATTTAAATAAGTCTCTTTTCCTGGTGATTTAATGAAGCCTCTCTGGGTATTTCAAGGTAATGATTACTTTGTTCAATGTAGCCCACTAAAAACAATTGTCAACTGCAATCGACTAGCCCACAGCTACCTCACTTCAAGAGAGTATGTACTAATATGTGTTTAAATACTGTTTACACAGAGATATGGTGAATATATGTGTTTGTGTGTGTTGATAAAATACATTTTAATCTGATATGCCTTGTTAAGCATTAAATAAATATGTGTGCATTGTTCATTTTGCCTTGGTAAAAAAAACAATGTTCCCTCTAAGCTGAGCAATCCATAAAAGAGTTAAACGGTTGAGTTAATGATGACTCCATCCTGAAGGGCTCCATCCACATCTGCAGGACCTTTTCTAGCAAGTTTTGTTTATATATATTTCTGTCGACCAAGAACATTTCATTTCTTTTTCTACATTCAGTTTGAAACACAGAATCAACTGTAAGAACTATATTACAAACCTTACCATAAAATAGAAAAATATCGACAGTGCGCATTTGTAACCTTACAGCAAACAAACAGCATTTTACATTCCATCTCCATTTTGACTCTTTTTCCTCAGCCACTATTTTCTTTCATTCTTTTTGTCTGTGATTTACTAGCAGAATAATTTTTTTTTCAGCGTGTTGAAACTGTGTTCAAACATCCAATCAGGTTAGGAGAATGTTTTATAGTACTAGTAGAATGTTAAGGTTCTTTCTCCAAGAGCTGAATCCTAAATCTGCACAACCACCTAGGCAAAATGTTTTTACTAAGGTGCCCCCTCCCCCAGCTGGAACACCATACACCCTTTTTTCTGCGGTTCTTCCATTTCTGTAACACAATCAATTCCATGTACTTAAAATGGCAGCAGAAGGATGTGTAAGCAGGAGTACTTATCAGAAGCTGCGATTTCTTGGTTTGTGATTGGTCCTCTCGATTACAACCCCACTACTCATCCCACCTTTTTTTTTGCTGGGGTTGCGAGAGGAATGGAGAAGCTCCAGGAAAAAAAGTCTCTATGTAACTAGGAGGAAGGACAACTTAGTCAAATAATTTTCAAGGTGGCTGTGCAATTTTAACATAATGTAATACAGCATGACAACCAATGTACACACAAAATAAGTACATTTTATTATTATTATCATTTATTTATATGGTGCCAGAAGATATCCGCAGCAGCGTACACAATACAAAACAGTAGACCATACAGGGAAAAACAGTACGGAACAATTAACGAGTATTACCAAGACTCCCGGAGCACCAAGCATAGTGAGGCTGGAGCAGGAGAAATGGTAGAGACAGGAGGGAAGAAGGCCCTGCTTGGAAGAGCTTACATCCTAAGGGGAGGGCAGACAGACAGTAAACACAAAGGGAGTAAGAAGCAGTCAAAGGCAAGAGGAGTGAGAAGGGGCAGGGAAGAGAGAGGTGAATAGAATGAGAATGGAGAGAGGGTTAGGTGGATGGCTGGTAGGCTTTAAGGAAGAGGTGAGTTTTAAGTGCCTGTTTGAAGGAGCACAAATTAGGGTATAGTCGGATGGAACGTTGGAGGTCGTTCCGTTGGAGGCAGGCAGCTCAGAATTAATCGTGGATTCGGGAATGTGAAAAAGTGATCAGGATAGAGGAGAGTCGACAGTCATTGGCTGAGTACAAGGGGCAGGAGGGAATGTGGATGGAGAGGAGGCTGGAGAGTTAAGGGACAGTTGTGTGGCAGGGTGCCTTGTAAGTGATGGTGAGAAGTTTGAAAAGAATCCTTTATGGACAAGGGAGCCAGTGTAAGGTAAGACAGAAAGGGGAGGCAGAAGAAGAGCTGCGTGAAAGGAAGATAAGCCTTGCAGCCGCGTTAAGTATAGAATGCAAGGGGGCCAGGTGAGAGCGGGGAGGTTGGTGAGGAGAAGGTTACAGTAATCAAGACGGGAAATGATGAGTGCATGATTGATGGTTTTAGTGGCATCATGAGATAGGAAGGGCCAGATACGGGTGATGTTACGTAGTTGGAACCGAAAGGATTGGGCAAGGGATTGAATACGGGGGCCAAAAGGGTGGGAGTGGTTGAGGGTGATGCCCAGGCAGCGGAGTTGGGGGACAAAAGAGATGGTGGTGTTGTTAACAGTGATAGAGAGAACAAGAGGGGATGAGAGTCTAGTAAGATGAAAGACCATGAGTTCTGTTTTAGCAATATTGATTTTTAGAGTGAGGACATCCAAGAGTAGATGGCAGAGAGGCAGTCAGATACACGAGAGAGGAGGGGGGGAGGGATCGGGAGAAGAGATGTAGAGTTGAATGTCATCGTTCTCAAGAGATGAGAGCATCCAAAGAGGTAGTATAAAGCGAAAAGAGCAGAGGGCCGAGAACAGAGGCCTTAGAGACTCCAACTGGGAGGGCTGTGAGGGGGAGGATGAGCCAGACTTGGAAACAGAGAAAGAGTGGTTTGCAAGGTAATAGGTGAACCAAGCTAGGATGGAGCTAGAGAGGCAGAGAGAGAAGGGTCTGCAGCAGGAGGGGGTGGTCCATGGTGTCAAAGGCCGCAGAGAGGTCAACGAGGATGAGCAGTGAGAAGTGATCACAAGAGAAGATCATTAGTAGCATTGGCCAGGGCAGTTTCGGTGGAGTGGAGGGGGCGGAAACAGGATTGGAGTGGGTCAAGGAGAGAATTGTCTAAGAGGTGCCTGGTGAGGTGGTTGCAGACAACCCACTCGAGTAGTTTAGAGGCATAGGGGAGAAGTGAAATGGGGTGGTAGTTGGCAAGTGGGATCAAAATTGTTTTTTTTGTGGATAGGAGAGATAAGAGCACGGTTAAAGGAGATGGCAACAACGCCAGTGGAGAGTGATAGGTTGAAGAGATGTGCAAGGTGGGAGCAGGCAGTGAGGGAGAGGAAGCGAAGGAGGTGAGAGTAGATGAGATCCTGGTGGCAGGTGGATGGGGGAGAGGAGAAAATGAGGGAGTGGATTTCTTCACCTGTGGTAGGTCAGAAGGAGCACCAGAGTTTGCTATTAGAGGAAGATGGAGCAAAGAGGGTGGCAGGAGAGGGGGGGAGATGAAAAGTCTGATGGCCTCAATTTTGAGGAGAAAAAAGAGGCAAAGTCAGTAGCAGAAAGGGAAAGTGGGATAGGAGGGGGGGGAGTGAGGAGACAGTTGAACGTGGCAATAAGGCAGCGGGGATTAGAGGACTGAGAAGAAATGAGTGAATTAAAGAAGAAGTTTTTAGCGAGGGAGAGGACAGAGCAGTAGGAAGAAAGAATAAGTTTGAAATGCAGGAAGTCACCCAGGGAGCGAGATTTTCTCCAAAGGCGTTCAGCAAGGCAGGTGCACTTCTGAAGGAAGCGATTAAATTTAGAGTGCCAGGGTTGGGGAATTAAGCGGCAATGACGGACAGAAGAGATGGAGCAACAGCATTCAGGGCAGTAGTGAGCGAGTAGTTGTAGAGAGAGGTCGCTAGGTCAGGGCAAACCAGGGTCGGAAGAGGTGAGAGAAGAGATTCAAGGAAGGAGGAAAAAGAAGTAGGGTCAAGAGCGTGAAGATTGCATCTAAAGAAGGTAGTTTTAGGCTGGGGGTAGTAGGGGAGGAGGATAGAGTGAAGGAGAGGAGATCCAAGGAAGGCAAGCTGTGCTAAGCCCCAAATACATGAATCCCTGATTTGTCTGCACTAAACTGTTAGAGTAATCAACTTAATGAACTTGCTATATAAACAAGACCTGGGAGATCAGGTGGTCATGTTAATTTCCATCTGAAGAAATCGCCTTTAGGCGAAGAAACGTGTCAGGGTATTCATCTTTCCACCAAACTCTTTGGAAATACCTATAATATCATAGATCCATTGTGACGCTGGTTAAACCAACAGATAAATGGAGCACCTTCTTCATACGCATGCGCATCATTCACTTTGCCTGTGAAAGGAGTTTTGTTGTGGAAAGGATCAACGCCAGCACAGTAAAAAACTTCTAATTTATCACGGAGTCATCTTATATCAGAGCCATGGTGAACTCACCGGTGGTTAGGTAAGAGCTGCCGGGTGGCTCTCTTAAGTGGCCTCAGTTATTTATTCTTTGGAATAATAAATTGGTAACTTGAAGGATATATGTGCTTATGAGCTTTGGCAATACTATTGAACTATTACATTTGACAAATTCCAGTTTGCAGTTGTTCTTTGAAAGATCTAATGCATTATTTTTTATACTGAAATGTGCACAGTCTTTATGTGGAGTCTATCATAATCTTGTCAAGAAGAAGTACTTTTCATATTCAAGTATGTATCTAACGAATCGGATATACCAATCAGAATCGCTTTATTAATGTTTTAATGGAGAAGGATTATATTGTTTATATTCCTGGTTAGTTATTTAATTTTTATAGGCCCATATATTTTCTATTCAGGTTTTTGAAATATTCTTGTTGCCCTTGATTCTGCTTTTTCCTTTCTGGTAGGACATATGTTTGATACATCGTTTTAGGATTTCTCTTTTTATGTTTTTTTATTCCTTTATTTTATATATTTTTTTCAATGTATTTGTGATATTCTTATGTTTATATTTGTGTCATATTAAATCCAACTTATTTTTATTAATCGTGTTGTATATGTCATCATCCCTGATTCTTTGGGATAATATTTTCATCGTATTACTTTGTTAACGCTGCATCTGTGTGTTGCTTTTTTTGGTATTTTAGGGAGGGTTGAGGCCTCCTGTTTTGCAGCAGCTTTTTTATCAATTTCTTATAGATTCACTTATTTTTTGGCGCCTTAGTGGTATATTTTTTTGTGTATGACAGAAGCAAACAGTATTACATGTTTTTGGGAATGGCTACATTAAATTTCTAGTATTAGGTATAACTGCTTTCATTATTCTTAGTTCGACAAAGGATTTGCCATTCTCAATATCTTTTATGATCCCTTCACATTCGTCTCATCAGTCTGTCTTCTAACCTTCAATGTTTTAAGCGGATCTTGAAAAACCATCTCTTCTGGGAAGGATATCACATACACTAGCTGCTATGTTATCTGTCTAATGCTAGGTACACACTGAAGGTTTTTCAGCCAATCATCGGGCCAATTAGTCGATTTATGACCGTTTGGTCAAATATCATGTTAGTGTGTATACTTACACCATGAACGACAGTCGTCCCAACGTATTTATTGTCATTTCATTTGGTTTGATAATCTCGTTCCAATCGCTTCCGATCCTGCAGTGTGTATGCATTCATGTTCACAATCACCATAGAGTTTATAAAGTCATGTCTTTTCAGTCGATACCGGCATGTCCCGGGGCTAAATGTAGAGAGTGCTATAGATGGAATATTTTGTTCGTAAGTTCTGAGACTGACTATTTCGTATCAGAGTCACAGAAGCTAACAAAATTCCTTATGACGTGGATAGCTATAACAAGGCGGTTAATCAGTGTGATAGGAATGAATGAATGAATGCATATTTTTCTGTCACTATCTAAACAACTAGAGGATACCAGATGAAGAGCACAGATCTGAAGGTAAATCGTGTGTACTGTGTATGTATGAATTGCCCGACCAGTCAGACCTTCAGTCGTAGGTACAATTGTTGTAGATAACAGATTTGTTTGAAAATTCTCCAGTGTGTGCATAGCCTAATACCTCTTCTCTGCATATAAATTCTACACGCTTCTCGGTATTAGTTCATCCCATGCCACCCCAGAACACTTTTTTTGTGCAGTATTTAGTTGTATGGCCAGATAATCATTGGTGAAAGTGGGGGTGTATATAGCGATATGTCATAACGCCACTTCTCCTACTGACATCATTGTAAATCTATCAAATTCCTTTCACTTATATTTTTCATACTGTCACTTCTAAATTTCCACATTGACCACTGCAGATAATTATAATAAAAGAACATTTCCAGCACTTACTTCTATAGCTGCCACAGCAGATACCTGGATACAGTGACTGATATTTTCCATTTCCCTCTAGTTCACTGGAAATTCTTGCCTTGCTGGAGTTATTTTTTGATAAAACCAGTGGCTAAAATGGAAATTGAGAAGTGGCAGAATGTATAATATACGTGATGGGATTTGATAGTTTTACAATCAAAGCAGTCGGAGAAGCGGTTGTATTGCATAGGTAATGCACAGAAAAAAATAGAAATAGCTGGGAAAATGAGAGTATAAAAAAGGGCTTCCACATAGATTAATTAAGCAAATAACATTCCAGAAATATAACAATACTGCTCTGATTTGGTTGCCTATGATTGTGACAAACATGGCTGCTAGAGAAGATCTCAGTGACTTTGAAAGAGGGGTGATTGTTGGGGTTGGTTTTAGGTAATCTTTCAATAAGAAGATTGTATAAAATGATAGCTTGGATGCTGATCTTATCCATATGCCATAGCCTTCTTAGTTAAAGCCAATCTGAATTTATCTGAACAGAATTGCACATCTATGGGATATTCTAGCATCAGAAACAATGTTTTTCACCACCATCAACCAGGCATCAGTTTGTGATTATTATTTTTTTTGCAGAAGAAAGGTGCTGCATCCTTACTCTACAATTCCAGGCATTGGTAGTCAATAACATGGTGTATACAAGCTATACTGACAGCATGTGGTGGCCCAATGCCCTATTAATTGGTATTGGTGTTTCCAATTTTTCACACCACCTATAATGCACTGCAATGAGAGCAGAATTTGATACAAAATATCAAGCAATCAATGAGCAAAAAAGTGGTCAAGTTGATGTGCGAGATTAATTAACACATATAGCATATGATTGCACGCAATGAATGCATATAGGTGTATATGTGTATGTGTACATATTGCCTCCAGTCTGTTAGAACACGCTTAATACAGAATAGGAGCTATAGCACACCTCATAGAAGCAAGTGTTTTGAGCTACACATGGGCATTGTAAAACAGCTCATGATAAAGTGCAGACAAAACCTTTTACTTTGTCACAACTATTTAAATGTGTTCTCAAAGCTTACCTGCAGCATACTGTAGTAAGCACTTAATGAATATTCTCATAGTACCCCTCTATATTGTACTCAACATTTCTGCTCTTGAATGCTGAAGGCAACATTGAAATTGCCACAAAATTAAGTGAGCGCTTGTCAGAAAGTATGTCTGTATTTGCTTACAATACTTTTTATTTACAATATTACTCCTCATTTGCAGTGTGGTTCAATTAAATATATATCGCTGTTTCATAACTATGCATTAGAGATTGATTGTACTTAGTTCTGTTCTCGCCAAGGCAAAATAACTGCATAAACTGTTTATCTGTGCACACAATAAAGTGTAATAACATTTCCTTTTACTCTATTATCCCAGAACAAAAAAATTATAACCACACACATTACATTTGCCCCACTCTTCCGCAGCGCCAAGGAGATCAAATTTTCTCTATTCCTATTTCTAAAGATATAAGGGTACCACACTCCTTCAGGCAGCTATCCCCTCTGCGATCCTATCCAAAAGGGAGTGCAGAAAATCACACCACTCTTTTATACACTAGTTTTTAGACTACAATCTTTAAAACATGTTTACCGCACTTTAAGAATTCACGTTGCAATTCTAAGGCCCATGTGTAAGATCCCTTTACAGTGTGACATGGACAATTAGATAACAAAAAATCTTTTCAGCCTAAGCATTTTCATATTTGTGCAGCTATCCATCTATTCCATGGCATTCCATCAAGGCAAATATTACTTTTAAGTCATTGTACCTGGACCTTATAACTGCATTAAACATATATTTCAGACCCCGCTGCTTGAAAGAATCAGCCAATTTGTTTGTGTGGTAAATTATGCACATTTATTTTTGCTTGTTTTTCAAATAATAATGCTTAGAAAATGAAAAGACATTATTGCATCCCCATTTGCCATTCACTTTAAACCCCACTTCATTAACGATGCCAATTTTGCTACTTCCCTCGCATTTCCTCAGTTTGCATCTTAGCTGTATTTCATTTATCACCAGCTGAAATATACATCTCCATGTATAAGATAATCAACACGCAAACAATTATGGAGAAGATGTACTTTATCATTCATTAATAGACACACTGTAAAAAACATACTTCATACATTTTTATTATACTTGTTATAATAACATATAACCTAATATATATAGCAACAATAATTACAAGGCTCTAAAACCATGACAGCTTTTTGTACTTTTAAATGTGGCTCTTGGCTGGGAGCAAGATCAGAGCCTGGTACTTTGTGCGTTAGCAGAGTATGATTGGGCCCAAGTCATCTCCTCCCAATCTGATGTAAAGCTAACCAGGAGAACCCGACTTTTGAGATGCAGAATTTCCTCTGCACAACACAGGGAGGTCACACTGTCATAGCTCATCCAATCACAGAAGAAATGGGATAAAGAGTAGTGTGCTCTCCCTCCTTCCTCTGCATGGGCCCCAGTGGTAATAGTAACTGGAGGAGGTGTGAGAAAGCATGTGGGAGAGATTGTGAGAGGTATGTGGGAATGTTTGATAGGCATGTGGGGAACTCTAATGAAATGTGTAGAGGTCTGATGGGCATTGGTGTGTTGGTCCGATGACATGTAGGGAGGTCTGATGGGCATGTAAATGTTATGTGGGGAGGTGTGATGGGCATGTTAGGGAATGCAGGGGGGTCTGATGACATGTGAGGAGGAGTAATGGCATGCGAAGAGGTCTGATGACATGTGAAGTTTGAGTGGTATGGCTCTTTGCAGTATCTATATCATAGTTGCCTAATCTCCCGGGATGTCCGGGACACTCTTGAATTTCTGGGAATCCTCCCGGACACCCGGGAGAGCAGGGCAACCTCCCGGATCCTGGAGAGTTTGGTAAAGTAAATGGAGGTGGGACTTATAGACGCGATTCAAGCGCCATCGTGCCCACGTCCCCTTCTGGTATAAGGCAAAATGGTGATGATAATGTAGGGGCAGGGCATAGTGAGCAAATCTCAAGCCCTGCCCTCACGTGTCCACCTACCCCTGGTCCTCCCGGAACCCAAAATGAAAAAGTAGGCAAGTATGATCTATATGTAGTTTTTATCTGTTATCTACCGCTGCTCTAAAACATGTGACAATATACAAAGAGGCTGTTATCACACTCAGGAGTTTATCTGTACATTCAATTTGTAAGACATAAAAAAGGAACAGTTTGGAAGTGAAAAATTACATGATGGTTCGAGCTCAAAATTGTTTCACAATTTATTCTGTAATTATTAAACACCTCCAATTTACTCCCTTTCAGCAATTCTCACTATTTCACATATTCCTTCCCAAATTTCCTCAGATATTTTTTTTCATCCATTTCTACACATTTTTACTGGCCTCTATTTTATTGTAGCTATACCACTGGTTGTCCTGCACTAAGCATTATGTGAAATGATGCAAGAACGCATAATTTAAAGGCTGAAAGGGCGTAGTCTCCAAGGAATAGGAATGAATGTGTGTCATTAATTCTCTTTAGGTTTCTCTCTAGCCAGATATAGCTCCTGAGAGCTAATCACAGAAGCATTCCTTTTTATTGTTCAGTCATTCACCATGGATCATACACTGTCACCACTGTCAATAGAAGTTGTGGCAACAGTGAATCATCAGGGGTAAAAATACTTCAGTGAATGTCTTTCAGAAGTCAACAGTACTGTAGCTAGCTGGTTAGAGAAGCAAGTCATTGCAGTAATTCATTCTTCATCCTGGTACACTATTCAGTGATTGTCAAACCATGTGACTGCAGTAATAGGATGAGGCGAGAGATTAATCTGCTGTATACAGGGTCACAGCAGCAACTTACAGTGCAGGTCTATGCACAGCAAGACAGCCTCTGTCGCTAACTATTGTAATAAAAAAAATGTAAAGTACAGAGCGACCTAATTTTCTAGGTGACAAGTAATGCAATGTTGTGCTGACAAACAGTGATATGTTAAACAAAATTAGCTGTAAATGTTATGCTGGCATGGGGCTTTATAGGTGTTTTTTCATTTGCTGTTGAATTGACATTATTTGAGTTGCTGCTATAGATGGTATAATGGAACAGCTTAATTTTGGACTTTAAAAGTAATACTAAAGTTTATTTTTATTACGGAGTGCTGGTTTCCAGATTTGGCATTGGGTGTTATGCTTATACCTCAGCATGAAACTGTATATGATAGATATAAACTCATGCTGGCATGGGGTTCCATTTTGCATCTGGTAGGTATGCATTTGTTTTTATATGGTGGGCAAGAGACAAAACAGACAGTTGGCAGGTCAGGGTTTCACTGAGGCAGCAGTATAACAGACATCAGTAATGGCTATACCTGTTGCAATAATCAAACAGAGATAAGCACAGGCTTGAGCTATGCTCCAGTCAAAACAGAGTGAATAACATAGGCACTGTGAAGACAATGAATGACTCTCTAACTGCATTCAGGAGGTAGCTATAAAAGGTGGAGTGAAGTGATCAATTCAAGTGAATGACTTGTCTGCATATTGCAGGCATTGAATTAATTCACACTTATCACAGTGGTTGCCAGTCACAGTTTCCATGGTGCACAGTTAGTAAAGAATGGTATGGCTAGGGTCGTGCTGTGGTTGTGTAATGCTTTGAGGGTCATTGAAGCACTGTAAAATGTATACAGGTGAACCAGTGGGCCATCCCTCTCATTTAGCTGCCTTTAGGCAAGAGCCTCTATTGCAGTGTTGGCTAACCTGTGATACTCCAAGTGTTGTGAAACTACAAGTCCCAGCATACCCTTCCAGCAATAAACTGCTATATATTGGCAAAGCATGCTGGGACTTGTAGTTTCACAACACCTGGAGTGTCATAGGTTAGCCAACACTGCTCTATTGTCAGTTTTAACGATGGTGATTATATATCTGGATTATGTATTTTGTTCACTTTGGTTTTTCTGCAAACCATCAAAGTAAACTGGCAGCCTTAGCGACTAGAGATTTTTTGCTATTATTACCATTTATTTATATAGCACCAGCATACTCTGCCAGCAGTGCTTTATATTGGGATAAGCATAGTAAGAAAATAAAACTGGGTATTAACAGACAGACAAAGAGGTAATAGGAAAAGCCATATTGGTCCAGCTATACTGTAAAAAAATAGAAAAGAAATACATAATGATAAAGGCAGTTCTAAAGACTACACGTCTTTAGAACTGCAGCCATAAAAACACCCCTTGAGAAAGTCAGACATATTGACTACATTGGCTGGGACACACCCACTATTCCAAGCAACAAACACCTGACTTGTACACACTGAAACACCAGCTGCCAATGAATAGAAGACTGCACAGTAATCAGGGCATCATAACACCACAGTGACTTAGCGCCACTTCAGCTATCTGAATGTGAGTTATACTATTCTGCAGCCTACACATCTTCAGAACTGCCTACATCATTGTGTATTTCCTTTCTCTTTTTCCCACTACACCATTTGGAGTATTTCTTCCGAGGAAAGAGCAGAATGGCGTGTGGAGTGACATAACTATTTAAGCTTTTAAAGATACAATCAAATGTGAGCATTCATTTTGGAATTGCTATTGTTTAATACATACGTGTAAACGTACTTCACTATTTTCACTATTATTGCACTTTTCCATTTTTTTCTACCAACACCACCCCGACAATTTGAGAATAAGACTTGCCAACAGAACCGGTGAGAAAGAAGCAGGACAACATAAGATGGAGACAACAAGCATTGTTGAAGGGGCAACTAAATAAATCAATTCAAGAGGATTTCACTGATTCAGGATAAATTGGATTCTATTAGAAGCAACATAGACATTAAACACCATAGGCTTCATTATTTATGGACTGCAAACTTTTAGAATCAACTATTCAACTATACACAGTAAAAACTTATTAAGGAGGTCTTACATTTACCTTTAGCATGTTACATATTTAAGACATTCATTGCACAAGGTTAGCACAAGGTCTGTTTTTTCACATACTTTTAGACCGCATAGTTTTACTACAGTAATTGCAGCACTTGATAAGTGTGTATACATACACTTCTTCATTTCCAGTACATGTTCTCTCTAGAGTTAGGCTATCTCTTGGTATCAAGCAGCTCTCACTTCGGTATCATGAACCCCATCATTATCATCATCATTTATTTATATAGCGCCAACATATTCCGTAGCGCTTTACAATTGGGGACAAACATAGTAAACTAATAAACAAACTGGGTAAAACAGACAAAGAGGTGAGAAGGCCCTGCTCGCAAGCTTACAATCTATGTGACAATGGGAGATTGACACATGAGGTTAAGTCAACATTTTGCATTTTGGCCCAGCCAGACTGCAAAGGTAAAAGTGACTCATAAGCTAAATGATCCTGTCACACAACAATGTTGGTCAGGGGGTAGTTGTCTTGTGTGAAATTGTGTAACAGGCGGTAACAGGCTAAGGCGGTGAGGTTAAGAGGGTGGCTGAGGAATATTATAAGCTTGTCTGAATAGGTAGGTTTTCAGAGAACGCTTGAAAGTTTGTAGACCAGAGGAGAGTCTTATTGTGTGAGAGAGAGAATTCTATAGAGTGGGTGCAGCTCGAAAAAAGTCCTGTAACTGGGAATGGGAGGATGTAATGAGAATGGATGAGAGACGTAGATCTTGTGTAGAACGGACTTGCCGACCTGGGAGATATTTTGAGACAAGAGAGGAGATGTATGTTGGTGCAGCTTTGTTGATGGCCTTATAGGTTAGTAAAAGCATTTTATATTGGACCCAGCAGAACCTTCTTGAGCGCAGACATTTATCCCCTTTTTCAGAACAATATTAGTCATCCACCACATATAAAATAGATTGTAGGGTTGAAGTCTTGTTAGGAGAAGGCCAGTGAGAAGGGAATTGTAATAGTCAATGCAGGAGATTATGAGCTTCATCTACAGTTAGAAGAAAATCTAACCAAAGAGTGCAAATGTGCACATTGGTAAACCATGCGGTGATGCCAGTGGTAGAAATAATTTTTTTTTTGCATGCTGGGAAAATACAGCCTACTTTGAATGTAGTGCACAAATATTGGACAAATTTATTTTAATACTGCAATTTTGAGTATACCACCTTCCAACTTTAAATCTTGGCACATCTTAAATCCGTCCCCCACTCCCATTTATAGCACAATATGGGTTTCCAAGGTGCCAAATCGTACCATCTAGTTGGATTTACTGCAACTAGATCAGGCACTATGAGCGCATTCATTAACGTTTTTGAAGTGCCTTGTGTGAGTTATGTGCATATTATGTAAATGTTGCAAGTGGAGTTGGATACAGATTGGTTGTGGGGAATAAATTACATTTCTGAGTCAAGAATGATACCTAAACCGTAAACTTGATGTGTAGGGTTTACTATCATGTTGTCAACAAAAATAGAGATGTTAGAAATACTGCTTCTGTTAACGTGTGGTAAAAATATTAGCTCCATTTTTGAATAATTGAACTTGAGGTGGCAAGAGGACATCCGAGACACATATCAGACAGACACTCAGCAATGCAACATAGCTGGTGGAAGACCCAGAGAGCATAGATAAATAATCTGCTTATAGCTAGTACTGAAATCCAGGAGTTTATTAGTTTTCCAAGAGAAGTGAGATAGATAGAGAAGAGGAGAAGGTTTCGGACAGAGTCTTGTGGTACTCCAACTGACATAGAAAGAAGAGAGGAGGTTGATACAAATGAACAAATAAGAAACTGTATGATAAGTAGTATGGGAGCCAGGATAAGACATCATTTACATTTAGCAGTGACATTGACCACTTTAGTCAGTGCATTCTCAGTGGAGTGTTGGAAATGAGTCCAATGGGTTGTATGAGAAAATGAAACATGCGAGTGTAGAAAAGTTTCTCATGAAACCTGGAGGGGCATGGAAGTTGAGAGATGGAACAATAATCTGGGAGAGGATGGGTCAGTATTATTAGATTTAGAAAATAGTTGTTCTGTTTTTATTTTTTTAAGTAACCACATACTTGGATAATGATGGGAAGATACCAGAAGGGTGAGATTAAAGAGTAGGTTGTTGCTCGGGGAAGAGGACTTTTCACAACAGATCTTGTCAATCTTCTCCTTAAGTAGGAATCAAGATCATGTTCAAGGATGGTGGCCAGTGGGGTCGACGTGGAGGTGAGAAAAGATTTAACTGTATTAATGAGATTGAAAAATAGGTCCAGATTTGCCCAACTGCTCCAAATATTTTATAGTCCCTGAAGAGTAAGCCTGTTTGGGAATATTTGTGAGCAAACTATAGTGACATCCCTGCCCCCCTATTGTCAGTCTTTTGGGAAAATCAATACACATTGATAAGCTGTCCATCTTCCTAGCCAATCTCCCATGGCACAGTTATACTCTGAATGTAACCCCTTTTATATTAAACTGCTTTGCTTTTGAATGTTATGACAATTGTTTAATTGTTTTTTTCTTTTTATATTTGAATGCCCTGTATCTTTGTATGTTAAATCTATAAATTTAGTAAGTGGCATCCTTGATACTCTAACAAATCCATTAGCCTGTTAAGAAGACTATAGCTCAACCAAGTTAACCCTTTGAATGCCGGTGTGTGATTTGTTGATACATTTGACTAACAAGCTTAGTGTGTGCTTGCATTTACATCTGTGTAACAGTCTGGAGGTGTATAGAGATAACCCTTTGCTTGCTGGTGTGGGCCTTGCTAGCCTGTGGGTAGCCATATGCCTTGTGTGCCATTGTGGGACAATGTACTGGGGTCTTATTGCCCATATTCAATAGGTGGTGGCAAACCTGAAGTGTTTGGGGATGTGAGAGCGCGGTGTGGGGGCAATTCAGTAGGTCTATAATCTGAGTGATAGGTAGAGAGAGACTGCAGGCTGGAATCGTGTGTATCCTCATACAGCAAACACCCCAAAGTCACGAAAACTGGGAGCATGTTCGTGACAAGCACAATAAGCAGAGCACAAGTTCTTGCCAGAAGGTACGAGGCTCTGGACCAATCCATGGGAGACAGAATAGAGGAGGGTCAAACAAGCCAAGGAGTCAAAATCAGGAGACCCACAAACGTACCAGGGAATGAACTGGATAGTATAAAGAACGGAGCCAGAGTTTGGGTCAGGAGATAAGCAGCGAAGCCGAGGAACAAGTAGAGGTCAACACGACGAAATCAGACACAGGATACTCAGAAGAGTCAGCAACAACAGGTAAGACAACAATGAGCTGCCACAAATTACTGGGAGAGGCAGACATATAAAGACAGCAAACAGTTGTGGGTGCTGATTGGGGAATGAGATAACTCCTGCAAGTGAGGTGGTGTGTGTAATGGTGGCACAGCAGCACCTCTGGTGGTAGGGTACTGCTGGCAAAATACACACAAAGGCAAAGTTCAAGCATAGTTCTTAAGAGACAGGTGCTGCAGCAGGCATGATCTCAATGGAAGCTGCTGCTGTGCAGCCGAAGGAAGATCGTGACAGCTAGAAGCAGAAACTCCTTCACCAGTCTCCAGAATAGCACTGATGTGATCCATCCAGTTTCTTATTTTAAAGGGACCCAAATACCCACAATATTGGCGAACACTCTAGGTGGATACCAGATATCTTGTGCTCCGAGACAGGGGTGGATCTAGACTTTTCTTGTAGGGGGGCAGTTTATAGATTAATCCTGACCCCTCCCCCTCTCCAGTGCCAAATTCCCCTCTTCAGTCACGACTCCTCCCCCTCTCTAGTGCTGATTCTTGTAGGCCTTGTGCCATACAACACTATGTGTATCACAAATTAATGTATTTTAGGATACAAATCGGTCAGGTTTGTTCTTTGCTTTATTTTAAGGAAAACACTATATAGCTATAAAATCACAACAATAAGAGCAACAAATAACAGATATGTATGCCCCATCATCAGACTGCTGCCCGTTTCATAACACTGCTGCCCCTTTCATCCCACCTTCATCACACTGCGCCATCTGCATCACACTGCTCCCACATTCAGCACACTGCTGTTTCCTCCCACACTCCAAAAACATACTAGGGACAGGCACTGATGTGAGTTCTCTGTACAGTACTGCAGAATTAGTGGCGCAATATAGATGATGATGATCCAGGTATAATCCATCAATTTCATTATAAAGTCCTTAACCACGCATAAATGAGCTCTAAGTGGCCCCTGCTGGGGCTTAGCGGCACTAGTGGATGAACCCAATAATGCCTTTTAGTTAACAATATATAAATGAAGAACAACTATTATTGATGCCTATTTGGCTATTAAATATTGCAATTAAGGCAAGTCAAATCCAAGAGCTGTCTGTCTGCTCTCTGGTGATAAGCAGCCAAGATCTGACAGGTCACACCAAAGCTACATGGGTCCCATTGAATGCACTGAAAATGTGTTTTCAATGCGTTATTAATGCATCAAAATGTTATTTCAATCAGGCCAAATGCAAGTTAAATTCAGGACTGCAAAACACAGTGGATGAGTAAATGAGCCTTAGATGTGCAATGCATTTTTGTACTACTATAGGATTTCTTAAGTTTATTTAAAAAACTAATAAAAGGACAAATTATGTCTAGTCTAATCTAAATGAGTAGCAATATTTTTGTCTGGGAAATTTTCCTTAAAAAAAGAAATCCAATTACCCATACTCAAAATGTTTGCATCTGTCCAAAGGTATTGTCAGATTTGCCAGCTACACAAGCTAATTGTGGTGATAAAACTAAACAAAAGTATGCCATCTGTATTGTCTGCCTGCTGTTTCTGGTATCACAACATCCCTGTTAGTGTAACTCACTTCCAACAAGTGATATCAAACTGAAAAATGTATAGAGGGATTTCAGAATGATGTAACTTCCGGTTTGTTCCATTTTTTCACTTTGCCTAGGGCTTTAGTTAAAACACTGGAGGTGGCAGTGTGCTAGGGAGGGAGATTGCCCCAATCGCACCCCCTCCCCCCGATCCAAACCCGCTCCAGGGTAGGGCACAGGTCACCAAGGGGCTGAGTGGGGTGTCTCTCTTAATTTTTCAATGGCTCTCTGCCCATTGACTCCACTCCTACATTGTCTTTGCACATTGTTCAGTGGCTCTAAACCTGTTGGTTGCACCAACGTTAATGGACACAGGTTTCAGCCTTTGTTGAATATACCCCTTGCACCACAGAAGCTGTGTAGAGAGTTGTAGTGTTGTTTACTGTATTGTACTGTTATAGCATGTACTGTCTTCTTGTTTTTCCTCTGTATGGTGCTGCAAACCTCATGTGGTGCCCTATAAAGGTTATTAATAATAATAATAATAATAATAATAATAATAATAATAATAATAATTTATTTTACTCCCTGCTGGGCAGGCACCTGAAGTGAACCTCCCTAGTTAGCCCCTTGAAAAAAAATTCTATGTAAGTGAAGCAGCAGCTGTACTGGGCATCCTGCCTGGGAGAGAAGGATGGGGCATGGGGGAATGCAACTGCCATTTATGGACTTCATACAAAACCTGCAAATCCTTCTTCCTCCCTGTCATAATTACTGATAAGAGGTTCCATGACCACCCTAGGCCTAAAAAGAGCTGCCTCCCCACCACACCCTTGCTTCATACATTAGCAGGCTTGCAGTTAAGGGTAGACAGAAAGTGATAGAGAGATAGTTAAGACAGATAGTTAAGGTAGACAGAAAGTGACAAAATATAGAGAACAGAGAATCCTGTCCATAAGAATTTACATTCTAGAGGGAAGGGAGAATAGAGACAGTAGGAGCTAATGGGATGCAAGTTGAACATGGTGGAGGACGTGGATCATAGGGACTAGGAGATGGAAAGCTAGGCAAGCATGAAGAGGTTGGTTTTGAGGGAACATTTTAATGATTGAAGGTTGTGGGGGAGTATTGTAAAGGCAGGTAAGAGGAAGGCCAGTGGTTACAATAATCAAGTTGGAAAAAAACAAGCGAGTGGACCAAGGTTTTGGCTACTTCCTGAGTAAGCAATGGGTGAATTCTGGCAATGCTGTGGAAGCGACAGAACTGGATGTGAGCATTGAATCTGAGGGAGGAGTAAAGGATGACACCAAGGCACTGGGCATAGGGAATAGTGGTGAGGGTGCTGTTGTTAACTGATGGAACTGGGGGATAATGACATTAGAAGAGGCAAAGATAATGAGCTCAGATTTAGACATGTCCAGTTTGAGGAAGAGTTGGGACATCAAGATGGAGACAGCAGAGAAGCTGTTGGACAGAGGGTGAGAGGTCAAGGGAAGATATGTAGATTTGGGTGTCATCTCTGTAGAGGTGGTAGTGGCCAAAGGACAGCAGGTGTTGAGAGAAAAGCAGAGTCAGAAGTGGTGACACTGAAGGAGCAACCTGTGAGATAGTAGATGAACCAGGAGAGGGCAGTGTCATTTATTTATATTTAATGTAATTTAATTTGTATTTGTGTTTGTATTGTATTACATTTTATATGGAAAATATGACTTGTGCTTATTAATAACTGCCAAGACATTATTCTTTCTTGTGTATATGACAGACATTATTCTCTCTTGTATAAATGAGGCACAAATATACTGATGTGTTTCATGTTAAAAAATTACTAAAAAGTAATGAAAATTCAAATAAAGCTAGGCTCAATGTTCATAAGATCTAAAGTTTGGTCAAGCAAACAATAATTTGGTATAAATTGAAAAGTTACATTTATAAGAGCGTTATACAAACATGCAAGTAGGCAGTGCTTTCACCCAATGTTTTCACAATGGTGTCAAAAACAGTCAATGACCAAAAGATTTTTTTTGTGCCTGAGCACATAGGCAAATAGGGATAAGTTTTTTATGCTTTAATTTACAGCATTCTAGAGAGAACATTTCAGGTACAAGGGCTCTAAATGAAAAAATTACCTTTGTACTGTACTGTGACCAATCTGCCTATTCCCATAGTCTTTGTAGAGATAACTCATTACATAGGCATATTGAGTTGGTTTGATCATACAGAAAAATTACCAGGAGGAAAATGATGGAGCAATGAAATGTAAAGCTGCAGGTAAATAAATCTTCTTCATGGAACATGCAAATGTCATTGGCATCACTGATATCTATGACAACCACTCCAGCATGTTCACATATGAATGACACTTTGGTCCCCATACCAAAGTTTGGTTGGGGACCCTGTGATGCAACTCTAACCTCATGTTTCTCCCTACCCTGCTCCAAACCAGGGCTTGCCCAGAAGAGGCTTTTGCAGTGATTTTTTTGATAGCAGAGCTGAGGCTATGTGGGGTAGGGGATATGGGGTTTCACTTGTAACAGCAATAGTTTTCATCTGGTTTCCAAGTAGTTTGAATGCACTGAATGAACTCTGGACTATTGTTTTGGTGTAAACAAGTCATGATAATTAAGCTCTTTAATACTCAATTTGCTATTTTTAATAATTGTCATACCATATGCTTAAGGAATGAGCACGTTGTTTAATATCACTTAGGTTTATAATGGTAAGGAACAGAGTGCAAAATGTGTGTTATATTGAGACCAATATAAAAAACTGAGGGTGCTGTGGCCACCATAGTTATCAATTCTGAATAACTGCAATAATGTATCCCTTACTATAAATGATTAAAGTAATGGAAGTCACCAATGAGTTCAGGGACTATATCAAGGCGATAATTTACAGTAGATGGTATGTTATTGCTTATACTACACAAGTTTTTCAAATGATTTATGACATCAGACCGCAAGGATTCTATCTATTGATATCTGTACTCTCGTTTATACAGATATTATTTAAATAAGATATATTAGCATCACTTGTGTGTTACAGATAATATGTACACTCCATTATCTAAAAACTAAATCCAATATGTTACACATCTATTTTGGAATTCTCTATCTTAGTGTATCTTAATGTATATAGCATATGAAGTGGTTTATTATGCAACAGCCACATTATATTGCACAGCTGCAAAAGAGTCACAGCTGAACTGCTAGTTCTTTTCCATGACAAACACCTATTAAGCAGTCAGAGCAAACCCTCATTAAAACCTCTGACATCACCCTTAGGGCAAGAGAAAATAGAGCAGCAATTGCCGAATTGCATATGAAAATTATAGTTTTATTGTCTGTACAACTAAAGTCTTAACTCCAGCTCCCATTTCAGTCAGCTCGTTCATAAAGAGGGTATTCTTTCCTGGTACAAAAAAGCACAGTACACCATTGTAATGTAAGAAACAGTCGCTGTTTATGTATTCGATAGCCTTGTTCACAATAGTACTAAGTCAAAAGGCCCAGAAGATCCAATTTTAGCAGCTGTGAAGAAAGAAAGTCATAAATACCAGTAAAAGGGGCATGCAATTTTAAAAGCACAAGCAAAGCATGTCTCTTTATTTAGTCATTCTAGTTTGACCTAGTTTAGGAAACAGGATTCATATGTAGGAACCATATATTTTATATTAATGAACGCATCTTCTCCTCCATGGCGTTCAAAGGCTTCCAATGTTTCGTGAATCAAGTCTCCAATGTTTTCGCGTTTTTGCTGGCTGTAGTCGATCCCATCTCCTGAATTCACTGCATAAAGAGGAGAGCTCTGTTAGTTTTGTTTGTGCTGCTTTAATTTTACACCTCATCACATGTAATTTAAGCAGTGTATGTCCATTGAAATTGGGACAGGGATATGTATAGGAAAGAAAAAATGTAATGTTATGTCAGTGAATAATATGACTATGATAGGTTCTTATATAGTATATATATATTATTTATATATATCTATATATATATCTATATATATATCTATATCTATATCTATATATATATACATATATATATATATATATATATATATATATATATATATATATATATATATATATCCAGGAAGCCTATGGTATTTAATGTATTTGATTTAATGTTTTGGCAATGTTGTGTTGACTTTACATTATTTGGTTTATGTTATGTTTTTTAGATATTCATTTTTGTTCTAATATTAATGTGAAATGATTACATGCAGGTGTACTAGATGTGGGTGTGTTTACATTCAATTAGGCAATACTTTTGCCTTCAAATACCGATTTATTGTCAGCATTATTCATTTGGCAGCCCTTGAGAAAGGTGCTAGACAAGCACCGAAACAGCTGTTGGCACAATTTTCTTGACATAGACTATCATGAACTATGCTCCATTTTTCATCCATAGATGAGTATATTATTAATATGCTGCTAAATTGTGGTAATTGTTTTACTGTAATGCTATAATGGAGTGGATTTGATTTGGATTCTGGATGCAATAATAAAAAGCTTTTTCTACATGGAGTGCCGGTCTCCAGGTTTTACTTAGATAAAGGACATGGTTCCTGGCCCTACTATCTTTACTAGTAGAATTTAAAACATATTTTAATTGTACAATACAACAGCACCAGACTACAAGTAAATTACAGTAAATTACTGGATTTCTTCAAGGTCCTTGTTTGAGATAGCTGAATCATGGTGACATGGATCTAATAGTAGCTGCCAACTGTCCTTATTTTTCATGGAAAGGCCCAGGATCTAAAAAATTGTCTCCAGAATTTTTTTGTCCATAGAAAGTAAAACTTGGCAAAACACATTTTATGTGCCTAGAACTCCCTAAAACATTGATTAAAAGTACACATTATTGGTATGCCTGTACTTTTTTTATGATTGCCTTTCTGATTTTCCCTAGCTAATGGTTTCAAAACAAAAGCTATCTATATCAATATGTTACCAAAAGAAACACACACACATATATATATATATATATATATATATATATATATATATATATATATATATATATATACACACACACGCACACAACATAAAGTTTGCTTCAATACATTGAGAAAATAAAAAGTATGTAGTATGTCCCGTTAAGTCAGTGATGGGCAACTCTGGAAGGTTGGAATGCAGCAGATTCAGGCCATCTGTTGCCCACCACTGCACTAAACTGATCCAGCTAAAAAATGGGCCTGCTCATAAGTAAACAAAGTCCAGTCTTGAAAACCATGCTGTTGTTCAATAATTGTTAGCAACAACTCTTAAATAACGTATGGCAAGCACTGAAATTAGCTACTCACTAAAACGTTATTTTATAATTATTAGTATTTTATTTTATTTATATGTACTACATTGACCTTTTCACAGCAACATTTTTTATTATGAGGTGTATCAGATAAAGAATACAACTGTAAGCCATTCTAAAAATCTAAAGCCCTTTCAATAACTGATGTCACTAATTATTATGGCATTTATTTTTACAGACTAGAATTTATCTTGTAAAACTGTATAAACATGTTCACAGTGGTTTTAAAGATAATTTTGCATGGGTACTTAAAAAAAATACTGAAAATGAGAAGTCTGCCCATGATAAATATTCCAAAGGTGCCATGTTCTCCTAGATAACAGAATTACAGATGGCCCATGCACTGTATCCATAGTATCCAGAGAAAATTTTAATTTCCCCGCCCTTACTCCACAATGCACTGTTTAATTCAGGTAGCTAAATTATCAAGAAAAGTAATTGTGAGCATCTCTTGAACCTTGAAGACTTCGAGTTGGGATGAGAGGGCAATAGAAATTTATCCTTGGTGTGACATCTTTAGGCATGAAATGCATAATCATTAATGCTACTTTTTTGTTTTATAACAGCTGAAAAGTATGAGCAAGAACCAAATCAGCAACTTTGTTTTCAACAAATAACTATATTAAGGGGCATATTCAATTCTTTTTTTTCCGTGCCACGGAAAAACTATTAGCGTTAATACGGTAATAGATAGCTGGATTTCAGCTCGCGACTCAGGGAGCTGCGAGCTGAAATCCAGCGAGTAAATTACCGTATTAACGTTTTTTCCACGCACGATTACCGTAATAACAGTAATCGTACGCGGACCGCGAGATTTTCGGCGTTTACGCCGAGAATTGAATATGCCCCATTGTGTCGCTTACCAAGTGCTCCAAGCAGGCTAGGTTCCTCTAGCATTGCCACAGTCAGTGGGCAAAGCTGATGTAACGTTCTCTGATACATATATGTAAATTAAGTAACAGAGCAAAACTTTTATCGAAAACAAAAGCGCTCCGTTTGTAAATAATACATATTTGTCCTTTCAAAAAATCAAGGCCACTGGCAGCGGCTGTATTACTCTTTTAAACACACTATTCATAATTTTCACATTTACCATTACTAGCAAAATCTTTTATAACTTCTGTTAAAGAAATAATTCATTTTTGTTCATTGAGCAACTTAGCCAGTATTAAAAGGTCTCCCATAAATCTGAAATATGTAAGAAATTTATAGACTTAATACAATGGCTAGCTCTACTCTTTTTAATTTACTGCACATTGTTGAGCAAAAATGAGAAAGGGGAATAGTAGATAAAAGTGAAAGAATAAAAACTTTATTAGTGTAAACTATTGATTTACTAAAAAAAGGAGCTTTTGTCAGTTCAATTTACAGTACCAGTTTGCATAATTTACAAGACATATTCATTATTTAAAGTACTTTGGAAAGTTTTTCAATGTGACCTACAACTAAAGAGGGCAACCAAGGAATCAATATAAACATGTAGAGAAAATGCAGCTCCTGAACTATAAGCCATATTTTCCTTTTAATTTGCATTTACTTTACTTCTAAAAGGATCAAAAGCTTTTATAAATTAAGCAAATTGTTGTTTAGAGGAAACATCCATGCATCATATTTGCTGATAAAGTGCCTAAACTATGAATGGCAAAACAGCCAAGGAGCAGCATAACTTCCTTGTGGCTGTGCTGTGCATCTCAGTTACTGCAAGGGCATCTTGATTGTTACCAAAGTGCGTGGCTCTACAGGGCAAGGTGGTGTTTGTTGCGTAGGCGCAGAAATTTTACTGGCCAATGGTAGAAGTTGGGCGTAGAGAGGGCATTCCTTGCAAAGTACAGAGCACAATTATAGAAATGTGATAAAAAATGGAGAGCGCATTTTAGATATGTTCTTCGTTGTGTTTCCATCTGCAAACTGAGTTTATCTGCATCAATTTTAATACGGCAAATATCGGGTCTGGTCCAATCCTAACAATGGGCCACACAATTGTAGACACACTTTGCCCAATGTAAAAACACAAAAGTGTCACAGATAATTCTAATGCACCTCATTTTCATCATTAGTTTAAGCCATGAACCAGATCTAAACCAAGTAGTATTTTAGGAGAAAAAACAGAAATGCTATATTTAATGATAGGCGGAAAACCATTGCTGCAGCGGGTGCGGCTGCTATGGTGCTAGGAGTGGAGGGGGGGGTCTGACAATGTGTTCCCACTCTGTTCTTAGGAGCATGCACGTGCAGAGAAGCCAAAACAGCAGAGTGGGGGGTCGTCCAGAACCATCAGCCCCCCCACCCCAATTTTGTTATGGGAGCTGTTGATGCCGTGTTCCACCTCTGATACGGTTCTTAAGTGGTAAGAGGCTGGACTATTGATGTAACATTTACACCGCTGCACCACATGTCTCTTTAGATTTTTCCATCTGTCTGCAGCCCTAGTTGTTAGTTTTCTGGAGATAGCTCCCAAGAGCAAAGAGTAACCTGGTCTCAGAAGACCATATAGGAGCGGCAGTGCAAAACTTACAGTTGTTTTGTACCAAAGTATTATTTATTTTCTATATGTATAGCTGGCAATGTTTGCTAAGGAGCACAATATCACCTCAGAACACTCCAGCAGCAATAAATGACACAGTCAGTCATGTAATATTTGTGGCACTAGCTATTCTATGTTTTTAGTACCAACCATAGGATAATCAAATGTATGTTCAATCTTCCACTCTTGCTTTTTGGCCAGATCCATCCACTGCCAATGCTGGTTATTATTTCTCTATAATTCCGTTTAATCACATTGCTTAGATTTCTTAACAAAGTGGGTTGGAGAGCAGTGTTATGAGAGCAAGTTAAAACATCACACTGACAGGATAATTCTCCACTGCCAGACATGAATAAAAGGTTTTCACAAAAAATTAGTAATATCAGCTCTTCACAGTGAATGTCATCACCTTAAAAAATACATCAGGCTATTAAAACAATATAGAAGTTGAGCTACATAAATGCACAACATATTTCATTTTTACATGTATTACCAGTAAAATATTCAGATTTAAAATGGCTTTGCACTTTCAGATGACCTACATTTATTGGCTTGTATGTGCCCTTGTGCAACTTTTACTGAAAATGTTGCTTTTTTTCTGTCTTCGATTTTGGCCTTTAAGCCATGTACTCATAAAATAAGACTTAGCTGTTTATTTTCATTGCACTGTTATATGACATAAAGGCACTCTATGGATACAGCTTGATCTAAACCAAAGAACACAGAAGATCTGTACTGTGACCAGGCAACACAAATAAGCACCTGCGCTTACTAATATAAATAGATGGCTGAAAGGAACATATGTGAAACACCGCAGTTAGTAGAAGTGTCAGGAGAACGTGTATTATTCAATAAAGTAAAGTTATCTGAAGGTGGATAACATTCAGATAAGTCTAGCACAAGTTTTATTGTCATCTAAGAATTGTGGTCTAGCCATTATATCCACCATAACAGAGTGAAAATAGAAAATAAAGTGTTTATACTACAATTAATTCTAGTTTTTGCAACAGAAAACAAGGTATAAAATGTATACAATTCTAACAATATGGAGTACAGTATGTTGCTGTCACTAGTGGCTTGTCTTGATGTGCTAGATTAGATTCATGAGTATGTGCTATAATTATATTGCAACATTTTATTCACACTCACGTTTATTTGATTTCTCCTTCTTAAACTTTCTCTAAAGCATTAACAAAATGCAATGACAACTTAATGCTTCACTGAAACAGAGGAGCAAACGGTGTCATTGGTCCTTCCTAACATGATTCACATTTTGAATCTACAAGGTGGAGACTGGCCATGTATAACTGGATATATCTGTTAATAAACTTGATTTTAAGTTTTATATTCATTATTACCTATATTGTTTGCGATATTTGGTGGTAAATAGTAAATCATAGCCACTGTAGCGTGAGCTCATGTGAAAGAAATGACAAGAGCATGCCACAAAGCTAACATGTTTTTTTTAATCATTTATAACTAACGATTTGACAGCACAGCCCTGTATATATTTGTTTGGGCAGAGGATGATTTCAAGTTAAATTGTATGGAAAAAAAAATAAAAACCCAGACAATGGAAGGTAACTTATATACTGGAGCAATTCAGCGAGACTGTTATTATGGATTTTATCACGGCTGCATGAAACATTCATCTACTGAAATTTCTTGCTTTTCTCTGCCTTCAAGTATGAAATGATCTCTCAGATAAGATATTACTAAAATGGTCAGTTTCACACTGAAGTCACCTGTCAAGTGCTATAACTGCATATTCCCTCTTGCTACCGAAGATAGCAAAGATTACAACTCAAAGTGAGATAATTAGGGATGAATTCAGTGAAAGAGTACAATGCCAGGCTGAACAAGATAGATGAATCCCATTGATTTGTTCAGCACCCCTTATGGTAAATATGTAGTCATCAGATCTGCTTTGAAGCAAATGGATACTGATTCAGAAGATTTTCCTGAGTCCCTTTAAGGTTAATTTCATATTGGACCATGTGAAGACATTGTTCTCACGTTCAAAAATCTCTGACATACAAACATTGATGTGAACACTTGCTGGGATTCACATTCATTAATCAATGAAAAGGAAATTGTGAGTGTGTTATTCACACTATTTAAATAAGCTATATGAATAAAAGATGCACATGGTAGGTAATTATGTCCTTGTCAGAGTGTTACAAGAGATATAACATTCCTTACAGCAAATAATATTTGAGTACATTCCAGTGACAGAAAGCTTCCACTCAGGGGCAGGCTGGGCTGGGGGCAGGGGAGCATCTGCCCCCGGGTCGATCCCATAGTGGGCTACCTTGGGCTGAGTCACTGGGCCACTTGCGTGTTTTTTTTCTTTAAAATGTCGCTAATAGGCTGATAAGTGGAGTCTTCCCCCTGGGATAAAATTTGCCAGCTCTCCCCTGCTTTTACTACAACACAGAGGCACAGATAAGTATAACTGTCCCCTCCATGTATACAAGTTATACTTCTATAGAAGAGGAAATGAAGTAGAGCTGGGCTAATCAATGTGGTCAATTCTGAAACTGACATTGACCTCTAGCTAATTAATTTGATTCTGATTAACTGAAAGTTGGGAAATAACACCAACTGAAGAAATGGAATTTTCCTATATTCCCTTTCTTTTCTTACACATTTTATATCCTCAATCAAAGTGGAAATGTAGAAGTGGCGGTATGGAAAATGTAAGTGTATGTGATTTGATAGGTTTACAATTAAGACCAGTAGGAGAAGTGGCGATACGACATATCACTGTATACCAGCCTACTTCAACCACAGCCCTCCATACAACATACTGGAGGACATATCTGTCCAGTATGCAGTTTAGGACCTGCCATGCTATTCAGTGTGTGCAAGTTCAGCTACATTTCTGGCAGGGTACAGTAAGATATCAGCATTTACGGATCGGCAGAAGTTTGCAGACTTAGAGGACTGGTGCACCTAGTTTTGCAGATCAGTGCAGAAATCAGATTTTCTTTTGCTTGAGTGGTAATATAGAAATAAGTTAATGGGGTGCAGACTTTAACCGCGGGATATTTTGCCTATTCAGGTTGCAGGTCAGCAGAGAAGCACATTTTTAGGCAAATTCTGAGTAATGTAAGCTACACAAAATGACCATATGTAACAAAAACAATCCTCTCATTAATGTAAGACATAAATGAGACTAAGCCAAACAGTATTATAGGAGGACAACTTAAAAATGTATTTTTCTGAAAGGGGTTAGACCAAAGTGTTAGGCGGGGGAGCAACACTTGTGTACAGTGAGCAGCTGAACTTTGTATTGACTCAGTTACTTTATAGATATTGAAACTTACATGAAGAAAAAGTAGTCAAAATAACAGGTGACAATATCTGCTTTACACCAAAGTGGTGCTTGTGCTAACGTAACACATGTCTTTACCGACTAACTAGCCCAAGATGGCAGGTGTGATGATAATGAAACCTCTGAAATATTATCATCCCCTTCACCATAATGTGATGCGGAACTTTGTTTATTTAGCTAAACCTCTGTGGACTTTGAGGACAGGTTCTAGCAGTGGTAAAAATTAAATATAAATAAGTGAATTGCCAGAGATTATTCACAGCAGTTGAAGGATAATACTCGCGAGACAAACAAAGAAAAGAGGGGTTATTCCCCAGGTGAGGCACACATTGGGCCTCACATAAGAAATAGCATTAAAAAATCTAAATCTGTATTTGTACAAAACAATAAAATCTCACAAGTCGTTTGTAATAAAAATGAACACAGTGAATTAAACACTAAAAAAACAAAGTGCAAAATTGAGAAAAAAATTAAAGCATTTATTAATTGTATAATTAAATACAAACACAACATACAAATACAAAATCTATTCAGTTAAGTTTATTTAAATACAAACTTCTGCTATTTTCCCCTTATAAAGATCCTTTCCTGTCACTGTCAAAATGTAAATATCAATAAAGTAATAGGAATATATATGAAGTCATAAAGTAATAGGAATATATATGAAGCCATAAAGTAATAGGAATATATATGAAGCCATAAAGTAATAGGAATATATATGAAGCCATAAAGTAATAGGAATATATATAAAGTCATATAATATAACAGCCACATTAATGAATAAATTACTATTAGCTGGAGAGGTGAATTCACAAACATCCAATTAGAAGCTGCTAGCGAATGCTGCTAATCATTATCATCATCATCATCGCGTCTTGTTGCACCAGCTCTTCAGTACTGACAACTCCACTTCCTGGTAGGTGTATATGAATCCGCCTACAGGTCTACCTCAGTCGCAATGTGAACCTATCTATACTGTACTCAGCCTACACTCACCTGCCCCTTCTATCCCCATTCCAACTCTCCAGTAGCAAGTGTAATATTCTACACAATTCTGTGTATACATTTTTTGGTGCGCACGCGCAGTATGAAAATTATTTTATGCAAATGAAACAGATAGGCATCCAACTCTACATGAGACCCTTTGTGTACAGTCTGACAGCACTAATTGTGCCTTATACCATGTGGCCGTTTGGCCCTAGTGACAAACAGACAGATATGTATAATCTGTTCACAGACGGACATAGATATGACTACTTGGAGCTCAGGTCAAGCATCTGGTTCTAACCATTTGCAGACTCTTTTCATCTTTTGTTTTTTCAACACACATTCATCCTGTAACTTTCTTAAAAGATTAGATTTTGCTCAAACATCATGTTTCCATGCTCCGTGAAGCCTAATGGCGAGTCTCTTGTACTGGTGACCCACTGCAAAAACAACGATTGCGATTTTGCTAAAACAACCCTGGCTAGACTCTGTTCTCATAAATATTGATTCGGCTCATAACAAGTCTCTGTGCCTAAGTCCTGTTGCTGGTTCCTAGTGAAATGAGAGGCTGCATTTCCAGCCCACAAAAGCTACCTCCATAATGAGTAAAACCTACATATAAATAGGCAATATTTCTTTCCCCTTTAACAACTGTCACAGTTACTTTTACTTTAGTCAATACAACAGAGGGACAAAGAGAGGCTGGAAATAGAAAAAAGAAGTATACAGAGACTGGTTAAAAACTACTGTGTCATATCCCCATAAAACTACTGCAAGGCACAATGCTATTTGCAGTAACATTTCTGGAAACCCTGTCAGATGTCACAGTGACGCCGGAACACATGGAGAAGTTTTACGAATGATGCAAGTCAAGTACAAATACACTTGTGATTTGCTCCTGAAACAAATACATTGAAATCAAGCCAGTATGACAGCTGTTATCACTATTTTCCAGTCCCTGGAAATACTAGCTAGGATCAAACAGAATCCTTGCCTACTTCACATTTTTTATTGAAGTACTAATATGAAAACAAAGGCATTGTTTTTTTTTACTTGACAAATAACAGCAGGTGATATATTAAATCACTGTAAAAAAAGGAATTGATATTTTTATCTGAGTTGGTGAGCAGTTTTATTGCTGTAATAATAAGGTACAACTTTTAAAATTGCTTGTGTAGCTAAGAACGATCAATAATGAAACAAAGTGGGACTGAATAATGGTACATGTACAGGTCCTACTGACAAAACCACAAATACACAAAGCTTTATTTCATTAAAATATAAATTTGAATGATAAAACAATTGTAAGTGTAATCAATGTGAGCATGTGATGTATATCAGAAATAACTATGTATATGGCAGAGCATTGACTGTTTTTCTTGGTGGGGAAAACTATAGCTAAAATACAGTTAAACAGCACATTATTTTTTTTTCAAATGTCTATGTAAAAAGTTTGATATTTGGACTTTTAACTAGCCTTTTAAAAGGTATATGTAGGCATATTGCAAGATTGTTTTATTGGGGGTTTGTAAACAAAATAACAGACTTTTTGTGCTACTATCTGACTGTCAGACTAAATCACAGGTAAAAACTAGAGATGCTCAGGCTCAGTTCCCTGAGAACTGAACACACCCGAACTTAGAGGATCCGAGTACTTTCGCGCTTTTTCGGAATCGAAACAAAGGCAAAACGTCATTGTTGCGTCATCGGATCTCAGATCTCGCGAGTTTTGAAATCTATAAATACCGCCCTCCACGGCGATCTAGCGCCATTTGAAAGAGAGACACAGAAGGTATAAGACACTGTGTAGAGCAGTTGGTCAGCCAAATAGATACAATTGAAAGAGGAGGGGGTAGCAGTGTTCAACAAAGTCTACAGTGACATTCAGGAGAGCTCCATTGCTAATTCTCATTACTGAAAAATACAAATACTAGTGCTGTCAGGGTTGGTTTACTTCTGCAGTCAAATTTTACTGTGTTATATAGGTAACACACAAAAAGGAGAGCTCCATTGCTAATTGTCATTGCTGAAATATAAATACTAGGCCTTGAAGGCTTTTCTTCTGAATTTGCAGTCAAAGTGTACAGTGATATCAAAATGGATTCGCAGCAGTACACAGAAGACCAGGAGCACAAAGCAGCTGCTGCCACCAGTCATGATGATAGTAATCCTGTATGTCATCTGGTAAAGCCTATGTAAAAGTACACAGTGTTTTTAAGTCAGGGAAACAAAAAAGTAAAAAAACCACCTTTTACATTGGTTAAGAAAAAAAGAGCTGTAATCCAGGCCAAATTACCTGCAGAAAAAAATAGCATTGCCAACATGCCATTCTACACACGCAGTGGCAAAGAAAGAATGAGGCCTTCGCCTTTCTCTATGAGTGCGAGTTCCGCAACTGTTACTGAGGCATCTTCTTGTAAGGTCGGTTATGACCGAGCAAGACCTTGTCATTCGTACTCCAAAAGTGGTGCACATATACTTTTACGTGTAAAAGCCAAGCTGGAAGAAAACAGTAAGGCATTAGAGGAAAATGTGTGTTCAGATTCAGAAATGACACCAATCCCTGTCATTTCACGAATGCTATGTGTAATCCTGACCATTCTGATAGTGTACCCATAAAGAAGGCCCTTTTCAGCATTTCTGCAGATGTGTGCCTGAACAGCCCAAGTGTAGCTGGTGATACACCAATTGAGGATGCCACTTTGGAATTGCAACAGGATGAGGGGGATATTTGTGTAGCCGACGAGGGCACTAATGAGGATGTTGATGAGGATGATATTGTTTGTGTAAGTCCTGCACCGGTGAAAGCAGTTCTGGTATGTGAAAAGAAGAAAGCTATTGTCATGCCTGGACATAAGACCAAAAAATCCACTTCTTATGTGTGGAATTATTTTTACCCAAATCCTGACAACAGTTGTCTAGCTATTTGTAGCATTTGTAAAGCCCCAGCAATGTAAGCATGGATGTCTAAATAGACATGTATATGTATTACCTTCCACTCTGCTGCTGTTTCATCAAGTTTTAGTAATCTGCACTTTACATCAAAGGTACCTAACTAGATTATAATTCTGTGGCAATCGGGACTGGCTCGAAGCTCACTGATGAACTGGCTTATTGCTGGGAATTACAATGGCTCTTTTTAGTGCATTGCAGGCACCATGGATTGGTGTAGGTCTGATAAAAGCACGCATCCTGGGGGGGTCAGCGCTCCTTGCCATGTATTAGCTGTAGAATTACCTCACTTATAAAAGAAACAGGTGGAGGGATCAAATGAACCATAACTGGTTTCATGATCCAAGGACAATTCCATCTTGCACCACTTTTCTTTTCTGCCACTGCTGTGGGCCAATGTGTCCTAGATGTGCTAGGAACTGCCGTGTGCCGAGTCACTGCTCTGTCGCTTACAATCCAGCCAGGTCGCTGCAGTATTTGTCCGAAAGTGTATGAAAATAATAATGTGAACTGTGAGGTGGTAAAAATTGACTGCAAATTGCTTGAAATTAGTGTTATTGAGGTTAATAATAATGTAGGATCAAAAAAAGAGCACAATTATGTGATTTTAGCATATTTTAGCAATTTTTTAAAAAAAATACAGATCCAAAACCAAAACACACGAGGGCGGTTTTGCCAAAACCAAAACACGAAGCTAATCCAGATCCAAAACCAAAACCACTTCACGGGGGTCAGTGAAGCATCTCTAGTAAAAACCCAGTCTTAAGGGAGAGAAATTAAGCTACAGCTAATGAGGGATGAGGAGATGGTTGAAATGATACTCATTAAGCCCCAATTTGATAAGTACATTTTTCACTCCCTTCTTGACCATAATGATTTACATATTTGTATGTGTGTGTGTTGCTTTAATTGAGAACAACTTTTTAATATTTTACCATACCCAAACAAATGTTGTACTGGAGTTGAAAAGGTTTCTTTGGCACTAAAGATGACAGGCCTGATTTAGAGTTGTACGTATGTGTATTTAGAGATGTAATGATGTCGGTTGGTGGAAAATTGATGCACAATGCATGCATACAACCGAGAGCTGGATTAAGATAGTGTCATCATTCACAAAAAAGGGAGAGAAAAACTGTGCTTTTGCTACCCTCAGATGTCTCTTAGTGCCTTCTCCCATGTTATGAACCCCATAATCAGCAACTGATAACTTCTATACAGAAGCTATGGTGACTTTACCAGAACCACACTATTCACTGGTACTCAGATGTTTTGATCTCAGTAGTGTATAGGTGTTAACAGTTGTGAGTGAGGTAGAGTCAGCGAGACTCGCAACTATGGAGCAACACGCAGACAATACAAGACAAACAGGACACAAAAGAAAATGGTCAATTCCCACAGCGAAGCAGAGTACAGGAAAGGAACACAAAGTAAAAATACAGGCAGAAAATTCAAGGGCAAGCAGAGATCCAACAGCAAGGTTCAGAAATGAACGCCAGGATCAAACACAGAAATCCAGCAGTAGAAGATATACCAATCTCTACAGGATAATTATACAGGCACTAACTTAGGTAACTCTAACACCAGCAAAGCAGTAAGTGCATTTATGTAGGTCCTGGCCAATCAGCTGCTGGGTAGAAATCATGTAAGCAGAAAGTGTGACTGATCAACTGCCTGGTAGAAATCATTTGAGAAGAGAGTGTTGACTGCTCAGCTATTAAGTAATGAGCAGTGATGAGTCTAGCAAGAGCTGGTAATCAGCTGCAATGTGGAATCCTCATCAGCAGCTCAGGAAGCATAGTGAGTAAGGTTGCTCAGCAACAGACAGACAACAATTCTGATATTCAGCATCTGAAATGGATTTCTGAGACAACAGAGCAGCAATACAAAACACAGAGCAGTAAAAAGATAACACTCCATATATCTGCCATTGCCCCCTCTATGTCTCCCTCACTGAAGCCCCCTCTCTATAGTTCTCATTGCAGCCCCCTCCCTATAATTTTTATTACAACCCCCTCCCTTTAGTCCTCATTACAGATCCCTCCATATAACTCTGTCTCATCGCATGTTAATTACCTTCAGTTATAACCGCCAGTGCTGTTCTGCAGCAACGCTGCTTGCTCCTTGCTGCTCAGACAGGAAGTGGAAACACTTCCTTTCTAATCACTGTATTGTGAGGCTGCCCGCTGTCACCTTGAAATGCTCAGACAGTGCTCCAAGAAGTCTGTGAAGTCATGTTAGCCTCACACAAATAAAATGCTTGTGGCAAATAACTGTCTCTGGCTGTAGTTACGGGGGAGCCCTTAGAGAGTGGGCCTGGAGTGCATGCTCCCACCCTAATCCAGCTCTGTACAGTAAGGATGTATAGATACAAGTAAAGCCACGTTGAGACATATCTTATTTTAAGTTACATTTTAAGTTACATGGATCTTGAAATATGTTAGCAACGAGATGTACAGTTTTCACCTACAAAAACCTGGTGCAAACTTTCACATCTTTTCTACAGACCCATGCATACACTAGTATAAGTGAGCATATTCTGAATCAATGGAAAGTTGGCTGCTATGCATGAAGACTACATTAGGCTCAGGGACCCAAGTGTTACTGAAGGGGATCTGTACGCAAGACCTGACAAAACATCATATCATGGAGGGAACTACCGCCAGTGTGAGTACCAGGACCCATGATCAAGAGTCATAATTTCTGACATTCAATAATCTTGTCTTTATTAAAAAAATAAATAAAAGCAGCCACTCCCTGTATCCCTTCTCTAACTCCAAAACATTTAATTGCATATGTGCATATATGTAATTCTATTGTCATTTATAGCAATTTATATTATGGCACCAAGAAAATATTTAGAAAAAATCTACCTACGATGCAGAGGGAAAATAAAATACTAACTAGTAAACGGTCGCTCTTACCCCATGCCGCACCCTAGTCTGACTATGTTAACTATATAAATTATTTGTCCACTGAGTTTCAAGATGTATCATTAAAAAAATCATACCTCTATTTTTAAAAAGGCAGCTGAAATGACACACTTTACAGTCAAAACTCCGGGGGAAAAAGCTAAGTTGGACATTATTGCCACTAGCTGCTCAATTGATACTTAAATGTTTAGTGATATGGTAATCCATCTGTCATTAATATCCATGGTTAGAAGACATTGCCAGGAAACTATTTTTTAGGAACAAAAGTGAAATCAGACACTATCAACATACTATGTTATGCATGCTAAATAGTTTCTAGGTATTAAGCCTGTACAATTTCACAGCTAAATAAACATACTTGCAAAATGTCCAATATTTGTTCAGTCTTTTTTTCCTGTTAGTGTCTTTTGTTAGCTGAAAGAGAAGGGTCAATTCTCCAATCAGAATATTTAATAGGAACATGAAGTTGCATGCAGTAGGAATGCTTTCGAAACGATAGATGAAGCAGGAACAGAAATGGCTGATGGATTGTGCAAGCCTCTAGAGACAGCCTTTGTGCATACACAGACCCCAGACTGAACACTTGTGCTCATGAAGGTTAAAGTACTGGCAGCACTGAAAACATAAGTCTGCTGTTTATCAAAGAGCCAGGTATAGTGCAGACAGCTGCAATCTGATCCATGGTTCAAAGGTATATCTATAACCTTAGCTCTGACCTCCGATGTTCACATCTTTCTCTTCAGTGTATATGTCATTACAAAAATTAGTACATTGCCACAAACATTGCTTGAATATTACATATTACAATATGTACTACGGACGAGTCTAAGATTAAATAGCTAAACTTTGCTAATGGGTGAGCTGTGTACTTAGAAATCAGTTGCATAAAATGTTGAAATGCACAAAGTATTGTAAATACTCCTTTCGCAGCTATGTTGATAAAGATGATGGCCTAGTTACAAAAGTATTAAAAGTAAAAAATACATTTCAAAACATCTAGTGCACTTGCTTTTATTATTCTCTTTAAATCATTTTATACACATTGTTGAAGTCATCTAAAATACATTGCCTGTTATATTTGATGTACATGTTGCAATTATTGTTTTATAGTGTCATTGTAGGGAAGAATAGAAGGCAGATGTACACTGACAAGGTGATATGGCATTGTTTGTTATATTATATATCCTATTTCTAATTGGAAAAAAAAGTATTATCATGGATATTCATTATAAACACCTACATTAAGTTTTCCACATTAAATGTAGACTGTGCAAGATGGGAAATAAAAGCCTGCATAGCATAGTGGTGATACATTAGCTTAATTTGATATCTGTATTTCATATATAAATGTTGTTTGCAATGCCTTTTGTGCACAGTTATGCTCCTGAACAATGCAGCCTCTGATAACTGTGATATTTATATTGCTTTTTACGGATGTAACCTGCTTCGGTCTTGTGACATTTACAGCTATAGCAGCAGAAAAGACACTAATAATATTTCTCTACAGTGATTGCTTGTTTAAGGGATGTGGTAATACAGTAATCATTAAAAATAACTGTTATATAACTCTAATAAGAGAATTGTTAGGACATTATATACAGACGGCAGAATAGAGGGCTAAAGAAAATATCAAACCAAGTCACAAATAGAATTCACTGTATATGTATTTATAGGATTTTCTCCAAATGTTATTATCACTGTATTACAATGTCATTATTATACACTGTAATAATAAGTATAGTCTGAAATATCAAGCATTCCAAACATTATTTCACAAAACTGATTATCACAGTTCTAGTTATAAGATAACTAAGGAATTTCATTATATTTGCCTTGGTTATGTAACACCTATAATTTCGAGACTTGGAATGGGTTTGGCGCTGACTTCTGTTACTTCTGTCTGACATGAGTGTTCAAAACCTCGATATTGTAGGATTACCTGTGTCAATGAAAATAAGTCCTTAAAAGACATAAGAGGCTTTGTCAATGTGTTAGTTTTAGTATTGAAATAATTGCATTAGCTATAATTACAAACATGCTTTATAAATAAACCTACACAGTCATAGTATACAAAAGAATCTAATCAGGTGTAGTCTATTAATCTCTTTATTTTTTCTATTTATATTTGTGAAGAACACAATAAAATACAAAATATGACACAGTGAGTTTGTAGTCACACTAAAGCGTGCAAATGAGCAAGACATTGTAAAGGCAGCAATGTGATATACACAGACCATTATGATTTCACATATGTGAGACACTGTAACAGTAGATAGCATACAGTATGATATCAGTATTTTAATTGCCAAAATATATATGAATGCTATATAACATCAAACATGCTAAAATATTAATTTTCAAATCATATAAAAAGGAAAAAAAATGGAAGGGGGGGGTAGAGAAGAGTGGTGACACTCTTTGGGGTATTATGGCTGGGAACTGTCTAGGTCATAAATATTAGGGCAGGAACCTAACATACAGTGATTGCAAGAGATTGTCTTCACCGGCCAGGGAGCTTAATATAGAGCGAAAATCCCTAAATCCGTCATAAACTCCAGTTTTCATCGGATTTAGGGCTTTTTTCCCTTTAATAAATAGACCCTTACATTGGTTTCCCATCACTGTTAAGAAAATGCCAGTGACACAGATCGTGTTTGATATGTGATATGTAACCAGTGCTTACACCTGTGATAAGGGGTTCAATGGATGATACTCTATTGGCCATCTTGAATCCATTAGCAGTAACTGCAAGTGAATAATTAAGCAAGTGGTGTGAATAAGACATTGCTGTGCTGCTGCCAATACCAACCACAGGTTCAGAACAGCAGACCGTTGTATGGGGTCGTTGGACCCAATATCTGTTTACATGTTTTTACAGGTGTAAAAATATGCTAGTTACAGCAGTGGCTAACTAGCATTAGCTTTAGCACCCGTAATATTGCAGCAAATTTAAAAACCCAAACTATGAAACATCCTATAATATAAATCATATTCTGGAATTGCCTCTACCTGTAGGCAGCAAACAACAACTAGAGAAATCAAGACCAGCACAGACAGTCTACACCCCTCATGGGGGTAAATGTATTAACCTCCGGTTTCTTCAACTCCCGCAAGTTCGGCGTCTTCGGCGCTTAAATTTAAAGCGGCGCTGCCTTGTAAAGGGAAATTTCCCTTTACAAGGCAGCGCCGCTTTAAATTTAAGCGCCGAAGATGCCGAACTCGCAGGAGTTGAAGAAAAAGGAGGTTAATACATTTACCCCCATGTTGGAATTACCACACAAAGAATTGTTTTACTATTAGCTACAATAATCATTTCCTTATATATTTCCCCTACATATTAGTAGAAATTGGCATTAAAGAAGTGAAGCAAAATATTCCCCACATATTCCAAAAGAAAGAAAAAGACAGACATTATGGTTTGACAGACAGCTTTTAGTTTATAGCATACTGTTAGGAGGTGAGTGGGAGAGTTGGCAAATCTATATAGCAAAAGCCAGCGAAAGGGATTTAATTGCATACAAAATAATTCAGCACAAGCTGTGTAAACTTTCCTTAGTTTAAGAAATACTCAAGAAGATGAACACTTGTCTTTTTCTGTTTGAAGATGCAAAGTTATAATTATTTGCTCTTCGGCATCTGGGAAATTAAACAAACACTATCTAGATCCCAGTTACTCTACCCATCACATCGCAAGCCGCAAACTTTCTTTTTTAAACAGAAAATTACAAAACAAAATCTATCTACTTGTTACAAGGAGATTGTATAAAAGGATCAAACAACAGCGTCACCCTGAAAGGATTCACACAAGGTGACACATTACTATATTCTGAGCCAGAAAAATAATAATTTGTTTTCATAGCACCAACTGCTGTTTTAATGCAGGAGTGAATGCAAGTAAGATTCAGGATTTCACACTGTCTTATTCCATCTATAACCAAATGGACTAAGAATCATAATATTCCTGGAATGACTTTTTTTTCTCTTAGATTAAGTTGTTTTAAAAATAAATGTTACATTTTAGACTAAACACATAACAGAAATGTTGTTTTAGCAGAATTTATGCAGCATTTGTAACACTTACTAAGGTAATACATTTACATCATTAGAACTAGTTATCTATTAGATAACTAATATGCAATTTACTTGTTTTAATATCACATTTTATCTGTTTAAAATACATTTCCATAGACTCTTAAAATTAGCCTTTTCAGGACTGTAATCTGGAATGGTTGTATAAATGAAAATATTCTTAAACAGGTCAGAAATAACTGTATTCTTGACTAAAATGAGCATTCTGCACATTCTGAATGGCATAACTGTGTTTTATATGTCTAGGTCAACCTAACATTTTTGAAACCTAAATATAGTAGAAGGAATACCTGAAACTGTCTTGCCCAAATGTACATTCCGCTAATTTGACAATAGAGATATTTTCTGTCTTATGATGATCCAGGTGTAATCAACATTCTAATTTTAGTAATATACAACATACTATTACAAAATGGATCACAAAGCTGAAACACACACACAAACCATCATCATCATCATCATTTATTTATATAGCGCCACTAATTCCGCAGCGCTGTACAGAGAACTCACTCACATCAGTCCCTGCCCCATTGGAGCTTACAGTCTAAATTCCCTAATATAGACACACTCACAGACAGACAGAGACTAGGGTCAATTTTTGATAGCAGCCAATTAACCTACTAGTATGTTTTTGGAGTGTGGGAGGAACCCGGAGCACCTGGAGAAAACCCACGCAAACACAGGGAGAACAAACTCCACACAGATAAGGCCATGGTTGGGAATCGAACTCATGACCCCAGTGCTGTGAGGTAGAAGTGCTAACCACTAGGCCACTGTGCTGCCCTACATATATATATACACATATATATCCCCTACTGTACATCATTACACATACTAGACTTTCATCAGGCGTTCCATGTGAGGTTACAAGCCAGATGATTTTATACAGATCATCATCACCATTTATTTATATAGCACCACTGATTCCGCAGCGCTGTACAGAGAACTCATTCACATTGGAGCTTACAGTCTAAATTCCCTTACATACACACACAGACAGAGAGAGAGAAAGAAAGAGACTAGGGTCATTATCCCAGTGCTGTGAGGTAGAAGTGCTAACCATTAGCCACCGTGATCAGGAACTGTGTGGCAATATTTAGGGGCATATTCAATTAGCTGAGGGATTTTACAAAAAATTTCTGCTGATTTTTTCTCGTGGCTCATAGAACTGCAAGCAAATATCAGCGGAGAAATTACCGTAGTAATAATGCGCAGCTGAATTGTTCTAAAGAACAACACGGCTAATTGCATCTGCCCCATACACACTAGAATCTAATTTAGTCAGCAGCCATTTAAGCTATCAGTACATTTTTGGACTGTGTGAGAAGAGTGGTGCACCTGGGTGGAAAACTATGCAAACACAGGGATATATAAAACAAAAATCATTTGCAACCTGTGATTTATGCCAAAGGAGGTGTTACTGACTGACAAGGTGCCTGGACGTTTGCACATGCCACATTTAGGGTTTTCATTTTTTCAGTCTGTTAAATATAGCAAGTAAATAGCTGTGTTAATTTCATTTCAGTTAGTGATAAACTTTTACATACAGCTATATATTTGTTTTATTTATATTATGTACAATTATATATCATTAATTTAATGATAGTTTTCTTTTAACTCCAATTTAAGAATATAGGTTTTATTTACTGCTGTTATTGACTGCACCTTCATTGGGAGCTGATCACATACAGAACATATGTATCATTGAGGTGGAGCAATACAGCGGTACTTTGTATATTTTTGATAAAAATATAGTTAATTTAAATGATGTTGTTTAGCAGTTTCTTTAAATTTTTACTATAATCTCTTACAAAGATTAAAAACCACTTCAAACTAATGATTTGTGTTATGTGCATAACCCAACTCAATGTTTTAGAAAACAAACTAAAAATTATTGATGCAGAACAATTTTAATCGCATCAGTTGCGGAGCTCATCTGGGAAAACATGGAACTATGACAGCCTTAGGCCACATTTGTTGTGACATAATATTTTTAAAGGTGCATGCATCTAGATTGTTTCCCCCATGAAGGACACAAGTTATTAAAAATATATATATTTATTTATGGATTTATAATACACATTTTACTATATGCATAAGCTTCTGCAAATAATATCTGCATAATCAGGGAATTCTGATGTCAGAAGAAAAAGACATTACACAGAAATGATCATTGTATAGAAGCATGTGGACTACAGCCTTTTGGTTTTGTATGGTAACAAAATTTCTCAGTGACATTATATCCTTATAATTTATAGTAGGGAGTGCATTATTCTATATGCATAAAGAACATTGCCATAATGGATAAATTGCATAAAATAGATGAAATTTACATAAGTCAAATGATTTTAAGGAGCATATGAATACATACCTCCTACCCATGCCGACTTAGGTGAGACAGTTCCGATTTAAGAGCTCCGACCCGCAATCCCAATCAGGAAAGCTCTGTCCCAGAGGTGGGAAAGTTGGGAGCATCCCGTTCACTGCTGCTCTGCAAAACAGAGCGGTGAATGCGGGCCATGCACAGAGAGGGTGTTTGGAAGGGAAGGGAGGATAAAAAAGTCTAGTATTTCAATAGTGACAGACACACCGCTGGGGTATATCCATGCTCCTATTGTGACTTGGCCACATGCCCATCATGGTGTGGCCACGCCCCCATCGTGACATGGTCACGACTCCCTGTCCTGAAGCTGCCTATCCAAATGTTTAGTGATATGTGTAAATGCAGAACACTTGCTGTTTTGATGCCTCAAATCTGCTAGCATTGTGGCTACACTGGAATGGTGATAGAACAGATGCAGTAGCTGACAGATAATGTCTTAGATGACTAATGGATGGACAACAGGTAGAAGTGACACAGAAAAGAGCCAAGGATCAGGATAAGAGATATCCCACTAAACAAGCAGAGGGCCAATAAGAAGAACCACAGTCAGCAAAACAAACAGTAAACAGAGCCAAAAGTCAATACGGGTGGTGGTCAGAGAGAAATTCAGTAAACTTAAGCTGGGTACACACTACAGAAATTTCAACCAACTTTTTACGCCGAGCGATTTTACATGTGATCGATGGTCCGATCGCTCGGTCCATGGACTGCATACACACTAGCCTTGTTTAGGACGATAAAGGGAAGAGCGGACGTCCCTTTAGCGACTTTTTACAGCCATGTTGTCGTGAGCAATGACTGTAATTTCGTACTCACTGTTGTGGATCGGTCGGAAGTTTATACACACTACACAGCGGAAACGAGATTGGAACGAAAATATTAAACGGTACGACCAACCAAATGAGGCGACAATCGTCCATTTGGGCAGACTTTCGACCATCGTGTCACTGCACACACTGACCCGACTTTTAAACGAGCGGTCGTATGTCGGCTGATTTAGCCGATTATTGGATGAAAACTGTGTAGTGTGTACCTAGCTTTAGTCAAAAGACAGGACAGACAACGGTCAGAGAGCAATCAAGTAAAATTAGCTGAAAGTCAGGACATGCAGTGGACAAGCGTATTCCAGTCACAATACAAGGGTCAGGAGTCAAGAAGTACAGCATACACATACAGTAAGATCAGGAGTTTAAAGAAAACACCATCAACGGCAAAACATCTCCCTGTCCTTTATAGGACAGGAAGCCAATCAGGAGATAGCTCCAAGATGCGCCACCTGAAAGTTCAAATGAAGTGCGGTCAAGTGACCGTCCGATGTTGATGGGAGCTGCGTCTCGGCTGCTTAGCACCAGACTATGGCCAGGAGGGGGCAACTGCATGTAGTTTGAGGCACTGCTGAGTTGTAAAATGCATCAGCTACTAACAAATAAATGCTTTATGTATTTAGGTATTTGCACAATATTATAAGAAATTAAGAATCTTTCCAAGGTATGTTACATATGGTGCTGAGAGCAATTATTTTTTAGTAGCTGATGCATTTCTCACTGTCGCCATAGTAAAAACATGACACTGCGCATTAGTTCACTTTTGGCAACAGACTTTACAACAACAGATATTCATTACTACAGCTATGCTTTACATTTGTAAATTTACATACTAGTTATCTATTTTACCTTACTGTACAAGATTATATTCCTGAGAGTATGACTGAGCATATTGTCTCCCTTTTAATACCTATAATCCCAGTATTATAATTCTATATAAGCACCTATTTAAACTTTTTCTTTCTCCACATTTCCACATAATTGACATAAAATTTTGAAAGAACCATTGAAACATAGGTTGGTACACAGCTGTTAATATTTCATTCTAATGGATGCAGTTAGAGAGTTGAAAGTTAGACTTAGAATCATATTTCATCCTGTATTGTGTTCTAACGGTGAAGGAACATGAAAAACAGTTTTTACCATAGAATACTTTGACAAACCATATCAGGCCTAAAACTGCCATTGCCATCATAATAAATATAGCATATCTAATCTGTACAACCTAAAAACTTTATTAATGAAAAGAAAATCTTTCATCATAACAATATAAAATCCTAAACCAATGCTAATACTGTTTCAGAAACTTTTGCTTATATTTTTTAGCTTACTTCTAAAGGCATTCTAAATGGAAAAATATTGTACAGTAATTAAGTAAATAAATAACTGATCATTGCTCCTGTATAAATACTGCGGATTTGTATATTTAATGCTACACAGCCAACAATATTAGAAAACAATGCTTTACAAAATAAGTGACTCCTGTTAGGCCTATCTACAAGGGCAAGTTTTTGTGATTAAATCTCATAAGATAAATTGCATGAAAATATTCTGCTACTTTATGTAATTAATCACCTGAGATTAATATCTCTAAAATCTCATTTCACAGGTCAAAGTAGTATTTCCTGCCCTAACGCACCTAAACAAAACACATGATTGAGCGATTAATCGCTTATCCTATTATAGTAAATGGATGGCATTCATCACGATTGAATTATGGCGTGCGCAATCAAAGGCTATGGTCACACTACACAGCAATCAAATAGATAACCGAATACGGTACAAGCTGCTGCAAATTGGGCAAATTAGTTTTCCGCTATTGAGCAACTGAAAATCAGTGTGTGGTTGTGCCACTTGGGATGACATGAATTATATCTTCTGATAATTTCTTTAAAAGTATGTTCATTAAATGTAAGAACTATGTATATTTACAGTTTATAGTTTAATCACTTTTAATAAAGCAAATAAGACACTGAAGCTGAAAATAATTTTGTAAAGTATTTTTTTCAAATAAAGATAATTACATAGTTATAATTAGAAATAGAGTGACAGGAAGGACAGTCCTCAGAAGCAAGAGAGGATATGGCTGCTATGGAAAAGGATTATGAAGAGGTAGGGACAGAGTCTAATGATGGTGCAGGTGAAGAGGAAGATGAATACTAAACTGCTTTAGTTAACCTATAGTTGCACACCTTGGTCTAAATGTTGATATTAAATTACTTCAATTCTGTAGCACAGAATGTCTTGTTAAATAAGCCCCAGTCCGGGTCTTCTGGTCTGCCTGTTTCAAAAGAGACTGATCAGGAGATACGCCTGTGAAAAGGCAGCTAGAATAGGCAATCAGTGTCTCAGACCTGGGGAGGAGGTAAGTTGCCTCCTAAGACACTCTGCTGTGGTGAGCAATAATATAGAGAGAGGGCCTTGCTAAAATATATTAGCTAGTAGCCAGACGTCTAGGAAATTTTTTTATAAGCTGGTGAATAAACTGGCAGTGGCTGTTATCCTGAAACCTCTGGACTTGTGTGGTTTACTGTTGCTGTTCACCCAGGAGATAGTACCTGTTCCCCTGATTATACTACAATATATATATATATATATATATATATATATATATATATATATCATCACCATTTATTTATATAGCGCCATTAATTCCGCAGCGCTGTACAAAGAACTCATTCACATCTTACCCTGTCCCACTGGAGCTTACAGTTTAAATTCCCCAACACACGCACACAGACATAGAGAGAGACTATATATATATATATATGTATAAAATGTAAATTTATCAACTCATAGTACTAAAATAATGTAGTTTATATTATAATTGCTACATGTTTTTAGAGTTAAAATAAGTATTTTGTCTTCAATAGTTTTCGTGTTAATATACTTATAACAGCAATATAATATATTTTGAGATTCCTTAAAATCCTGCTAAGAGATTTCAGGAGGTTTGCTATTAACTTTCAAATATTTTGGTACATACGTTTCTCATTTTGTGGTCTATGCATACAGCTGAAAAAGTTAGTCATTATGTATCAACATTTTTATGACTGGTATATTAAAGGCAAAATCCATTATTTTTATCAGGCAGACAGTTTAGAAAACCAATGTTTGTAACAGATTACATATGTACATATAGGAGTAGTTATTAAATTTCAGGAGTAAGGTTGCCCTTTGCCTTCAGAACTGCTTTAGTTCAGTTTAGCTATGTATATGAGTATATAAATGTAACTACTACAAATGACAGACTAGGCCACCATAAGCATTCTAGCATTCTGTGTTGCTGAATAATGATTTTGGCTTTGCATTTTGAGAAAGATATGAATGAAGCTACTGTGTTATTCAGTTAGGGAATGGTAACATGCTGTTACACGTTAGGGAAACCGTGAGAAGGGAGATACTGCACTGAGAATTAGATTGGTGAAAATCAAATCCAGTTTTGCTTAAGGAACAAATCATTTATACCTGTTCACTTTATAAACTTAGCATTTTACAGAACAACACACATTTTGAGTTTACAGTATGTAGCTCCTTACCTTGGATTCCCATGTGTTCTAGCTCCCTTTTCAGTAGAAAGTCACAAAGCATATTTTCCCATAATCCAGACACCTAATACATCTAATACACCCAGGTTAACAGAATAAGTTGGGGCAGGTTCCTAATTATCTGGCCTGCGCCAACTTCAGGTCTTACGAGTGTCCTAATTTTCATTTTAAAATACTGGAGTCCTACTCTAGGCTGACTAAGCAAGTTGTGGCTGCATGAGGACTTTATACATTTAATTTTCACAAGGAGCATCCAGTTTAGAGCATAACTGAATCTTTGGATCACCCTTTCATCTCTTAATTGTTGCTCCTGGATATAGTATTTTGTCTAATCTTTTATTGTAATGTGGACCATAGTTAATATCTACCGCTTACTCAAAACATAGCGATCAATACATATCGTGACAGCTTGTATCTGATTATTGAAAACAGTCACCCTGTTTTTAAACTGTTTAGTCTACACACACAATTTTCCTAATCTATTTTTGTAAAAGTTAATCTTATATGAAGATTAAAATGAAGTTAAGGAGAATGTGCCAAGGAGCAATAGACGGAATTAATTTTGCGGATTTTATACTTGCATAGTCTAATTACTGTAATATAAAAATGAGCTTAGAACAAATTCAGAATTACTTTTCCTGTGTACAGTCACAGGCCCTGTTTGTGCTTTGTGAATTTAAAGACATTAAAAAACACTTTCTGATGACCAGAACGTGCCTCATAAGCTCAAAGGCATGCCTAAGAAGTTTCCTAGCTATATTTACATAAGGGCAAAAAATGTAAATGAAATGCAAGATCCAATTAACAATTTAATAGTATTAAATGAAAATGTCACTAATTTCTCAGATGGCATTTTTGTGACACTTATAAGCACTATTTCCCTCATTAATGTACATTCAAAATACTTAAAAAAGCATAAAAATGTAAAATATGACTGTATATTCTCCAAGAAGCAAATGCACTTCAGCCTTATACGTAAATAACTGTTTATATCTTTTTTTTATTATGCCTGTCCTTGAGTTATATGCACAACCCCAAGCATTAGAATATTTGAGTCAAACAATAGAGGACTATATTTCCATGGGCCTATTACAAATACAAACAGTAATCATGTTAGCACCTTTCATACTGCTGTAATAAAATTAACAATAATAAAACACAACATATAATTGCTTGTATAATAAACCCTTCATGACATATTAATCAAGTAATGTCATTTGTGACCTTTTTACCTCACTGGGTGCACTGTATGAGAATGTAGGATATTGCAATACAATTGTAAGAGTTTTATTGATGACTGTGGACTGGTAACATTATAGAAGAACTTTTTGTGCCCCATAATATTTGCTATTTTAGTTAAGAAAAAAATAGTTTTATTACACAGCAAGTAAACTGCTATTTAAAATTAATATTAGTATCAAAGGCAGGGATTTTTTTAAAAAAAAAGGCCTAACAGGGGCACTTGCAGTGGGCCTACAGTTTGCTGAAAGAAAGGACCCCTTCTATAAGAGTCCTTTGGTGTCATAGAAAGTAAAAAGGCCCTTTGTTTCAAAGAGGAGGGTCTCTTTTTTAAAGTGAAATATACAGTTAATTTAATAAAAAAAAACAACTCTAAATATTATACTCAACCTTATACTCTAAATTATGTCCCTTACATTGCTCTAACATCTAAAATTATCCTTAGTCATAAAAGATCTATAAATATTTCTTCTCAAATACTAAAAATGTTATAAACCCTAAGATAAACTACTGGAACTTATTATTCGAAGTACTATAAGAAAATAATACATTTGGCATACATGTACACAAGACCAGAGCTGGCATTTCCAGCACGCCCTGGGGCTATAGTGCGCACGCTCAGCTCCCCTGCACTGAGGAGCCTAGATCCACCTATTCGATCCCAGCACAGTTCAGACCAGGGACTCTAAAGATAATGGAGAATATGCCCATGCCAAAAAACGTATAATTATTCAGAGTGGGCGTGCTGGGTGCCCCGGATAGCGCATCGCCCTTCTGCCACACTTACCATGTTCCACTGACCCTATATGTAAAGGGTGCCCAATGTTCTTTGCCCTGGACATGTTAATGTCTTCAAGTGGCCCTGTTTAAATGTTATGTATTACTAAGATGAATAATATACATGAAATAAAATGTTACTATACTTAACTAAGTATATCCACCATGTGCTCTAACAGCTTGGCAGACTTCATGTGCAGAAATGCACTGTGTATTGATTCATACACAGGATCAGGACCAATGATGTAACAGCAACTAAAATGCCATCAGTCTCAGCTTTTTGATCTATATTGCATCCTATAGGGACACTGTCATAAAGACTTGGGTGGATTGTAAGCTGTCTGTAATGAACTGGGGAGATAATACTTCACTTTTTAACAAAGCTGCTCCTTTTCTATAGTTTCTCTTTTTTTTTTACTTTATAAAGTATTTCTGGCACTTTTTAACATTACAAAAAAAGATCCCTCTGTTTTGGGGAAATCATTTAGAGGTGTTTCCTGTCTGGTACCTGTCAATTGGAACAGGAAATAAAATTGCGTCAACAGGTACTTTTTACAGGGGAGAAGTCTGTAAGTATTTTTTAACTAATAATATTTATTTTTCCCTTTGTAAATGGATCTGTAAAGCCGCAAACATTGGCTCCTCCCTTGCCACTGTGACACTGACCCTATCAACCAATACCATTCTTCAGCCTTTAATACCCTCACCAAACACATAAATCCATCATACTTCTTACATCAGTGATATAACTTGGAGTCTAAAATAGATGAAACTATTTTTTATTATAACAAGCGTACCATAAGAATTGCAATTACATATGGGCGAATAATCTAGCATTGGAACATTTAACATTTAAAAAGATTAACCAGTTTGTAATCAAGTTCATCTATACATTTAAAAGGAATTCCCTTAACGCTTAAGGTCATGGAGTGCTCAGTATATATTTGATAAAATGTTAACAAACTTTATTAATTGGGAATGCTTCCATATTTCATTGCCATGCAAGATTACCATACTTAATTGCAAGTAAAATTAAATATAATGCAACATAAATACATGTAACATAAATATAAATAAAACCAGACATTAAGACCATAGCTATAGTTAAAACGAAATAGAACAATAGTATTTAGGCTATATACTGTATCCAATAGATTTCTCTTTGTCTTTGAAGTTTCAGGGTTTTTTTTACCCTTGGAATAGTTTTAATAGACTCTATCCCATGTCCTTTTAAAAAGGCTGCATCACTATTGTGAAATTGAGAAAAACTGGCAGGTAGAAGTTTAGTAGGTATAAGTTTTTTGCTTTATAAATTGTTGGCGTCTCTTTTTAAAACACATCCAAATTCTAATGAGTCCCTTACTGCCTTTTCAATATTTATATAATATTACATGTATCTATGTTTTCTTAGATTTGTATGTTTATTTTACCTACATTTTAATATACATTCTTCCTGTATTTTATTTATCTAAACTTACATGTTGAATTATTTTAATGAAGCATGGTAATCTTGTATGACGATTAAGTATGTAAATACTCCAAATTAAGTATGGCAATTTTGTATGCCTTTTATTTCTACACATACTGAGCTCTCCTGGGATTTATGGGCCCACTGAAGAAGGGAACACCTCTGGAAAGTGTAGCTGAATACAAGCTGGTATGTTTACTTTTGGGGAACAGCCATTTAAATGATCCAATCCTGATTACCCATGCGTACGTAGTGCAATACTTGTAGTACCCTTATAGAAATAAAAAAGCATCTGATCTATTGTAGTCTATCTCCTTCTTACAGCGCTTTCTTTATATAACTGATGACTGCTTTACCTGTGTACAAGGGAATCTTGGAAGACTGTTTGCAGAGTTTGGGCTTTTTGCTAGGCGCACATATATGTGAACCTAGACATTTGTCACAGTATATAGTTTTGTATTTTGTGTAGATCCTTTTTGGTGTATAGGGTTTGTGTGACATATTCAGAGAAAAAGCTTTATCATCACTTTTATCCTCTGTATCCTCCCGAGCGACCTAGAATTTCCCAAACCTGTGTGAGGGTGACCTGGGACTGCTGGGCCGGCGGATGGCTTTGAAGAGGCTTCCTTTCTACCTATTTCTATCTACCCCTCTTTCCTTTCTTGTTCTATTGTTTCCACCCACTATACATAATTGTAGCCTCATGAAGCAAAAAGGCACTGTACAGTTGCGAACTTGATATCTGTATTTATTCATATACCTGAAAAGATGTACTTAGCAATTCAATGCTATGCAAAATAAGAAGTTTAGAAATAAAAAAAAGAGACAGGCAACGTCGGGGATGACAAGCATAAGGGGGAGACAAGGGATATGGGGTAGTAAATGACTACAGTCAGTGGCATAGGAAATGAAACAAAGGAGCAGGCAGGAAACATAAGGCAAGGAAACAGACATAAGACATCAGGGTTAGACAACCAAAAGAGCAGGCTTAAATTAATAGTTGACAGATGATGGGATGCAGACAAGTGGGACTGACAACAACAGACAAAGGGCAGCTAATTTCTTTTAAAAAACAAAACACAAAACAACTTTTTTGGGGGCCAAAGTAAAATGAAGGTAAAAGAGGCAGTAGAGACAGGAGGAGATGTGAGGCAAGGGTCTGGGAAGACTATGGGAACAGGAGAGACAAAAGGAGGAGCAGTGGGTAAAAGAAACATGGAATAGACAAGGTGAAGATGTGTGGCATGGGAGACAGAAGAGAAAAAATGACACATGGAGGAGGCAGGGATCAGACACGTGGTAGACAGAAAAGTGGGAGAGACAGTTGGACAGACAACAGACAAAGGGCAGCAAATTTACGTTTAAAAACAAAAAAATAAAAAAAATTGGTGGGGGGCAAAGTAAAACAAGAGGGTAGAAGAGGCAGTAGAAACAGGAGGATACATGAGACAAGGGACTGGAAAGACTAAGGGGACAGAAGAGACAAAAGGAGGAGCAGTGGGTAAAAGAAACATGGAAGAAGGTGAAGATGTGGGGCATGGGAGACAGAAGAGAAAACAGACACACGGAGGAGGCAGGGACCAGATATAAGGCAGGAGTAAAAAGAAGAGACAACAGGCAGAAAAGAGATAATGACACAAGGAGTGTCAGATATAAATATATAAAGATATAAAGAAAGGGAGCAGATGCGACTACTCAAGATAGAAATGAGACAAAAAGGGAGTTGTCAGACAATAGAGATCTCCATGATGGAAGAGAAGACAGAGCTACTATCACTCTAGAAAACAGAGGCATGGTAGGCAAGGGTTGGGGGCAAGGTGGATGTTATATGTGTATACTTTAACTGTTGATTACAGTGAATCTTATGAAGTATGTGCTAATATAGTTTGATGTTTCTAAAAAGAAAGGGGCTTGCTGTGTGGGCATGGGAGTGGCAATAGTATAGTGTGGGCATATGAGCTCTACTGTGGGCATGGGAGTGGCAATAGTATACTGTGGGCATATGAGCTCTACTGTGGGCATGGGAGTGGCAATGTATACTGTAAGCTGGGGGTTAGATTTATACTGTGGGCTTGGAAGCTGACATCACGTCTACTTGATTTCTTATGTATTCTCATCAGAACATGAAAATTGCATTAAAAAAAGGTATATTTTTAACGTGTGCATTTTTTCATTCATGTTTATGTGTTGATTCAAATTTTATTGATAAAATGGGAATAGATGAAAACTGCAACACGCTACAATGGAAAATGGACATCACAATATACTGTCACCACAGAGAGAAAAATTTGTGCCATAAAGATCAATTAGTGCTGTTTTACAGCAGTTGTCATGCCTCCATCTGCCTGGAAACTGAATAAAATATGCACGCCTAGCACACCACTTGCATCCCATGCACAATGTTGCTAGTCCTTTACTGACTTAACTGCTATGTTCGTCTGCTGTATACTATGGATTTTGAAACAGAGTTATAGGTATTATAAAAGATATTTTGAACATTATTTCACCTTCTATTTGTGCTTAATGGTTTCTGTGATAAGTCTGATTCCCTGTATTAGAACCCTGAACTAGCTATTTCCACTAAGAGTTGCAACCAAGTTGACTGCTGTTTGAGATATTAGAGGATATCTCATTACCTAGGACTGTCTTTAGTATAATGAACCATTTAAATGGATTTCATATTGCAAAAAGAAAAAAAAAGAAAAAGTAATAGATGTATTTGATCCCATTTCATTTCTGAAAAATGCAGGACTTACATAAAGAATTCAATTATTATTATTATATTAATTTGGTAAGGTGGTCATGATGGATTTATTTAATGGAGGTTAATATTAATGTGGGTTCTTTACCTTGTTGTACATCTTACTTTATGCCTCATTCTTTAACTTTAACATAAATTATTACATTGTCCTTTTCATTTGGACCCCTCCTCTTGTTTTTCCTGCACCCATATTCTGTTTGCATTCTGCACTTGCAAGCAAGAATGAACTTGCATGTTTCTGAACATCACTAGAATCCAAACTGCATGAAAAGATTAGCAGTGTTTACTGATGACTGAAGTAGTGTAACGTATTCATAACGTGTTGTATATGTTTTGCTTAGTTTTTTTTACAAACTATGGATTTATTGACCTTAAATCTCTTTACTATTGTTCTAAAATATGTTTTAACATAGTTGTTTTTTTTTGTTTTGTTTTACAGCAATTGATTGAATACTATGAAAACTATTTGTGTTTATTTGAAATGTGTTGTCCTACCATCTATGTGCCTTGCTTGTCATTTTAATTTAGAATTTTACATTTTTTTGTAAAACGGTATGGCAAGGGACACAATTCTTGGTGAAATCTACAAAATGCAATAATTTATAGGAAAGCTACTAGACACATCAGGGCATCGCAGAAGCTTGCCAGATTACATTACAGCATATCTTCAGTGTAACAAGCCTCTTTCTTTCTATGTTCTCACTCACAGAATGGGTGACTTTATTTCTTGTGATTAACTTGCCCTGCTGTGAGACTTACTGAAATTTAGTTGGCAGCTACTGAAACATATTTCTGCTGCTAAGTACTGTCCCTTATAAAGGAAAGCAACTGTCAACATGTACTAAAAGATTTCAACCTACAATATAACACTAGGAGTCTTGAATTTAGGGAATACAGGTTATTCCCCTAGAAATAAATATAATTATTTCAAGATTAATTATTAAGTGCTCAAATACCTTGTTTCCCATTTTATTTATTTACAGTTACAGTGCTGCTCAAGGACACAGAAAAATTGTTATTTACAGTGATATCAGTGCTACGCTCTATTCACCTCAGGGTGAATGTATGGCTAACTAGAGAGGAAAACTTTTTCAACCTGTATGATTATATTCACAAGGGCTCAGTACAACAGTTGTCACCATACAACTATCCAAGAACAATTAAGTCAACGGCACAAGCTGAGAGAACTGTGACCAATGTTTCATAATTTACCTAAAGGACAGTGATTGTTGATTCAGAATCTAAAAATACAAACTGACTTATAAAATAGAGCTACTTATAGCAATTACAAATATGGATGTAAATGTTTCAGGGACTTATCAGATGATATTTGAGATAACTTTGTTATTATGGGTATTTTTCTAGACTTTCTGTCAGTAATCCCAATGGATGACCAAATGGCTAACAACAGACAACTCAACAGCACAGCAAATGAAAACAGAATTTATCCAGTTCCGTCAAGGTAAGGGGCCGATTACATATATTTTTGTGATTTTTACCAGTAGCTTTCATATAAAAGACAACTTTAGATTTAGTGGTCATTTAAAGCACTAGTTTAAGCAAACTTTTTTGGAGCGCTAACTGGTCTTGATATAGCAATCATTGATGTATATTCGTAAAGTGGGATCACACAGGAGTTACAGAGAGATGCCTGACAGAAGTGAGGGAACATAACAGTTCACAGTGTGCCCATGTTCAGTCATCTAGTGTACTGTCATGATTCTGTAAAATGCAGAAATGCTCTGTACAGACACACTTAGCTAAATTCGCTGTGATTGAAGGGCATATAGAAAAGGAAAGTAATGCTGTTTCCTTTGAAATAGAACATTTAATCTTTTTTGTATTTAACAGCAGCCATGCTTTCCCTCCAAGAGGAACAAAAAGGGTACTACCTAGCCATGCCGCCTTACTTCTTCACTTTAAGTTAGCATGACAAAAACCCTTAGCATTTTCTTTTTATGAAAGATTCTCTAGACTACAGGGAACATGTTTTATCAGATGGAAATCACAGTGTTTTAAATGGCTCATTCCAACTACATTATAGTGAATAGAAAACTACAAAGATTTTGTACTACTTTAAAACTTTTTTTTTCCACACTGGATATAACATAAATTGAACTTTTGTTATAGTATTTTAAACAATTTAAAAATAGTTTAATTCTGATCATGGCAATGTGTTTACACATTTATGCACACCCTTATCCAGACCTGATTGGTGACAGATTGTGTAAGTTGATTTCAAAGCAATAAGCTTCTGAAAACCAAACCCAATGAACAGATGTGAATCAGAGTGAAGTGATCTATACACAGGGTTTAAATATTGTTTTGCATTGTTAGGAAAGTGTGAAGTTCACATTACACTGACTAGGGAGAGCAAATACCCCGCAGTTCATGATATTGAGCCAATAGTTCTGCTTTTGTTAAATCGATTAATAAATCTTCAATTCATTGTTATCATTTTCTTTTCATAATGTTTTTGTTAAAAACATATATTTTAAAAGATGATTTTATTCAAAAGAGGCTTTTTAAAAATGTATTTTGATATGAATTCTGATTATTTTGTGGGGATTCCATAAGCTGAAATAACAAAATTTGCTAAAATATCTTGCATAAAATAATTACTAATTAAGAATAACAGTCTATATAATTAAACAAATAAACTATACAATTTCATCAGTAGTGTATTCTATCACTGTCATATGGGCCAAGCAGCAGCAGAATGGTGTAGATGATGAACTACAGGGGTCCCTAGTTAAAGCTTATCCAACACAATCTCGACCATGGCCTTATCTGTGTGGAGTTTGTATGTTCTACCCGTATTTGCGTGGGTTTCCTCCGGGTTCTCCGGTTTCCTCCCACGCTCCAAAAACATACTAGTAGGTTAATTGGCTGCTATTAAATAAACCTTAGTTTCTCTTGGTCAGTTTGTGTGTGTATATGTTAGGGAATTTAGACTGTAAGCTCCAATGAGGCAGAGACTGATGTGAGGTCTCTGTACAGCTCTGCAGAATTAGTGGTGCTGTAGAAATAGCTAATGATGATGATGATGATAAGAACTATGCAATCTTCAGCTATGATGTCTTACTCCAGGAAATTTTTAATATAACATATTAGAATGTGAGACAACCGTGGACAGATCTGCGGTTTAAAAATAAAGTTTGGATCAGCAATTAAACATTAAATGAACAATAAACCTAAAATGTAAGTTGATTTATATAAAAGAACTACTAATAATTTTCACAGTTAAGTATGTGAAAATCTCAGCTACCTTACGAGGACTACATACTTTGATAAGGATGTAATACATTAGGAAATATTTTTTCCTAGGCACATCAAACTTCTTGCCTGTAAACCTATAGAAGAACATAGCAGCAAGCAATAAACTTAAAAACGACAAAATTTACTCTAGATAGCAAGCATATGCACTATTTTGTACATCATAAATTCGTGACATGGAACACTTTTCACAGGTGTTAATAAATGTTACAATATGTTTTTTCATATGGAATTAAATTAAGATATGCAATTTTTGGTTATTTAGAATTGTTAAGCATATTTAAAACATACTAATAATGTACATACTAAATTTTCTACTGATTAAATAGGCAGATATGTACATTTAATACAGTAAGCAGGACACTCCCATTAATTGATTTCCTTTTAGGAGTAATTGCGCTAATAAAACTTGTTGACAGATGACTGCACTAAGGTAATTGTCAGTGTCATCCTTCGGGGATATTTGCTAAATCATGTATTAAATCAAATTCAAGATAAAAATAAGATCCATTTTCAGGCTAGATTTTCATAGTTAAGCTCTCCTATTTATTAATTTGAAAGACTTGCCCTTCACCTATTTTAAACCTGCTAGCAATAATACAAGTATGTATTAATTAATATTATTAATTTACAAAATGCGTTGCCTTATCTATTTTGATTCTCAGCATGATCTAACATGTGATGAGTGCACTTAACCATTTCTTGCACAAGACAATATAGTTTATAACAATCCTCAGCAAACTTTGTAATGTTGTTTTTTTCCTGGAAAATAAAAGTAGTACCAAAAAGGTTGAGATTGTCTGTAAAAGTTTTGCTTTCTATGACATCCCACACATGAGTGTATAGAATACATAACTCCTGGGCTAATACAAAGCTGGGACTCAAAGCAATGAATGTATTAAACCAATTTCCTCAATAGCCAGAGGAAGAATCAGATATGCAAAATACACGTCAAACAGTTGCCAGCTCTTGCCAGCAGAAATAGTGGTTGCTTTTAAAGAATTTTCCCTTGAATTTTTAATTACATTTTTTTATTCGAATAGCAGTGTGTTATAATCAATCTCCCAATTGTATTAATAATTCATGAGAGAAAATTTTTACAAAAACACATAAAAAATAATTATAAAAATAATAGTATTTCGCTATATTATTAATGACCATTTTTTTCCCTGAAGCCTGCTCCTATGGGGGAAATATAGGGTGATAACACATGGCATGGATATATGTCATGTACTGTCACCCTGTACTGTTACACCAAGCTCTATGCACGGCACCAAGGACCCTTTGTGGCGCCTCATAAATAAAAGATAATAATAATAATATCCACTTATTCACAGTTTTCTGAGTGAGGCTCTTAATGCTGCTTTGGTAAAATCTGCCATATAATTCCAGCACAATGTTTACATTAAATTGTTCATAAAATAATTTGGTAAACATTAAATGAAATTGTATCTTAATCTTAATTTAAGCAAGCAAATTCTTAAGAATTATTTAGATTTAAGATACAAAATCTCTGGTATATAAAAGTGCTACAGTAGTGTTGTATGGGGAATACGTCAACCTTGCTATCAGCTATTATACATTAGGCCACTTAATTAATTACATGAAAAAACCATTGAGGCACGAAAACCACAAAGGGAGTTTGTCAGCTCCAGGTCGACGGATGACCTCATAAATTATATATATATTTTAGATATAGATAGATAGGTAGTAGAGAAAATAGACATGTCAATGATGATGACTCTAAAAGTTCATTGTCTACAAATGGGATCTATAAACATTTTTGCTTTATACTTTACTTAGCATTTATTTGTGACCTGTGTTAAAGTCATTAAGAGTGTATTTTGTTTAAGATTCACTGTTAGATTTAGGGGTCTATTTATAATTGGTGGCTACTGCATGCCGCAGCGATGCAAAATGTACTGCCGCTTCTATCTGTCATGCCAGGCTTACTGTTGAGCACTGACGAATCCCACCGCCTCCTAAACTAATCAAAAACTCCTTCACCGTCAATCTATGCTGCCAGCTCATGGAAGATATTAATGGAGGACAGCTATTTTCTCCAGAAATTGATATAAATTGATATATATTATATAAATTGATATACTAGTTACTAATTTCTTAGTGAAAACTATTTTTATAGTGATCAATATCTCTTAAACACGTATCCCTGTTTCTATAAAATATATATATATATATATATATATATATATATATATATATATATATATATTTACACTATATTGGCAAAAGCATCCGGATGCTTGACAATTATATCAACAAGGACTGTAATGATATTGTATTTAAATACATATACTTTAATATGGAGATGGTCCCCTCTTTTGCAGCGATAACAGCTTCCACTTTTCTGGGAAGGTTTTTCTACAAGATGTTGGAGTATTTCTGTGGGAATTTGTGCCATTCATTCTGTAGAGCATTTATGAGGTCAGGCACTGATGTTGGATGAGAAGGACTGGTTCTCAATCTCCGTTCCAGTTCATCCCAAAAGTGTTCAATTGAGTTGAGGTTAGGGCTCTGTGCGGGCCAGTCAAGTTCTTCCACACATAACTCATCAAACCATGTCTTTGTAGTCCTTGATTTGTGCACTGGCGCACAGTCATGTTGGAATAGAAGAGGGCCTTCCCCAAATTGTTGCCACAAAGTTGGAAGCATAGCATTATCCAAAATGACTCAGTATGCTGAAGCATTAATTCTGCCCTTCACTAGAGATAAGGGGCCTAGTCGAATCTCTGAAAAACAGCCCCATACCATTATTCCTCCACCACCAAACTTCACAGTTGACATTATGCAGTCAGGCAGGTAACATTCTCCCAGCATCTGCCAAACTCATACTCACCCATCTGACTGCTAAACAGAGAAGCGTGATTCATCACTTCACAGAACATGATTCCACTGTTCCACAGTCCAGTGTTGGTGTACTTTACACCACTCCATCCGACGCTTGGCATTGGTCTTGGTGATGTGAGGCTTGCATGCAGCTGCCCGGCCATGGAAACCCATTCCAATAAGCTCCTGCTGTACAATTTTTGTGCTTACATTAGTGAAAGTGGAAGTTCGGAACTCTTCAGCTCTGTGATTTTATGTGGTCTTCTGCTTTGTGGCTGAGTTACTGTTGCTCTTAAACGCTTCCACTTTCTAATAATATCACTTAAATTTGACCGTAGAATATCCAGTAAGGATGAAATTTCACAATCCACCTTATTACAAAGGTGGCATCCTATCAAAGTACCACGCTTAAAGTCACTGAGCTCTTCAGAACAACCCATTTTGCATCACAAATGTTTGCAAATGGAGACTGCATGGCTAGGTGCTTGACTTTATACACCTCTGGCTCAACGAGTATGATTGAAACACCTCATTTCAATAGTTAACAGGCGTGGCCAAATACTTTTGTTCATATAGTGTGTGTGAGTGTATATATATATATATATATATATATATATATATATATATATATATATATATATATTAAAAATGACATGAGGTTTTATCTAACAGTGTAGATGCATTTGAATAAACTTAAAATAGTTTGTATGGTTAGGAGCCTTTTGTGTTTACTTCTGCCATATCCATTTATTTTTATTTGATTTATATATTTAAATAATCTATAGTACTTGGCGCTCCCTCTATTTTGTTTTATTTTGTGATATTAGATTGAGGGAGGTGGCACTCTTGCTGACTTGTAATATTGATGCTATATTAGCGCCTAGAAATTCTTTGTCTGGTCTTAGTAAATAGACCCTGTGCTGTTTCCTGAACTTTTAAATGCATATTTTTTGCATTTCCTGATGAGTAATTAAGTTTGGATGTGTGTCCTGATTTTTTTATTTGTGTTTGCATAGTAAATTGTCCAGAGTGACACCTCCCATTGTTGTGATTGGTTTGTGAATAATATTTAAGGAATATATTAGCTCTTTTAAAGCACAGCTATTTTAGAAAACAGCAGTATTTTGGAATCAGAAGGAGTTTTGACATTATTGGTCTGTAATATTATTGTTATTGTGGGTATATCTGGATTAGTGCAGTGCAGTGACTTTATATATGGTGCAATTGTTAAATCTGTATGCAGGTCTCATATTTACACAGTAAGAATCAGGTGCTGGCTGGAAGGTATCAGCGGCCGCATCGTGTGTCATTTGATGCGGCCGCCTGTGCGCTGACGCGGTCGCATCACAGCGGGGGACGGGGTAGGCATCCACGGCTGGGGATGGGGGGAGGCGGCCGGCCTGAACAGCCGCTAGACTGAGCGGCCCGGGTGCCCGCTGCCCCCGGTCCAGCCCGCCCCTGGTAAGAATACTAGGTCAGAGTCAGTTATTGTAACACTATCTGGGTCTCAGTCACACTCTGAATTATCACCACTCCCCAAGAGACCATTTAGAATAAGAGCACTTTGGACTGCTGTAGGAACTATAAGAGTTAGGACTGTGGATCATAGACCTACCCCAGCAGTTTCCCCTTTATGTAATTTATTTTCTGTCCTCACTGAGCATACAAGTGATATTGAAGATGTGGTTCCAGTGGAGGAGGCATGTTGTATGAGCCTCTAGGCAGCAAGAGTCCATTAAATGGAAGAAACTTGGCACAGAACTAGTGACCACCGATCAGTGTAGTATACAAGCAGCAGTAAAGATGAACCACACCAAAACAAAGATTTGCCATTTTAAAAAGACTGACTTTTGAGAAATAATTTATATGAATTTCTGACATGGTGGGAACTGATAGATGGAGTGCAGGAACAGTGGAATAAACAAAAAATGCATTGTTAAGTGCAGCAGAACTTTGTGCCAGCTATGGTAGCAAAAATAATGGTAGTTATTTTAAGTGCCAAAGAAACTGCATATAAAAAAGTATAGAAAGGCCCAATCACGGAGGATAAAAATCATATAAAGCTAGTCTAAAAGAGACTAAACACACAGTAAAACATGTCTATGAGCAAACAGAAGAAAGGATTGCACAGTCATCAGGCTAAAAACTGGTGTTGGTGGATATGTTGAAGGAGGAAAACAACTATTTTGCTCTGTATTTGCTTTTGAAAATGGAAAGGGGTCACTTATACTAAATAAAAAGATACTACTATACTACAGACACAAATATGTTTGCTACAGAAGAGGTGTTACTTAAACACACACAATTAAATGTAGATATGTCAATAGATCCAGATAATAGTATAAAACCAAGAGTATTAAAAGAGCTAGGAGTAGTGCTTGAAGCATCAATAATCAACCTTTTGAACTAGCCACTGCTGGCACATATAATTTCAGGTGATTAGAGAGTGGCAAATGTAGTTCCACTACTCAAATAAGACAGAAGGGAAGAATATAATAACTATATATAGTATGTGTGAGTCTCACATCAATAGAAAGGAAATGAATGGATGCACTATTTAGAGTCAAATTATAGGATCAAATGCAGCATAGCTTTTCTGCTGGTACTTAATATGAAATCAAGTGGATTTGTTTGACTCACTAACCAAAGTGAAAAATCAGGGTGGATCTAGCGTATGTAGATTTTATCACAGCATTTCATACTTTATGCCATAATAAGTTCATTTAGCAGCTAAAAATCCTTGGATTTGACTCAAAGTTAGTGGAATGGTTTAGCTAAAGAATAAGAGACACAGGGGAGAATTAAATTCTGTGCAAAGCTCTATAGGAGCCTTGTATGATTTGCCAAAGCTGATTTTTCTCTATCGGGTGCAAAGAAAAATTGGAGACAATATATTGCTGTGGGCTGTATTCATGGACCACTCAAGAGACACTACGCAACACATCGCACAGAACTGAATTGGCCTCTTAGTGTTGTACTTAATGGTGTAAGCTCAGAGGAAGAGCTGGAAACCAATGGGATTAGAGCCAGCAGATCACTTCATTACAGAGTTCTTGTCAGCAGTAGCTACATCTGCTAACATTAAGGCTTCCTAAAATAGTAAGAATAAACAACAACCCCACCCACCACCCCATCCCCACATCCCCAACAATGTTTTAATTTAGAAAGCTTCAACATATTCTATAACATTGTATAGAGTAAAATGTACATGCAGAGTATTGTAACAAACATGGAGTCACATCAAGAATGACAAGTAATTTGGGCTGGTTGTTTATTTTTTGGTATACACAAATGTAAATGAAATTTAAAAAGCCTGTAATAGAAAACATTGATGCTAACATGCAAATTCACTTCAGCTTGGGTGACTGCACAATTTCTAAGCGAATGTAAAATTAATCTGTTATAACAATATTTACCAATTTTGTGATCTAACATCAGGTTGTAGCCAATAATGCACCAAAAAGAAGTGGCTGTAATTGTTTTCTTTCTTTTTTTGTCACAGTTGTATGTTTATTTTTTTTTAAAAATGAAATAAATTACATGACTGGACATCTATTTATTTACCTGATTTCAACAACATGAATTTTTGGTCTAATTGTATAAAATGAATAGGTGATTATTTGTCTTTCCTCTGAAATATGTTTACTTTAAAGTATGTTCTTTTTAAATACAAATAACTTGCATTCCTGTTTTGAAATAAAGCAAAAAGCCACTCAATGGAGGGTGCATACTATTTCTAAGACAATTATGTTTGAAACAAGCTATCAAAAAAAAGCTATGTTCAATTCTGTAGCAATTTGCAATTCATGATTGGGTCCAATTTGAATGTTGGTTTGGATCTGAACTAATTTCAACAGAAATGAAACCTTTCCCTAAATGTTGGCAGACGTCCATACTCTAAGAAGCAATTACAAAAATAAAAAGGTTTTAAAGTAATTGAAGATTGCATTGGTTACTAATGCAAATTCAAGACTGTATTTTGTCACTACATTAAACGTTTAGAGAACACAAGAGCTAAATTTAAAGTGGAATGCACCCTAAAAAGTGGAATTATTTATTTTAAATCTCAATATAAGATGTTAGTATTATAAATATTGTTTTATATACTGATTCACATTAATTCCATGGAGGTTATGAACATAATTCTCAAAGTGGGTGAGATGTGCCATGAACTTTCACAGAATTGTTACAAGGTGAAGTGAGCAACCTCTGAATGGTTTATGAAAATAGAGCTGTTTTGACATTCAAAGAAAGCAAAATAGTAGGGTTTACTCTCTAATAATATAATTGCTTTCACAACTTAAAGTACAATTTCAATGATTTAATCTATCTAAAAGAGTTTTGTATCTTTAGAAATACAGGGCCTGATTTATTAAGGCATACAGTATGAACGTACTGTGCGTTTTTTAAAAGACACACATAATTCAGGCATATGCACATCCCTTTCAATTACAAGCGGATCTGAAGAAAAGTCTCTTGTTGAATACGGGTCTAGTTATGCTCTGCTCTGACAAATACACTGCAGGATACGTCCAAAACATATGTGGACTATAAAGTCCCATCAGAAGGCGCAGAAAAAAAATTTGACACCTGTTAGTAATATAGTCAATAATAAAAAACATTAAAAACAAAAAACAAGTTTTTTCTAATATGAAATACATTTATCATCATGGTACTAATGTCTACTGTACATAAAAAGCATTTTTACAGTTGATCTTGTTTGCAAATATATGCATGCATATGTGACGGTCATCACTATCACTCGGCACCTACACCTGACCTGTATCTGGTGCAAATGATACAACAGCAAAATATGTACCCTAGAGATGGCCAAAGCTTGATCCGGACACTGGTGGCTGCGTTTAAGCGTGACACGCCCTTACTATAGACTACATCCATACACCCATTCCACTCCTCTTTATTCCTATGAAATCATAGGCTGCAGAAAGCGCCCTTTACGCTCAAAGATGAATTGCATACCCTTGCATTCTCTGGCGTATAGTTAGTTTCTGGGCATGTGCAGAGCAATTTAACGCAGAATATGGCATGTATCAGCATTTGTGTTCCTTGGTGAATCAGTCACACAATGTTGTAGTTCAATTATTTGCCATTTGAACAACTAAGGGAAGATAAATTGTGGATGATAACAGGCGAACACTTAGGGGGAGATTCCTGTTGAATACAAACTCCTTTTAATATGCATGAGGTTAATGAGACCGCAGCATAGTAGATGCACTTTTGCTGTTATATTGTTATGTCCATCCCCATAACCTGTCATTTGCCCCTAGATAATTGTTTGTACTGCATATTTAACATTTTTCATCGTAATAATTATGCAAATATCTAATGTAGAGAGGTGTGCTGACCCCCGTGGTTTGATTTTGGATGTGGTTTTAGTTCTAAAACATCTTCGTGTTTTGGGTTTGTTACAGGTTTTGCCCCAAAAATATGAAAGGTTTTGGTTTTGGATCTGGATTTAATTGAAAATTGTGAAAAATAGGTAAAATTATGTGATTGTGAGCTGTTTTCGCGCCAATATTACTATGTATAGCATTAACATTAATTTACAGTCATTTACAGTCTAATTTTCTAATGATCTCTTCACAACTGTCCAACATTTCACTAATTTTGGCCAAAGTCTGCAGCGAGCTGGCTGGCTAAAATTAGTGACAGAGTAGTTTCCTTTTAATTCAAATCCCTATTATTATATTATATGTCAACGTTTCGGTCCCACATTTGGATTTTTATCAAGACAACCACATAAAACAACAGAAATGACAGATATAAAAAAAACGCATGTTTTGTAAATGTTCTGATATGGTCATTCTCTAGCTACATTTTTTCATATGCCTTTCATGCTTTCTATGTAGCTTTGTATACATTTTGCTGATTTTGTAGATTTTTCCTCTCTGAATAATTTATAAAAAAACAAATTAAAGAACACATGTAGTTACCTAACTTCTTATGCAATCCTAGATTGCTTTCAGCTGCAGCTCATGATTCATCAAAGAGTGATAGTCTGCATATCATTGCAAAATATATGAGGCAATGGCTCCCTTGTTTTCTCTATGAGGCACTCCAAACAATATGCATATTCCACCCTGGAAGGCATAAACCGAAAGTGTAAAAACCGGAAGTAGACAAACGAGTTTTCACTTTAATAACCAAACTCTGCAATCCTAGGAGACACCCTTGTGTGTATCCCCCCTTCAGTACCTAAGACATGTACCAAGGAGATGCAATAACACACCTCCACTATCAAATGCACGCCAACGGTAATCGTTTCAGCTTGGAACTAATTAACCGGAAGTGCAATGACGTTCCATATTTTCCTGAAAATTACGCTTTGCCTCGTTTTCAGATCCAATTTTGGCGCAAAGACTCGAGTCGTGTTTTGTATCTACTTGGAACCCCAAATCTCAGATCTGTTGGATTTCTCCTAATCCGAACCATTCGTCTAATGTAACAACACACTGCCCTTTTCAAGGGTTACTACTGATAATTTGTCTATGTAGCACTGGTCTTTGGGGGAGATTCAATTTGGTGTGATGTGTCTCAGGAATAATCCACAGAAACACATTGTGGCGATGGATTCTCCGCTCATTTTTTCTCGTATCACTATGGGGTGCGAGGAAAAATGAGGGAAGATTCCTTCCCATAATGGCCGGCACTGCACAACCGGACATCGTGGTTGACACATCCGGTGACACATTGCTGCCAATTATAATCTCCGCCTTTGTATTGGAAAACTATCAATTCACCTTTAAAAACAAGCTTTTGAAGCACCATTTACCAGTTTGAGAACCACTTTCATATGATGACCCATTTTATCCAGGTGCAGATGTAGGATTCCTAGACGGTTGTTTCCATATATGTGGTTCTGAATATTTTTGCAATTGAAACATAACATTTTATTCTTCTAAATTTCTGTGCTGTACTGTGTTTATCTATTTTTTTTAATAACATTTGATTTTTTTTTATTACTTACAAAATCATAAAAAAAATATACTTTTTATAGCTTTAAAATGTTGGCATCGATGCAGACTGCATTTAAAAGTGAATTTGAAAAATAAAAACTTCAACTGTATAATTATAGCAGCTCAAATAAATTAATAATCCAAATTATTCATTCCATTGTGTGAAGACACGATACAATCTGTTCAGCATAAATAACTAATAATAAAATATATGAAAAGCATTAAATATACTCTCACTTTACCACAGGGTGAAAACTGCATTTTGACAAAATCATTGGACCTTTGTGACTTCACCAGAAAACATTCCTATCAAATAGCTAATTTTGTTGAGATAGAAAGCAGGTGGCTTTCTGAGATATTTCATTTTATATTTGATATAGAAGGGAATCAAATTGTTCGCTGCATTGATAGTGAATGAAAAACAGTTACGCAGAGGTCAGGGGTGGTTATGGATAATGTGTGTGGAGAAGGTTTAAAAAAGGTGTAAGTTGATTGTTGACAAAATTAAGGTCAAAGATCAAGGACAAAAAAATACTAATTTAAAGAATATTAAAGTTGAGAATAAATATCGCATTTATGTTTTCTTTCAACAGAAAAAAAACTGTTAGGTGTAAATTTAGTAAAGTGTGTGTTCGTGAAACCGTTGGTTTTCTGTGTTTTTTTGGTGGCTTCAAAGCTCCATGACTTATCAATTGTCAAACTGCTGCAAAACAGTTGGATCATCGCCGTTTTACAAAGCACCGAATTCGTCAAGAAATCGCCATCCTGATTTTTTACATGGTAAGAATACAAAGCGTGCAATTTAAGTCATTTTGACAAACCACTGGAAAAGTGGACTGCAAAACCACCAGATAAAAGAGGTGGTTGTTAGAGGTGAAATAGCTCAAACCACGTGCAGCTCGAGCTATTTGGTCATTTAGTACACTTATTAAATATAAAGCCAATTATTATTTATTGATTTAGGGGACACAAATAGTTGATAGAATGCTAAAATAGTTTTTCCCCCATAAGATAATTATTCAGAGGGCAATATTATTTTAGAATTATATTATGGTGGCACTTCTATTTGGTTGCTAACAGGGCAATATTCATGATATCATTATGTGGACAACATTTATAGTGTATAGGTGTGGCACTATAAGTGACAGCATGCACATGGGTGTAACTGTTTTACTTTTCAAGATCAGGATTGCATAACATTTCTACATTTGAGTAAGGGAAATAGATTGCTGAATTTTTACTTTTGTAATTAAGCAGAAATGTCTGGGCGAGGTACATTTCTGGCTACCATATTTATAATATAACAATATATTCTAACTCAACAAGTATCTAATAATTTGCTTATTACATACAGGGGCGCTGATTATGTTTACAATGCAGAGCTCCGCTGATAAGTTCATACTTTGTTGACCAATTAATCCTATATAGGTCCAGCTGAATGATAATTTTCTGGATAATAATGAGGCTATGCAATTTATTTTTCCTTTTTAAGATCACAGTACTCATTTATTTTATTTTTATTTTGTCTTCACTGTTTTTATTATTTCACTCTTTTCTCCAATCTTTATAATATATATTTAATAAAGTTATATTTTAGCTACATCGGAGTGACTCTGAGATACACATTAAACCATACTTGCCTACTTTTCAAACTTATGCAACAGGGTGTGTGAGGGGTGTGAGGGGGCTGAGCTCCGCCCCCTGCTCGGAAATGTTGACATTTTCGGCATTTGATAGCAGGGGGTGGGGTTTAGTGTAGCAAAATAACGCGATTAAGGAACATCTCCATCACATCCTGGAGGGTGCCTACTCTTCTTGGAGTCTAGGAGAACTCCCCAAAATTTGGGAGCTTCCCGGAAATTCCAGGAGAGTACGCAAGTATGCATTAGCCATGAACACCAATACAACTGTGTTACACAATGGATAAATGAACCTGTAAGTTTGTGTCATGATAGGTACAGTTCTTGTTTCTATTATGTCTCTACCAGGGGCGCACGCAGGATTGTCAGGGGGGTTTCCCCCCCCCCGACCCCCAAAAAAAAACCCCACGCGAGAGCTGCTGCGCATGAGCCCGCGCATGCGCAGCAGCTCCGTTTCGGCAGTGCTGTCCTATACAGCAGCTGCGGCGTTGTCAAAGAAGCATATTGTATACAGCACCGCCGCGGACGCTTCTTTGACAGCGCCGCGGCTGCTGTATAGGACAGTGCCACTATGGTGGGCACTTAGTTAGCGGAGGGGGGGGGGTTCTGGAGACCCAGAAACTCCCCCTGCGTGCGCCACTGTCTACATTTGTGTAAATGTTATTCTAATGCATCTGCTTTAAAGTATCCAAGCACACTATCCACAGCAGCTGCAATTGTTATTCCACTGACTTGTGTTTCATGTCATTGTATGACATTTGTTTGTGACATGATCCCTTCAATTTTCTGTGCTGTGTAATATGTCAGAGCTGTATAAATAAAGATAATAATATTGCTAATACTACTACTACTGCTACTAATAATAATATTAATGTGTATTACTATAATTTTCTTTATGCACTCCTTTATCTATACAGCATTATGAGAGATGTTGGCGCTCTATAAATCAATAAAATAATGCTTGATTTACATTGTGAAGCAAAAACTATTAAGGTACATTATTGCACATACATGGGAGAACTATTGAAGGAGCTACATAAATGCTATATTGTTTTAAAAATATATAATTTTCAGTGCAATGTGCTTGATTTAATGTGGAACCCATTGTCTACAGACATTATGTGGGCTGGGCCATTATTTACGAGAGCACTGCTTATCAATTACTAAGAAAGGCTTTGAGACTTATATTGTTCTACACCAAAAATAAAATATTATTTCCTACCAGAGAAAAACTCTTTCCAAGTAATAGTGAAATGTCAAACGCTGGATAAAATGCTGTCATGAACTCACATATGTTGGATATTGTCCCCAATACCAGTTGGCATATTGATTGCTATTGTTTGAATGAAAATAATTGTATTTATATATATATATATATATATATATATATATATATATATATACACTGCATATGTATGTAAAACACATGTACTATGCTAATACATCTCTTTCATTCTGTGGCATTATTGTTTTCAGAAAATGGTAGAACTTTAAAAATTCAAAATTTTTACTGCTTTACATTAATAGCATAGAAATGTACTATTAAGAGCACAAATTAATCAACAATAAACCATAAAATTATACAAAGCATACATAATGATACCCCTGGACTCCATAGTAAAACTTGTGTATGGTCCTGTGACAATGCCGCTGTAGCCCTGCAGCCTCCTGGGACCCCGGCTCTGTTCTGAAAAGAGCATAGAGGGGGCCTCTGAGCATGTGCGGTCCAGGCCACTGTGTGCGGAGAGCTGGAAAAATCTCTACATTGTGCAAAAGTACCTTTCATTAAATAAACATTTGCCTTTGTAGAAATCTAGACATCCTTGCGGAAATTGAGGTGTACAGAGTGTTCAGAGATGGTTTAGCATTGTACAGCAGATGTTTTGCGCTTCTTAAACAAACACTGCAGGCTTTGCTGTGTCAATTTGTTTGGATGGTTAATGCAGCTTGAAAGTAGTTAAAAATAGGGATCACACATCACCATGGACAAATGCAGTGATAGTACACATTGGGGCCTGATTCATCAAATCATTCATACTGAGCACAACATGGGTTTCTTTAAAAGCACACATAATACAGCTTTGTGTACTCCCAAATTCAACAAGGAACGGATTTGAAGTTACACCATACTTGCCTACTCTCCTGGAAATTCTGGGAGGCTTACGAATTTCGGGGAGTCCTTCCAGAAGACTAGGCATCCTCCCGGACTCCTGGAAAAGTAGGCATCCTCCAGGAGGTGATGGACACAACGTAATTTAGTGCTGGAGATTTGTTAAAGTCAGATTTTACATTTGGCGGTCATTGAGCGTGGCGGAAATAGTTCCTGTCTATTACATGGTAAGTCTACATTTTATCACTGTCACTGTTAGTGTCTTCATCATTTTCTAAGTGTCGCTCTTATACTGTTCGGTATTGTAATGTCGCTGCATGGTGTGTCGGCATTTGGAGACCTGAGAAAATAACTTCGACTGATGCAGTGAACATTGCTGCATTTAGTTGCGTATGGGCATGCGCAGAGTGATTTTGCGTGCAATACAGACAAAATCTGTAGATATGTACCTTGGTGAATCAGGCCCGGTGTTTTTAGCAAATGGTTAAATTATTAATCAAATGGCATACAGTAAAGCCTGCATGTATCTACCCTACGACAGGTTTTCCACACTTTATGTCTTGGAAATATTTGTATTCGTTATGCAATGTGCAGGGGTTTTTTTGATCCATAGATGGTTTATATATTTTCCCTACTGTAAAATTCTGGAGGTCAAAGCAAATCATTTTTGTGTGAATAATGAAGCAATAAAACATATTTTTTAAACTTAACAATGGTAGAGTAGATTTCTTTGAAAAGATAAATGCAGGACAATATGTTTCCTTTGCTTCACAGTCAGAAATTATTGATTAAAATATTCCATTTGCATAATGTGTCAATATATATCGGCAATGTTTTCCTATAAGTTTGCTAGGGAGAAGTCCTCATTGTATTGGCCCTAATCAAACAATAATCAAAGACAGAAATGATTCAATAATATTCAAATACAGCTCACCGTGGACCACTGCACATCCATGGGGGATTAGAGGTATTGTTTAGAAGCAGGGTCAGGCAAGAAGGTTATTTCTGCATTTTTTTTAAATTGATGTATTATAAATTGTAATGCATGCTCAGGTCTATTCATTATCCAATGCTTTAACTGACAAGAAAAGCTTTTGAAGATTAATCACTTCATCAGAGTGATAGCCTGTCGATATCCCTTACCAGCAGATCACAAATGCAAAGAGGAAAGGATTCAATGAGGCTATTAATTTAATACAGCAAAGCACCATGAGTACATTTATATTTATATTACAACACATTTAACTGTGACATACAAAGAATACACATGCAGTAATTCCCCTTATTTTTTACATTGCACACATTATAATACTAGACATAAAATGCTATTTTATCTGATTTAACAATGACAATATGTGCACTGCCTTTATTATAAAAGGAAAAGAAATGTTACACTTAATTGGATCGGATGTGCTAATCTACATTATTATTAAAAAATACTCATATTCCATCTGTGGTAACCATATATCATACAAAGATGCAGGTAATAAATACGTTATATGACATAATATTTTGTGTTTTGTAGCTGCACATTGTAATGTGACAATGAACACTGACATATTCAATACCAGCTTTGAAGCTGGAGGCACAATGAAATAATGCTATTTAAGGTCATAAGAAGCTCTGTTCAATACACTCTCAAGTACACAATTACACCTGATTTACAGGAATTATTATTGTAGTAATGAATATAGGATAGTAAACAGACATAGATATATACAACCCCCTTCAGTGGATAAGTAACATTGATATAAATTATTATGCCTATTGATACCTGTTAATTATACTGTTTCTACATTATGTAAATAAAGGCTCATTTAAGCCAAATTTTAGAGACAGGCTTAAAATCAGACTCTGGTGGCATGTTTTAATGGTTGCTAATGAGGACCCTTGTTGAATGGGCTAGGTACTGAGGGACACATTTAACAAGTAAACATAAAAAGTAAAAATATAGGCTCTGAATGTCATTTATGACGAATTGGCACAGCATAAAATTGTGCCCTTTGTTGTGCCTAGTTCACCTTTTCGGTTCATGCCCTACATAAAATTGCTCATTTGCTTACTCAATTTTGCACACTTCTTGCATCTTGTGCACTGGGCTGCCCGGGTATAAATCAAGGCAGGAAACCTTCTTTTTGGTTTTAATATTTCTTATTTTTAACTGCTTCTTAGATATTTAGTAAGTTATTAATTAAATCAGGAAATTACGGGTACTGGTAGACTGTGTTTACTTCAGATGTAAGTTTTTTGGTCATTTTAAACAGAATTCATTATTTGCACCACTGACCATCTTGTGCACCTAGGATGCGCAAATAACAATCAAATGAAAAAAAGCTGTAATGCCACTTTTGAGCTGGTATTATTGTGGAATTGAACCCATGGCTCAGTGAAGCAACAATGCTAATCACCATGCCACAGGGTAATATCAATAAACAGCTATTTTTGTTTAATTTCTTCCTGATTGCTACAAGAACAAAAAATAAGTAGGACATCCCATTAAATTTACAAGTGGGTTATGGATTGGAATGTTAATTATAGCAGCAGGATTATTTACATATTATACTATTACATCATGCTGCATACATCTAAAAAACATTTCCAGAATACACACAAATCTCACACAAGACACTGCAAAAACTGTAATTCATGCACTCATCATCTCCCACATCGACTATTGTAATTCCCTCCTTACTGGTTTTCCCAAAATCAGACTCGAGCCCCTACAATCTATTTTGCATGCAGCAGCTAGATTAATTTTCCTTGCAAATAATTTTTCAATCGTTTTCACTCTGTCAGTCTCTACATTGGTTGCCTGATTTTTAACAAATCCAATATAAAATTCTTCTACTAACATACAAGGCCATCAACAAAATTGCACCGACATACATCTCCTCACTTGTCTCAATATATCTCCAAACTCAACACCTCCATTCTGCACAAGATCTGCGTCTCTCTTCCACTCTCATCACTTCCTCCCATTCCCGGTTACAGGACTTTTTTCGGGCTGCACCCACTTTGTGGAATTCCCTCCCTCGCACAATAAGACTTTCTAGTCTTCAAACCTTCAAGCGTTCTCAGAAAACCCACCTCTTCAGACAAGCTTATAATATTCCTCTACCATCCTCTTAATCTCCCCAGGTTACCCTATTACCACCCTCTACACAGCTAACACAAGACAACAACCCTCTGGCCAACATTGCTGTGTGACTGAGCATTCATCCCACTAAATACTTTGTAACCTTTGCATTCTAGCTGGACAAATATTCAATTTGCTGTAGCACTTACCCTTGTGTATCAAATGATTATCCCATTTTGTTAGCTTGTGAGCAGGGTCCTCTTACCTCTCTGTATGTATGTATTACTCAGTATTGTTTTATTACTGTTTGTCCCAACTGTAAAGTGCTACGGAATCTGCTGGCGCTATATAAATAAATGTTGATGATGATGATATACACTTTTGTGTTAACAGGTCTTTTCATATTAGATCTTGTTAGTGTTGCTGTGAAGTTCTGTCTTAAACTTCACTACTCTGGGCCTGATTCATGTTTGGACGTATGTCCATTTGTGTAGCTTAGCTTAATTGAAATAGCTCTGTACATGCCCTGAAACGGGCCTAATGCAATTCATGTCTGAACGCAAATGACACTTCGACAGTCTATGACTTAAGGGGTGGAACAGGGGAGGGAAGGGAAGGGGCGAATTACGGTAGGCCATGTACAGAAGGGCGCGCTGAAGCCCTTCTGACACAGTTCCAGCTGATTCATGTCCTGGGTTTCTCATAAGTACACTTGGTTTCAGCCGTATCATTTGCACAGGCTACAGGTGCTGACTGATAGTGATGACTGACATAGTATAATCTTTGTTTTTTAAAAACTACACATATGCATGCCACTAGCTAGCACAGAACATGTGTGTGCCAGTAAGATAGTCTGCAGTCTGTACTATCTGTCGACGTAAGGCAAGTGCCATATAGACTGGATGTACTTACACCCAAAATCAAATCAAAACTTGAGCTTCGATTTGAATACAGTTAGAAATATGCTCAAGTTTCGTGCCTTTTTTTAATACGCTAATTGTGTGCAAGTTGTGTCCAAACATGAATCAGCCCCAGTATGTCAATGTGTCATCACTTTTTTTATACAGTACCTACACTATATTTCTAAATGTTATGGCTAACCATTATGGAGCCTTCTAAAAATAAAAGCAATTCAAAATTTGTACTTTCTTTATCTATGTTATTCATTGACATAATCTGTTGCCATGGTAACATCTGCTGTGAGACTGGCAACAACCATTTAAATTTTACTGTCAGCTTGACATGTAAAACAAAGACAGAAGAAAGGGTCTCACAAACCACGTTCTCAATGACAAACCTATTCAATGGTTTGTAATTATTATCCTTTATTCATAAAGTACCAGCATATTCTAAAGAGCTTTTGAATTGATTATTGTTTTAAATACAATTTTGAAAGAGTATGATGCACTGTGTAGAACAAGGAAACAAATTAAATAATATCTTTTAGAAAAAGTGCTGGTAATAACATTAAAAATAGTTTTAAATTACTGTGTCAAATACTTTACTTGCTAAATGCTGCCTTTATTTGCATACCTCAACTTGTGGTGTGGATTGTCAGTGGTTTTGCAAGTATCCTACACCATATTCATGGGGACAGACAGTACTTCACAAATTACCATTGCTAACATAAGTGGCTGGAAGATAAAGTTATTGGAAAATTAGTGCCAAATTAAAAACCTATGTCACAGGTATAATGCCCTGAAGATATTCCAATAAATATAAACACTGTGGAGGTCATTTATAAAGTGAACCATCGAAAAGGTGCAGCTCCTAATCCTCTTTTGTGACATCATGGGCAGAGATTTCCGCCAATGTGCAAGGGTTTACGGAGTAAGATGGCAGTGTTTGTGAAGGGGAGAACGTGCCTATGTAGGGGTGTTCTATGGTTTGAGGAAGGACACGCCACCATTTTAACTCTACAAAAACAATGGTATTTCAATCTACCCTCAGCCGGTGGAGAATAGGCTTCCCTTACACTTTTTATGGAACATATTTTTTAGTAGAGAACAGCATCTCTAGTTGCACTTTGGCAGAAAACTGCTTTGCTAGTTGCACTTTACACATTTCTAGGCACACTTTGCCCAGTGTTAAAAAAAACTACTTCCAAACACACAAAAAATGTAATGTATTAAAAGCAGTCCCAAAGTTCCCTCTCTCTCATGATTAATGAAAGTCATAAAACTTGATTAAACAAAGTAGTATTTTAGGGAAAATTCTGGGTTGTTCTAAGGTGGTAGGAGGTTGTTGCAAAAACAAAGCGATTCATGGTACACTATGAAAATGAGGTCCTTTGTCAACTGATATCCAAGATGCCAACATTCTAATTTTGTTTTTTTGGTCACTTGTGGTCACTTTGTTAGATGTAACAGTTCAAAAACATACCTGACAAAGAGAACATCTATCATCCAATATAGTATATACAATTTACTATAGTCACCCAATTGAAATGGATTCCCATGTTTGTAATTATACATCATGCATGTGACACAATGCAGTTAGTAACCACATCTACACGTTTAATCTTGCAATGTTCTCTTTTGAGCTTATTAGAAATACCTGTGCAAATCTGTCTTGGATCTGTGATGATATTTCAGTATACAGTGAATGATTGTCAGTTAACCTTTTTATCATTATGTTGCCAATAGGAAAATCATGATCATTTTTATCAATTAAACACGAGATTTGTATATACACAATTTAATTTAACCTTACATTAAAATGACTTGTGATACAGTGAATATTTAAATGGGACTAAAACTACAGTCAGAGACTGACACACTCACATCTCTGTGTTTTTAAGTAACTCAATTGAAGGCCTGTCAGGGACACTCATCACTTACTATTAAAATGCTAACAATAAACTGCTGTGTCATTGGCTGTAGTTGATACACAAGGGTTATCAGAAAGAATTTCCACAATACTTACAGCTCTACCATATATAGTAAATTGATCTCAGTCCTGCACTGATATGGATTATGTGTGACTTCTGTTACTATTTGTAGCTAACTATACAGCTGGATTCCCCAGTCATTGTTTTCTATGACACACAGAATGGCAACTAGATGATTTCAGCCATTCAATTTAAAGTCTTGTTGTAAATTGCATTTTTTACAACCGTTACCAGACTTGTCTGCATGGTGAGTTGTTATATATATATATATATATTAATTAGACATTATTTACTTTGTAAATTAAACTAAAAAGATGACATAGCATTTACATCTGATAAGGTTATAGAGCTTCTGAGATACAAATAGCCAGTGCTTTTTTGTCTTAGAACTCACTGGAACTGAGTTCCGGCACCTTTTTTTCGACGGATTTTCCAAGTTTTAAAAGTAACTTTTAATGTTTGGTCCATGTGGACTTGAACTGCCCAGTCGAGTGTAGCAGGTCGGCGGCAAAATCATTAAAATGGTGCATGCGGGCTGCTTGTGTGTCGAGTCCGATGCATGCGTACTTCGTCCGCACTGGATGTGATGGCACTGCTTGGCTTGTGGCGCTGCTCAGCTTGTGATTGGTCATGTGGTCGCGCACTGATTACTTACTGTGGGCGGCGACCATTGTGTTTCGTTACACAACTGACATGTGTCGGTATATGTACAGTGATTGACTACGTGATGTAAGTTCCAACACCTTTTTTCTTACAAGAAAAGCACTGCAGATAACAATGGCACTAACTGGGCTCTATGGTATGCATAGAAAAGCTGTATATAGATATGGTGGCTCAGCACTCAGGTTGAGTGATCAGATATGACCGTTTATAGTCATTTTACGTCTTTGCACAAAGATTAACACATACACAGTAGCTCACGTCAGACACTGACTACCCATCAACCCACGACTTGCAGGTATATTTAAGTTCTACAAGCTCAGTCGCATAATCACTCAGAATCTCAGGCTGAGTTGGAAGCAAGTTTTAGCCAAGGATCCTTCTTAGTTTATACTCAGACTGAGACAGATCTCCCCCATGTACTACTTTGTGTTAGAGAGGTAGCACAGGGAAGGCAATGGGTGAGCCCAGCAATGTAAACCAAGGGGGGGTTTCCTAGTGCCTGCCAACCCCCCTCCAAGTCTGAGGCACTGTATAATTGAGGTGACTGGACCCTGCCCCCGCTTCACACGGCTCTGCTTGAAAAGGGAGAGCTGCGTGCACCTAACAGTAGTGCACACAGCATTGCCCATGTATATTATGGGAATAGGAAGAGTTGGAGAGCAGCCAAGCACTGTCTAAAATTATAGCCACGCCCCCATGCATGCTTGTCACGCCCACTGGCGTTTGCCCCTGGTAAAGGCGTGTTCACGTTCTTTACATGCTACGCTGAGTTGAAAGCAGCCGCAGATAGGTCTCAAGGAGACTTATCTTTTGTGGGTGCTTTCTCTTGGTGCAACAGGTCTTGCTGTATTAAAAAAAAAAAAGTAAAAAAAAATAATTACATATTAAATAAAGGTGTGCCCCTTCCCAAACAACTTATCCAACACTAGTGCTCTTTGGGGGGGGGGTCAAGACACGCCGTTTTTTTTTATATTTATTATTATAGTTATTAATTTTTCTGCCTTACAGGGTCGCTGGGACTGATATACTTAAGTGTATCATGCACACTGGCCCATAAGGCAAATAAAGAGGTGTGACTTGGCATGCTATGTATATTACGGGATGCAATTTACACTTACGATTTAAGTGTAAATTGCATCCATCTCTAAATCAGGCCCTCAGTTTTGAACATAGATATATATGTGTGCATTCGTACAGGAACTATCAACACAGCGCTATACATGCTTGTTGCCAGCGTTAATAAAAAAATGTGTGTTGTCTTTTGTTGAAAATAATATTCCTGTAATGGGTATTTCAATTTTTTTTTTAATATATGTCAGTATATCACATGTTGCAATGTGCAATGACTTTACTACTACTTTAATGATAATAAATCAATCTTGAAAATGGCTATATTAGATGCCTTCAATTTCACAGCAAACAAAACAGGTTTCAGCATATTTCAGATATTCATTTAAATACTTCAATACCATACCAGCCGACATTTTAAAATAATTTCCAAGTAAACTGCAGATGTATTTAAGCACTTGTGGTACTGTCTCGGCATACCATGAAGCACTACAATCACCATCATATTATGTTTACTGGATTTAATTAGTATTTAATTTTAAATACTTCAATAAATTATGGACATGCAGAAAAGGTACATTTAAGTTTGCAGTTGGGCAATCTTAAAACCTGGGACTGTTCCTGTAAATTAGGAATACTAGTTCTGATTATATTAGGTTTGACTAATGCACGATGTTTCCTATTTGTGATTTGGGGAAGAACCATTACTAAGTACAAATGTAAGTGTATGAGTTAGGAATAATAGCAGTTACCTATATTGTAATCTATATCTATTATAAAACACTAAAAAACTGAGGCTCAGGGCAGGGTTAATAACTTTTGGTATAGGGGGCAAACAGGAGTACTTGACTTAGGCTTTTTTAATAATGCGCTACAACAGAAAAATGGCTGCTTCTTAAACCCTGTGGGTCTGGTTTGTCTCATTTTACACATTCAATCAAATATAGGGAATATTTTTATTTCAAATAACTATAATCAGACAAAACAAAGCCATATCTGACCAGTAATTAATGCTGAGTATATTCCAGTGACCTCTATACAATACAAAGAATATTCTAGTGACCTCAATACACAGTATTACAGAAGTTTGGTTGTGTTCTGAAGCCGTCATACACATAGACAACTTCCAGCACTCTGATTGCTGGACAGAATTAGCCATTCACCAATCAACATGTCATGGTTTTTACCAATCAGAGTGCTGAGAAAGCCTATCCACCTGCGGCTGTAGACATTGACTTGAAAAAATTATATTATATATACTTATTCTAACTGGTACACATTTGACTACTTGCCAAAATTGAAAACAATTTCCAGGAACTCTTTTGGTGAATACTTGCATGTAATCTGCAGAACACTCAATGATCATAATATTATTCTCTTTTAAGTTATATCCACTCCCTAGTCCTTGTTAATTAAGTTGTATACAGTATATATTGCAATCCTGGATCATTGGTAATTATTTCTTTCTGTCAGATTGGGGCATTGTCATTTATCTGCCAGTAGATACTAACGATACCACTGCAATGTAGCTACATTCTCTAATGCATATGGTGGGTGATGGCAGGATAATTTTCTTTCCACACTGGAAACACATCTGCTATCTAATATTGCACATAGATCAACTTCATCATTAGAATGTGTTTTCTAATTGTCACCTCAATGATATTCTAAATTACTCCAAATGCAGCTGGTTAATTTATTCATATCACAAATTAATTACCAACAACAGTGTGTTATTTAATTAGTTCCAACATAGGAGACAGTGTATATTTTTTATGTGAAAAATAAGTTGCAGTAACACAATAATGCATTCATTATTATTTTATTTTTGCCTTATTTGTTACTTAATACACAGAATTCTCTAATATCCACCATGGAAGACTTTTTTTGTTTATATAAATACACAGGAGATCATTCTGCCCAGGTCAATAAATATGGAAAGTAAGCCCCAAGTCTCTAAGTTCATTGGAATATAAAGGCAGCCCCTTACCCCAAGCTCAGTTCATCTTTTGACAAGGTCACCCTTGCATCATGAAGTTGGAATGGTGAACGTCTGGATCCCCATGCAGCCTTGGGAGCAGGACTAACTCCCTTATTATAATCGGCCATTGCTTAATACAATCCTGTTACTTAACATTTGAAAGTGTTTGTGAGATTGCCTTTATTGGCCACAAAAGAGAAACTGCATGTTTCACTTTGTTATTAAGTTTCTATAAATAGTAAGACATGGGTATTAGTCATTATATACTGTATAGACCCTTATTTTCTATATTTTGTACTTATTAATATGAGTGGGAGCTGCAGGCAAGTTTTTCAGCCAAGTTAAATTAAATATCTCCCGAAGAGCCCAATAGAATATTGCCCCTAGAGGTCAAGTTACAATGTATATGGTAGAATGTACTATAAGTTACCAAGACATATCCTTTGCACTAGGACTGTATATATTAATTTGTTCTACAAAACATATTGCTTTTTGAAAACATATGTTTCAATCCAACCTATTTGAATGGTAGAAAAAACATGGGCTAGTAGTTTCTCTGACATAGCTCATTTATAGGAAATTGACATCAGTTGACTATAAAAGCTATCTTAAATAGAACTTTTTAAAATTTAGAATGATCACTGTGTCCCATTGCCAGATTTGGTAGGCCTGGTAGGCCCGTATAATGAATGTCAATGCCCCACTTGTGTCTTGCTGCACATAAAATTATACTGTACGTGAACAAACTACTCTGCATAGAAACTGGTAATTAATATTATTTCTGTATGCATTTTAAAAGAAAAAAGGGAAACCACCTAAAATACAATGAAAATCTATACAAAATTGGTCACAGTTCATCTGTTATCAAAAGCGATTGCTATTTGAAACGTAAAAAATGTAAATTACATTTTTAGTTAAGTTATAGCTAGATATTTATATCTAGATATATAGTTTATTAAGTTAAGATAGTCCTAATCCTAATGAATATACCACTATGTCCACTTTCATGTTATTCCCAAACAGACATCAACAGACTTTCTACGCTGCACGAGACAACTGTACAATATCCATCTTCTATGAAAATGCTTGTAACATTTGTCAACCTTTCATAAAGATAAGGGCTTCCCGTACAACAAATAGGGCTAAAATATTTTTCACATTTCTCAGAGATCTATGTATATACTGAAATGTCTATAATGTTTTTCTGTGCACAAAAATGGGATAATAAAAAACACATTTATCATTGACCATATCATACTTTCCTTTATATATTTTTTACTATTGAAAGAAGTGTTTATAAAGATGACAACACAGTGCAGCTCTAAAACTAGATTTAAAACAAGATTTAATGGAATGGATTGATGGATTGATGTATGGTTACCAGAAATACACACAGTTTGATACCTGTATAGCTGAAATTAGGTAATATGGTGTAAACATTCATAATGTTTAAGAATTATATATGTCTTTTTATTAAAAATTATTGCCAACTCTACTATTTGCATATTGTTGACATTCAGTGCTCACCACACATTGCACCCAGAGGCTTGTTTAAAGCAGCAATCCCATGAAAAATGTTTTTTTTTTATCATAACACACATAAACCACTATAAGAAGCAGCTTGGTAATTATCCTTTATCCTTAATTTGTTTCTTCAGGCTGCTATTAATGAGTTATAATTCTGCAGAACTCCTACAGTGTCATTTGACCAATGGCAATGACAGTCACATGGCAGATGAGGTAGTGAGTAAGGTGGCGTTATGTGTGACTGGCAGGTGTACTGGTCTTCACTCCGTAGAGTTTGAAAAGGAGATGATTTGTAAGAGGACAGCTAAGAACAACGCATGCTTAAATGGTACTTATGTTGCCATATAAAAAAGAAAAACTTTCTATGTCGGATTGCTGATGTAATCCCAGTGGTTATTGCATATTTACCAACTTTTTACTTTTTCCCTCCGGGAGAACCTGGAGGAGAAGTGAAGTATGGTGACAGAGTTGAGGGCAGACACAATGAATCGTGTCATTTTGGCCCCATTCCCAATATGCAATGTCACAAAAGTGTCATTAAGTTGTGAGGGGTGGGAGGGCAGGGTCAAAATTACGAGATTCACCTCATAGAGACTGGTCTGCTCTTCCAGGAGTCCAGGAGATCTACCCGGAATTCGGGAGCTCACGACATTCCGTAGAGTGGGCAAGTATGGGTTATTACAACAAGCAACACTACTAAGGAGACATATAGCAATAATAAAGTGGAGAAGAGTATGAAGACAGTGAAGTAACTAGACATTCGTGGGCACCACAGCAAAATTTTGCAAGGGCATGTACCACCTAAGGAAGAGGAAAACACATATACACATAGTGCTTTGACAGGGGAGAGAGTGCCATGACACTATAGACCTCATAGCAGCTGCCCTCCTGCTACTATGGTAGTTATACATCTGGCCACAGATCTACTGTATGTAAACAAATTCCCACTGGAGGGAGATCTAATCAGTTACTAATATAAGCCTCAATTCTAGATGGGCTGATTAACAGGATGAGGGTATAATTTCGCTGCATAACCACTCTCATTTTTTAAACGTGATACCAGCTATTTGGTCTGAGTGTTGTAAATTAAAGTTATAAAGTTGTACATTCTTCAACTGATACTCTTTAACACTGAACTTGTTAGGCAAAACCTATTGTGCTAGGCTGTGCTGAACTGCAAATAGCCAACATGATAACGACATCTTTTTAATGGCAGGCCATTTTAAAGAATGTATTTCTGAAATATTTATCTGTGATGATCATGTGCCAAAGATGTACATAATTGCTAGGCACCAATGTAGTTTTAATTGAAAAACACTTCAATCACTGTTGCCTCTAGGCTGAGTTATGTGGAAATCAGAGTGTTAAAATTTAACCTGCTAGGGCCAATTCGGCAGATTGTGTCAGCAGCTCTTCAGTGATGAATCCTCATTATATTAAGCTTTTTAAATCTTTCCAATCTTAATTGCCCAGTTTAGTGGGAAAATTGCAACACAGCTATGTGCGCTTTAAGGGACACCCTAATTACATCTTGTGTCACAAGGCTGCAAGATTCTACAAGATATAGGTGAATGTTATACTTGTATAAATGTTGTCTATTTCAATAATTGTACGCCAGTTCAAACTGCACAAGATCTCTTTACATTAGATAAAACCTTCTGCAAGTTGATATAGAAAATGGAAATAGGACCAGCATCACCAAAGACTTGTCCTATTTAGAAAAAAAACAAAATAAAATTCAGTCAATGTGACAAAAAAAGCCACAACAATTGTAGAGTAAAGCTCTTAAAATCACATTTTATATTAAAATGTGTTTTTAAAATGTGTTTTGCCCAGGGTTAAAAAATAGATCTATTTACTAGAGTTGCTCCCCACTTTCCACCCATTGCTTCTCTGCTCCCATCTCCATGCCTTACTGGACACTAGAATCACTGGTCTACATAACTAAACTTGTGTCGAACATCAGATACTTGATGCTTTTAGCTCCCTTATTTACACAGTTTAGAGGAAACAGTGGATGGGGTTAATATGTAGAAGCATGCATAACATTACGGCAAAGAATTAAACTTTCCATACAGATGACTACAGGACATTCGCTAATTATGTCTTGAGGCGCTGTCACACTACTAATGAGCATGACCAAGTTCCAGACAGTTCGTTTAATTGATGCCCATTTAGAGTTGAACTTGCACCTGTTTGGATTTTTTAATAAGACACTTATTTTCATATTGCAGATGCACACCAAAATGGCGTACACATGTGTCTGTATATAGGTTTTTGTGTATCATGGAAAATGCTTGCTGACAGAGCTGGGCAAGCATAGGCTGAGAAAAATTGTGACAGAATTGTGGATGCATCCGCACATACATGTTTATGTAGGCATATCTGAAGAAGGTCTGGTGCAAGGGTGGAGCAACACAATGATGTTGACGGCTATCAGCTGCTTCTGATTGCGCAATTACCCTCTCCCCCTAGTTGATAATACTGAAATCATTAGCGGCTACATTACATGAACTCACAGATGTTTATTTGCATTACATAATCAGGTCTCCCTGTGGAAAAAGAGAGAATAAGACCTGCCCTCAAAACCCGTCTCAGTATATAAGCATCAAACTGGCACTACAATATACACATAAAAACCTTGTTTAATAAGAACATTAGGTAAAAAACATTGGGTAAAAAGTAATAACCATCCACTTAACCTCTCACCTCTTCTGGTTCTCCCCTGCCCCCTTTCTCTCTCCCCGTTGCTTCACTGGCTCCCTTATGTACCTGATTCTGTTTACCCTCCCTTAGGATGTAAGCTCGTATGAGCAGGGCCAATCTTCCCTCCTGTCTCCCTACCTGTTCTTCCGCTCCATCTCTACTGTATCTGCCTGCCTGGAGTTTCTGAAGTACTGGTACTTTGTGTTTATTGTTCTGTACTGTTTTTACCCTGTATAGTCTACTGTTTGTATCATGTACGGCGCTGCGGAAACCTTGTGGCGCCTTACAAATAAACGATAATAATAATAAATAAATAATCAAAAAACCAATAAATCGAATGAACAAAGCTAGTGGTGCCAAAATCTGAATAAATACAAACGAACAGGTCCTTAAAAATGGGCAAAAACATCCAAAGAAAGTCCCAAATGCTATTGAAACAAACAGTGGTTAATGTCCAGGAACATTCTGGAAATATTATTTCACGGGAGGAAGCATTGGGGAAAAATGTCCTTTTAAAGACATAAATAATACAGAAGGCACTATATACCATGTTCATATACTAGCTCAAACATGACTGCTTTTCTACTTTAAAATGCATATGTATCCACAATGTTATGGACAGAGTAGCATGTTACCCATAAGACCAATATAAGGATGATAACTTTAAAAACAAAGAAAGGACAATGACGGAGAATGTGTGACTCTATGTCACTTGGAACACTATATTATCTGCTAAGCTTTGTTGGAGGTCCAGTTTGTGCATTTGGTAATTATTTTACCAGTCAAGAGTCCTTGGTAGAAGAAATTTATTAAACTTGCCTCTGGTTCTTCTCAATTCAATAGACTTCAGATAAGATATGATGGATGAGAGCAAAAAGACTATACAGCTTACAACTAGTATTATTATTTAACATTGTAAAGACTTCAGTGTAATTATTGTTGTTATTATTATTTACATTTTACTACTATTACTATTATTGTATCATGCACACTTTCATAAGTAATGCACTTGTTCTTTAACATATTCTACAAATTAGCAATCAGGGTCGGACTGGCCATCTGGCCCTTCTGGCAAATGCCAGAAGGGCCGAGGGCTGGATGGGCCGGGCCGACTCCTCCTGTCTTTGAGGTGGCTGGTTCCTCCCCTTTTACTGAAGGGGGATGTCGCGGGGGTGCCGCGATTTTCGGGGGGGTCGCGATTTTCACGGGGGGGTAAGAGTGTGAGAGCCAAGGGGTAGGGAGTGCTGGGAAAGGGGGTGAGAGAGCCAAAGGGGAAGTGAGAGGAGGTGAGAGAGCCAAAGGGGAAGGGAGCACTGGGAGAGGGGGTGAGAGAGCCAAAAGGGAAGGGGGTGCTGGGAGAGGGGCTGAGAGAGCCAAAGGGGAAGGGGGCGCTGGGAGAGGGGGTGAGAGAGCCAAAGGGGAAGGGGGCGCTGGGAGAGGGGGTGAGAGAGCCAAAGGGGAAGGGGGCACTGGGAGAGTGGGTGAGAGAGAGCCAAAGGGGAAGGGGGCGCTGGGAGAGGGGGTGAGAGAGCCAAAGGGGAAGGGGGCACTGGGAGAGGGGGTGAGAGAGCCAAAGGGGAAGGGGGCACTGGGAGAGGGGGTGAGAGAGCCAAAGGGGAAGGGGGCGCTGGGAGAGGGGGTGAGAGAGCCAAAGGGGAAGGGGGCGCTGGGAGAGGGGGTGAGAGAGCCAAAGGGGAAGGGGGCGATGGGAGAGGGGGTGAGAGAGCCAGGGGGAAGGGGGTGCTGGGAGAGGAAATGAGAGAGCCAGGGTGGTAGGGGGTGCAGGAAGAGGGGTGAGAGAGCCAGGGGGGTAGAGGGTGCAGGATGAGGGGTGAGAGAGCCAGGGGGTAGGGGGTCCAGGAAGATGTGTGAGTGCCAGGGGGGTAGACAGTGCAGGAAGACGTGTGAGAGCGCCAGGGGAGAAGATGGTGCAGGGGGTTAAGTGAGAGGGACAAAGGAGAAGATGGTGCAGGGGCATAGGTAAAAGAAAGTGTAAAGGGAGAGACATCTTAAGATTGGGAATGTCAGGGATGCAGCCATCATAAAACACAAGTAGTAATGAAGAATGGAAATGCACAGAGGGGACAAGTGTAAAAAAAAATAAAAAATGAAGCCTTCATACTCCATTCACTTATATTTTCCATACCCCCAGTTCTAAATTTCTGCTTCGACCACTGCCCTCTGTTGCTGCTCCCGACTTCCTGTGTGAGCTGACAGCTGCTGATCCCTCCTTGCCCAGCGCCCAGTAGGAGAACAGAAAACAGGATACCATAATCAGGTAAGTTCATATATTTTCTCGTGTGCGGGGACACTACAGCATATCCAAATGTTTAACACTATGTATTGCTCATTATTGCGCTGTAATGTTTGTTGCATATTTATCTGTACAGAGATTTTTAATTAAGAGAAAAAAACATTGTCATAAATTTTATCTGTGATTATGTCAATATATCTATTTTTGATTGCAATGTAAATGATGTATTAAGCTGGTCTTGGGACTCACACTCAGTATCTGATATGCTGTACCAATTTTTATTTGTGAATGAGTTTTTGTCTGGGCACTACTAATGATTTGGGGGCACTACTATGGCATAATGTTATTTGTGGGCACTATTGTGGTATAATATGATTTGGAGGCACTGTTGTGACATAATATAATTTGGGGGCACTACTGTATGGTATATGTTTTGGGGGCAATACTATGCCATAATATGATTTGTGGGCACTTCTGCATGACCAAATATGAATTGAGGGTAATACTATGTGGCATAATATGACCATTGGGCACTACGATGTGGCATAATATGAACTGGGCACACTACGGTGTGGCATCATATGAACTTCTGCCAAAGGCAAGTCTCTCATTGTTGAATATGACGGGGGCTCAAAGAAGTTGCTGTACTGGGTCCCAAAATTCCTCTTGTCAGCCCTGCCTGTGAGTCAAGGGGGTAGATGTCTCCAGGTAAATAATCTAAATGTTTCCTATCTAATCAAACTGATGGATCACATCTAATTATCTCTCACCCACCTCCTCTATCCCCCTTAATTTATATACTGTGTTATTTAAAATGAATAGAAAAGACGCATATCCAGTTACTGTAGTAAAAAAAATAATTCTCTGACATTTTGCTGTAGATGGAAATACTTTTAATGCGGCCGTGTGGGTTCAAATGATCATTCAATAGTTATGGTTTTTTTTAGATATATGTTAGAGTTTTATTTCATGTGGAATGATTCATGAAAATTCGGCTATTACTATTTAATTGAGGGAAAAGGGTACCTGTTACCTATATGTGTGTAAGTATTCTGTTCGTTGTTGCTATTTTGTGGGAGATTTGAAAAAAGCAAAACATTGGTTTCCTACAGTGGCGCCTGTATAATTGGTGGTATTGCTGTAGTATGGGGTGGCGTGCTGGTGGCAATGTTGTAGTGTGTTTGGGGCTTAATATTGCTAATAAGTAGGAGAGGGTATTGCTGTAATGTGGGGGGTGATGCTGGACGCTGTAATGTGGGGGGTGATGCTTGACGCTGTAATGTGGGGGGTGATGCTGGACGCTGTAATGTAGGGGGTGATGCTGGACGCTGTAATGTGGGAGGTGATGCTGGTTGCTGTAATGTGGGGGGTGATGCTGGACGCTGTAATGTGGGGGGTCATGCTGGATGCTGTAATGTGGGGGATCATGCTGGACGCTGTAATGTGGGGGTGATGCTGGTTGCTGTAATGTGAGGGTAATGCTGGTTGCTGTAATGTGGGGGGTGATGCTGGTTTCTGTAATGTGGGTGGATATCGATGTAGTATGAGTGTGTGTGGGGGGTTATTTAATTTGGGTACTAATAATGTATTGTCATGGTATTTATTGATGTAATTGGGGTGCTAACAATGTAATGTTCAGGGTCATTAGGAGAAATAAATACCCCCCACACACACACTCATACTACATCATATTGTACAGCACCAGCAACGCGCACTGCGCCAGCATCAGTGTGCAACAATATAGTGCATGGAGCCCACAACACGTGGGCCTGTGTGCTTTAAATGCCAGGGCTGATTTTTAGTCCCAGTCCGGCCCTGTTAGCAATACTTGCACAATACACATTATTTTTTGCTTTTCAAATCATGTTTTATAATTATGTATGAAGTATGTGTTCTTAGTGAAGTGGGCAGGATGGAGGCATCCATAGCATGATCCGCCACTCCCCAACCCTCTCCCTCCACATAACCTACCTCCCTTACGGGATCTTCCGAAGCGGAACATTTAAAACTTGGTAAGTATGGTGTAAATTCCATGATATTCATGTATACATAAACATAAAGGGACTGCAACTAGGATGTAGTGAGACACAAACAACTCCAGCAATTACTGAGGCTATTTAATACTAATACACTAATAGACTGGAATTACAATTCATTCACTGTTCACAGAGAACAATTGTATGACATAAAAAGAATTTCCAAAAATAAATATATGGATGTAACAGAATTATTATTATTATTATTCTTTTCTAATAATTTCCATTTGCAAATGAATTAAAAAAAAGACATTATTTAATTGTATAATATATGATGTTTTTCAGCATTTTGGAGTGAAATCCTTCAAAGTGAATGAAAAGAAGACATAGTAATGCCGTCATATTTCTCCTAGAAAGTGAGATTGGCAACAATATTTAAAGAAACATATTTTCCCCATAGAAAATGATTAATAGTCTGTTTTTTTCTACAGATATATATCAAGAATCAGTTTCTTAGAATACTAGATTGTGGCTTAGCATCATGAGCCCATATTCCGCAGTACTTTCACAGCTTTCTAACAGTTCCTCCTTTATGAAAATAAATCTTCAAGCAATAAATTTTCCCTGTGTCACTCCATGCTCTTATTGCTATGGAAATGTAATGAAGTTGGTAGATTGTCACAGATGAAGGATACTTTCAGTTTATTGTATGCAGTTTAAAGAAATCACATGAATAGGTTTTATAATAATATGAACTGGGAATTATAGTTTTCAAATTAGTTTTCAGAATGTAGATTTAAGTAATTGGTTATTTGCTTGCTTGTGAATTGCAGATTTTCAATGGAAAAAAGTAAAATGAAATACTACTAGTGCAATCAATTAATGTTGAGGTCAGAGACAGAATGATAAATTTCCTGTCAATCATCCATCCTATAATATCTGTCTGATAGACCTGTCTTCTTTATATACCTAACACAACCATCAAATCTATTAATAATTTAATGACAGAATAAAAGAACATTTAAAAAAATATTAGTTGAAGGAAATGCCTGCCATGCTTTAGTAGGAATTTACAGATTTTGAGTTGCTATTCCAACACTACTGGCTAATGTATTGCTTCTCCTGTTGCTTACAATGCAGCAACATTTTATGCAGTGTTAAAAAAATACTAAAATGTCCATAGTCATTATAAAAGCTAAAGCAGCAATCCTATGTTGGAAACATGGAGGTGTTTTGTTTACATAAATCATAGTGGCATTCAATAAGAAGTTTTGTAATTACTATTTTTCCTTTATTTGTTTCTTTGTTTCTTCAGACAGAGTCATGTGGCTACCAAGGCAACAACAGTCAAGTGACACATGATGTAGTGAGCAGAAAGGCTTTGGAACCCCCTCTGAGCTCTGTCTGCATTGTGCTCTTTAAAATCCTCTCCTTCTTCTCTCCCCTTAGCCTTCACATAACATGCTTAGATTTATGAGGGGGACAGCTAAGAAAAATGACACATGCTTAAAAGGTATTTGACTTGCTATTGACAGAAAAACTATAAAGAGAGCCCTACACATGATTGTCTACAATCTAAACAGAGAAAAAGATCCAGACAGACACAAGGGGCCTGATTCATCATAGTACGTGGCTGCCAATTTTGAGCGCACAATACACAAAATAAAACAAAAAATCAAGCATGCCCAGAACCAGGAGATACATCCATGAATGCAGCTCTGTCTGCTCCGTCTTCAAATACATGGGACACTTACTGCAGCCTACAATTTCAAGAAGTGAATAGGGAAGGGGTGTTTTGCAATACTCACTGTAGAGTAAGGGCGTGGCAAACTCAAGCGCATGCAGTCACATCCGAATCCAACTCCAGCCATCTCAAAGTTACTTATTTTTCTGCTGTATCTCTTGCTCCAGCTACAGGGCTAGTCCAAATTCTTACCAGTATTGATGACAGTCTAGTATGCTAATACATGTGTTTGCAATCAGGAGCAACTGTAAAAATGTATTTTATGCTCAGTAGACATTGAGAACATCCTAATAAATGTATTTCATGGGGAAGGAAAAATGGAAAAAAATAACTTTTTTTTTTACCTTTTTACCATTAATGCCTATATTATTAACAGGTGACATTAATTCATTTTTTTTTTCCTGTGTGTTCTTTTGCAAATTTATAAGCCACATATGTATTGGACATATCCTGCAGCGTTTTGTGCACAGCAGACATGCCCCCGATTTCAAAAGCACACGTATATCTTGAGATCCGTGTCTTGATGAATTTGGGGGTTCGCAAAGCCTAAATACGTGTGTTTAATACTAAACGCAGGTTGCGGTCAGTATGCCTGTCTTGATGAATCAGGCCCCAGGTGTGGCTTTTTCAATGGGCAGGCAAGTTTAAATCACACTCTCTTTACTTGAAAAAAAATGTGATATAGATGAAAATAAAGGGAGTTGGAATAAGTTTAGCAGAAAAGCTGAACTTAGCAACTACTTAAAAGCTAAGAAATTCGAGGAAAGGCTGAGGAAGAGTTCTGGAGAACATAAACAGCTCTGGACGTCCTGTAGCATAAGAACGCGGATTAGAGCCTAATTATGTGAGCAAGAGAGCTCAAAAGAGAAGGAGAAGCAATAGACTAAATGTGTGAAGTAGTACAAGCAGACATAGCAAAAGAAATGTTACATATCCGGTGGTGTATACAATGTACATTTGCGAAAAACACTAAAAGATAATGTTACTTACATTATATACAGGTTGACGGATAATTAAGGGTAACTTTGTATTTACAAAGCATTTTATAGCGTTTTGAATTATATCCAGTATGGGAGAGGGAACCAATATAAGGACAGGCAGAGTGGAGTAGCAAAGTATGTGCAGTTAATGAGACAATTGAGTCCGGCAGTAGCTCATAATACAACTAGATTTGTATTAGCTGCCTATAGCAGTGATACAAAATCTTTGGCCACAAAATTTATCGATAAAAGGCCTCTGTATGTGTGTGTGTTAGGGAATTTAGACTGTAAGCCCCAATGGGGCAGGGACTGATGTGAGTGAGTTCTCTGTACAGCGCTGCGGAATTAGTGGTGCTATATAAATAAATGATGATGATGATGATGATGAATAAAAAGTCATCAGGGCAACTGAGCGATGCTCAGCTCCCTGGCGACACTGACCAGCAGTGGTAAGAAAAGACTTACCATTTGCCAGGCAAGTGCAGGATCCCTTGCGCATTCAGAGTGGAAGAAACACTTTATTCAAATAATAAAACATTTTTTCTTGTCCCAAGCATCTAGTATGGCCATTCTGAGATTGTTGTAGTAATTGGACAACACTGCCACTGTCCTTGGTAGAAAGATACTACCAGCGATAGCCAGTGACAGTCTTCATCAGTCAGGAGTTTTGATACGTTTTCACAGGATTTAGGTCTTTTCACCCATTGATAAATAGACCCCCTTAAAGTAGGATCTGTAGAGTAGAAGCCTAGTAAACAAAAGATTCAGTCAAGGTCTGAGACCGAATATCTTGGAGGCAATCTACTTACATAAAAATAATGCATTCTAGTGATGTTACAAAGTCTGAGCAAGATATAGTCAGTAATTGGTATGGTCCAAGAAAAGCCATGTCCCAAATATTATATGTGACCACAAACATACTTACAATTTAAAATGACCTAGGCAGTTGTGAATAAATATGTTTTGTATCCTGAAGATATATATATATATATATGCTCCAAAAATATTTAAATAAAAAGCATAAAGAGAATGTACAAGATTGAATGTATTTGTTTTATGCATAGGGTGGACAAACTGAGCCATGAGGGTGTTTGGGTCCAAAAGGGTTGTCCCTCTAAAAGATGTACATATGAACATTGGTTAACATAGTCCTGTATATGATACGGTGTCTTGTTACTATTTTAGTATATTTCAGTACTTTGTTTTTTGCAAAGGTCTGTAAAATTTTATCTTTTCTTGCCTTTGTTGGTTTTCAGGAATTACAAACTAATGTCAAGGTAAAGATTAATAGAAGAAATACAACATTTCTCTACAATGTCAAAAGGAGATTCATTTTATGATTACCACTCACAATGCAAGAAGAAGGATCGTCTAAAGTTGACGGCCATATTTAAATCTGAATAAATGAGAGCCCTTCAACACACAGGTGACTTAGATATATCATGTCTCATTTTCAACTACTGCAGAAAGGTCATTTATCATTTAGCTCTTGCAGAATGTCTGTAGCCTTTACTATATCTTGTATGTGACATCATAGAAACACTGAACATTTTCAACCCGATTAACAAAGAGACTACCGCATCACACTGTCAGCAGAGTACACAGAACATGACACAACCTTCATGATTTGCATTGGAAATCCTATGAGCGCCTAGTCTGAATTCCAAGCTTCTGACATCAAGCTGAACTGAGCATTTGTCAATTCTGCCTTTGCTTAACTTCACAGGTAATATATTATATGTCATGTTCATTTCTCGATCACTTGTAGACATAAATGACAAAGCAATGTCTGAATGGCACCAAAATAAAACATTCTAAACATTCACTCATGTTTGTATCCTTAGTAGTATTGAACAACATTTTCAAACCTGCAGAATTTGGCATCAAGTAAATTTATTTGTTCCCCAATAAATTAAAACTTACACATACAGTGTGGTATGGTAAAAGTGGAACTCAAAGTTAGTATCGATGGAACTTCGCACCTCTATGAAACGTCCAGTTGCTACGCAGAATTCAATTAGCTTAAAATTTGAAAGCAATCTCATAATTTGAGCAGTGTTCTACAAATTTTTCATATAACACCATTAGAAAAGAGTAGCATGGCATAGTCAAAGAGCTGAAAACTGCACATGTGCCCAATTTATTTTAAAAGCAATTAGTCAAAAGAAGCTACTAAATCCGCACATTTTCTGATACAATGCCTATAGCCTTTTTTTTGACAAGATTATGACACTGCTGCATGTTACTGCTTGGATTTGCTATCATCCTGACTATATAACTGAAATAAAATGAATGCCCCAGTTATCTGCAGAGATATAAAACATATTGTGGGCTCAGACAATTGTTATGTAAGCGTGACAAAAAATGCTGAAACGCTAAGGAAAACTAAGATGACACAAATGAAATCATGTAAAATATTTTGTCTAACTTTTTAACTTTTGTGTATAAATACTGATCTCAGACTGGTTTCTCACATTAATATATGCACATTACAAAAATGCCTAAGTTGAACCTATATCCACCCAAAACCTATTTTTATTAGACAACAGCCACCCATTCTCCAAATAGGAGAACCATGGGGAGCCTCACAGTTCAGGACTTGCCAGCTCTTCCACAACATCTTTGACCTAGCATTGCCAATTCAACTTTGCTGTGTCTGTTTTCAACACCAGTGCTGATTGGACAGAGCAATGAATCTGCTTTGTCAGTGCCTGTGTCAGAACCAATGCTATTTCAACCTTCCTTTCCTCCAGTTGCCAATATAGGGAAAAGTAGCACAGGGATGAAAACAGTGGGACTGTGGGGTCCCTGTGTTGTGGAATTCTACTACTTGGGAGGAAGACATTTTTTGTGGAGCTGGCCTATAATTTAATGGATAACATTTGCATTTCCTATTATGTACTTAGATTTTCAAAGATGATGTATATAACACTTTTATTTACACATAGGCTGTAGGTACAGGCACAATACAGGGATCTGCCTGAGACAAAGAGTAAAATTGCATCACACAGCCCTCATCCACTTACTATTAGTAATATGCTATCAGTAGCATTAATGCCCAGTAAAAGGTTAACAGTACTAGTGATATTCCAATAACATAAACAGCAGTAGTAATGTCCACTAGCAGTAATACTCAGTAAAATGCCAGCATTAGTTGTCCAGTAATTTCCCAGCAGGAATGCCCAGGAATATGCCAGCAATAGTAGTTATGCCTAGTAATGTGCCACTACTAATTATTTCATGCCATTAGATAGCCAGTAATATGGCAGTATCTCTTGCCAGCACTCGGTGACATAAAGGAAGGTGTCACATGCTTCTATATGGCTACCAATCAGAAGTCAGTTATACACAACAGAACCCTGGATAAGTGGCTAAGTGCAATTTAAAATTGCCAAACATTATATATATCCCATTGCCAAGCCAATCACTGCACAGACCTAATTTGTTTTTGTCTCTATTTGTTTTTTTACACAGTTGGAGAGAGTTACATTCTGCATTCAGAAAGTGATTAGCAGCAACTGCTACAGCTCATACCTGTAACTTTCCCCTCAGTGACTCATGAATCCTGCCCTGCTCTATGTTCACTAAACTGGAGCTAACTGCTTATGTCTGTACTCCATATGTACAATACTTATGATATGACCATAGAGACATACATGATGAGAAATATACTATGCTAAGCTATATCTAGTGTTATTAGTCAGGGAAGGGAGGTTACTGTAATCCCAAATTTCTACCATTTAAGTGTACAGCCCCTACATAACTCCAGTAAGATAAACAACCAGACTTATGTAAATATCCCACACCACAAAAGAATATGTCAGGCACTATACAAATATAATAATACTGTAATATATGTATGATATCATATGGCAGAAAAGCCTACACTAACTAGAATGAGCTTGAAGAAATGCAGTATTTTCAATAACTACCAAGAAAACTACACAGACATATTTGTTGGGATCAGTCATTCTTTAAGACTGCTCTCCACAAGAGACTTTAGTTCATCTTTAGTTACCCTTTGACACAGCACAATCCAGGACACGTAGGAGTGGTATAGACATAAATATGTTGCCTGACTGAAAGTTTAAATGTATCATCTTACAATCAGTATACGCCAATGTGTTTTTAATATTGTGTACCACTTGAAATTGCTGCATAATCATAAAACATGTGCATTGTCAGCGTCAACATATTGCCTTCCATAATTTTATTTTCTAAGAACATGTGTTTCAAGATACAAACTAAACAAAATTCCTGAAAAAAGAATCATTGAATACTATAAATGTGTGAATTAAAAATGTTAAATTAAACAAACACAAGAGGCATTTAACATATTTTACAATTCCCACACAACAGAATCATCCTGATTCATTTTAACTATTGCTTTTCTAGTCAATTGGGCTCATTTGCAGTGTTCTACCTTAAAGGACATCTCTACCTAGATACTAGCCACTGCCCACAAATGTGCGATTCTTACTGAATGTTCCAAATGCACAGACATGGGATCGCTATCCAGTTTCGCCACATGTGCATCAAAGTTGACGGTATGCAGCCATTTAGCTCTATGGCAAAATGGCCAGAACACATCAATTAGAACCTGCTAGAGCCCACTTAGGCCAACAGCAGTCATCTTCCTACAGCATTTACCAACATGCTAGATGAAGGGCCTATTGATTTTGATAAAATTGTTAACAAGCATCAAACAAAGTCAGGCCAACAGCCTGATATTGGCTGCGATATGGTGATGTGTGTGTTGACTACTTTATTTTTAAATATCTAGAGTAAAGGAAAACTAATTCATATTATATGTGCAAAACCAACACCATGCCCTTTCATTTGAATATACTGCAGATTTTCAGTGTTGTGTTATGACATTATACAATGCATGGTTTACTCTACTGCAAATCAACTCATTATTGCACTTTTACTGTTTATCTTGAAATGAAACTGCACATATGCTTTGAAATGCAAAACAGATTTTAACACTTTCCACTGATTTTAGTTTTCTTTAGATTGGGGTTTAAGTTTGTGAAGTTTCTGGTGGCTTAATGCATACACATTTTACCATATTGTAAGTTAACTGACACATTAGGTCTTCAACACCAAAATAAAATCAATAGAAACAAACAAAAGTTAAACATAAAAACAGTAAGTACATATGTTATTTATCTATATAATTAATGAAATAGATGATTTGTACACACTGCCTACAGTATTTCCCCACCTCTAGGGCTCCATCTACAGTTGCAGTACAGATACTTGGTCTGTTGATCAAAGACAACTACCAATTGCACGAGCTTTGAGGATCACATATGTCTCTGTACTTTTAATGGCTTCAGATATGTTTACTCACAAAATTTGGAATAAACAATTCAACAGTCATTAGTAGTAAAAATTCATTCATTTTCTCTTGATTAATAATTACTAATACATACTGTAGATACATACAGAAATGCAACAAAAATTGCTGCTAATGTATATACATGAAAAGAGATTGGGGCTGATGCGAAGTTGGATGCATCTGTATTTTAAAAAAAGCTTTACGCTAGTGAAATCTCATAGTTGGCAGATCTATGTAACTGAGGGAATTAATAAAGCCGATTCCTTGTGAATATAAGTGTTGTGTTTCCGGAGTGTTCTAATTTCATGTATACTAGTTTAGGAGGTTTAAAGTGTAAATGTGCAAGTGCTATCTTATAGATGCATCTCAGTACTTTCAGGTGTGTGAGTATTTTTTTCATGACCTACTGTTGTGTTTCTTACCCACCCTTCTTTCTTCTCCTCCCAACTAATTGTCTCACCCTACACTCTTTATTTTGTACCATTATTTGACATGTTAGCAAAACTTAATAAAAAATGCTTTAGTTAAAAAAGCTTTAAAAAGCTGCAGATAAAATAGCATATTTATGCCCATAAGCTGAGATGCATCCAGCTCTGCAACAGTAGCATATGCACCAGGTTTATGTCACAAGAAACTTTGCTAACATTAATATATGAAATAATATATGTATAAATAATAATGAAAGCACCTATCAGCTTTAGAAGTTAATTTGCCATCAGTCGGATTGAATCCAGTAGCTCGTGCTGATGACTTTCTTCATCATCAGCATTTATTTTGCACCAGTCCTTAGGCATCCACCATCGCTACAGCTACTGTTAGGCATATATGCTTTCCATGCAGGTCTGCGTCAGTTCGCAATTATACGAACGCACCCTTACTTTAATTGGTCTGAGTTTGCATGCACCTCCCCTGCCCTCTATCCTCTCGACGCATGCAGAACAACTTCATTTTACGCTAAGGAGACAAGGGTACCACCAACTCTTCATGAGCCCCACTCTCTTAATGCTTTATGAAAATTAAAGTAGCATTTACTTTGCAAATTGAAGAAGATATATATATATATATATATATATATATATATATATATAATTTTTATTTATTTTTTTCGAATGCTATAAAACACTAATGAGAGGTGAAAAATAAAAATAAGGGAGAAACAAATTGGATTTATAAGTTGAGAACTCTGCTACCAAAGGGGCTCAACATAGACTTTGACATCAACCAAGCTTTAGGCAATTAACAACCAAAGGATATGGTTGGTTTAGGTTCCTTTAAATAGATCCATAGGATTACACTTGGTTATAGGAATTACAACCAGCTGATCACATACTAATTCTTCATAATATTGTATTTCACTAGAATATGCAAGTCTGTGACAGCCATTTATTGAAATAGATAACAATATATTCTATATTACAATTTTTCCATATATAAAAGTAATGATGAACATATGAGAGGGAGAATAGAAAAGAAATACAAATTAAACAAAATGTAAAAAATAATAATAGAGATAAACTAAAATATAGAAAATAGTAATAATAAAACTATATATAAAATATATATTTATATTTTTATATATATATAAAAATATTAAGATGTAACCAATGTTAAACTGCAACCAATGTTCCTACATGTTATTGAGTCATCTACATAATATTAACATTAATAATTCATAGTTTAATACACTAAGTACAATTTAAGATAAGCGTTAACAACAATGAAGCAGAAAATTACTAATAATATCATCTAAGGCATTAAACATAAGCAAATTTATGTAAATTAAGTCAGTAGTTGGATGTATGCAAAAACGACAATATATGTAATCAGAACATAATAAATGCCTTTACATGTGATAATTGGAAAAATCAAATAAAGATACCATAAGCCAATACGTCCATTTGGGATGTATATGATATGGTCACTAACATAGAGAGAGACCGAAGAAGAAATCTTGTAAGATCCAGTAAACGCATTTATAATGCCGATTATATGCTTAGGTGCATACACATATATATTATATATGTTAATTATTGAATTGAGGTATTTGGATCAGACCCGTTAGCAGAGGTATATGGAATAAAGTACTTAGCCATTTAGTCTCCATTTGCAAACATTTGTGATGGGTTGTTCTGAAGAGCTCAGTGACTTTAAGCGTTGTACTGTGATAGGATACCACCTTTGCAATAAGACGGTTCGTGAATTTTTATCCCTACTGGAAATTCCAACTGTAAGTGATATTATTAGAAAGTGGAAGCATTTAGGAACAACAGCAACTCCGTAATGAACCGGAAGACCACATAAAATCTGGTAAGGCGCATGGTGTGTAAAAGTCACCAACGCTCTGCTGATTCCATAGCTGAAGAGTTCCAAACTTCCACTGGCATTAATGTAAGCACAAAAACCGTGCGATGGGAGCATAATGGAATGGGTTTCCATGGCCAAGCAGCTGCATGCAAGCAGGGCCGTATTTAACCCACGGTCTAACTGGACTACAGCCCAGGGGTCTCGGGCATCCAGGGGGCCCTTGACAGTGCTCAGTGGCATTATTGATCGGTGCGGGGGCGCCCAGGGGTCCGATCAATGCTGCTGAGTACTGTCGCTGTAGTCCTTCCACGGCGCTCAGTGATCTTCTTACTGAGGAGTTCTCGTGAGTCTCACTCTCATGAGATTTCCTCAGTAAGGAGCATACAGCGCGCCATGGAAGGACTACAGTGACAGGAGGAGAACAGAAAAAGGTAAGTTCTTGGGGAAGGGCGACGGGCGGCTGACAGGAGGGGGCATGGGGGCAGTCTCTGGGAGGGGGTGGATCTCAGGGGGGGCTCACAGGGGAATGGTGGCCCCCTTAGCCCAGGGGCCTCCATTCCCTTAATCCGGCTCTGCATGCAAGCCTCACATCACCAAAACCAATGGCAAGCATCGGATGGAGTGGTGTAAACCACATCGACACTGAACTGTGGAGCAGTGGAAACGTGTTCACGCTTCTCTGTTTGGCAGTCAAATGAGCGAGTCTGGGTTTGGCGGATCCCGGGAGAACGTTACCTGCCTGACTGCATTATACCAACTGTGAAGGTTGGTGGAGGAGGGATATTGGTATGTAGGTGTTTTTCAGGGTTTGGGCTAGGCCCCTTATCTCCAATGAAGGAAAATCTTAATGCTTCAGCATACCAAGTCACTTTAGACAATACTATGCTTCTAACTTTGTGGCAATAGTTTGGGGAAGGCCCTTTTCAATTCCAACATGAGTGTGACCCAGTGCATAAAGCAAGGACTACAAAGACATGATTTGATGAGTTTGGTGTGGAAGAACTTGACTGGGCCACACAGAGCCCTGACCGCAACCCCATCGAACACCTCTAGGATAAACTGGAATCGAGACTTATAGCCAGACCCTCTTGTCCAACATCAGTGCCTGACCTCATAAATGCTCTACAGAATAAATGAGCACAAATTCCCACAGAAACACTCCAACATCTTGTGGAAAGCCTTCCAAGAAGAGCGGAATATATATATATACACACAGAAACACTCCAACATCTTGTGAAAAGCCTTCCAAGAAGAGCGGAATAAATATATATATATATATATATATATATATATATATATATATATATATATATATTCCGCTCTTCTTGAAAGGCTTTTCACAAGATGTTGGAGTGTTTCTGTGGGAATTTGTGCCCATTTATTCTGTAGAGCATTTATGAGCATATATATATATATATATATATATATATATAAAATGAAGAGGAGAGAAATGAGTTTTATTCTCATACATTCTTTGGTACAACCAAACTTTGTCATGGTGAATTTACTAAACAAGAGTATGAATATTGTCAATTGAGGATATACACTACAGACAACCTTTTTGTATGGAAATGAATTAATAAAGAAATATGGTTATAGCTTGAATTTGTTCGACTTTTAATGGACCAATAGCTGTGGCCACAACGCTCCGTACACAGAACAGAGGTTCACAAGTGCCGGAATTAGTGATTTGACTCTTAGAACTATTTAGAGTGATCCAGACAGAGCCTGCAATGCCAGATTACAGGCACAGGGATTGGAGGGAAGCAGTCCATACAGCCGCAAATTCTACATAAATGTAAAACAGCAAACAATATATAGAAATCTACTTTTGACATCTATTGTTTGACCGTGGAAACTTTAAATAAGGCAGAGCCTTGACATTGCACTGATATAACTTTATAGGCAATAAGAACGAGACGTGCATATCTAATGAAAGACTTCTCCTAATAAAAGGGAACATGTAAATCAAACTTCCTGTTTCCAGCAAACTGCATTTCAGATTGATATATTTAAATATTTGTGGATTTTTTAAATTTGAAATTAATTTATATTTTAGATCATAGAGACAATAAAAGGGATACAATGGCACAAGACTGGAATTGTGTCTATAACACCATATCTGAGCTGAAAATAGGTGAACTAATACCTTGATCCACACAAGACATGAATTGTAACATATACCTTTTAGAATAATAAATTAGATTCACTATTACTATTATATTACATCTAACACTTTTGAGTTTTTTACTAGAACTTGCCATAGAGATATAATAGAAATAGCTATAACTGAGTTGTGCTCTAGGACTTGCCTATTTTCTATGAACCACTGATGGCATCCATAACAATCAGCGGGTTGGGTACGAAATAATGATCCTCATTATTCCGACACTACTTACCCCGCCATGGAGAGACCGAAGGACTCCTTCAATGACCAGCATGTAGGACGACGTCTGTGTAAACTGACTGGAAATCATGGCGATCCCTGAAGAAGCCGGAAGCCGGTGCCACCTGATGACATCACCAATAACCGCGACGCAGTCATTGGTGCTGTGAAGGGGTAATGCGTACATTACCCCCTTCACAGCACTGCATCTTGCAGTCGATTTACACAGAAGTCGCCCTGCACACTGGTCGGGGAAGAAGCTCTTCGGTCTCTCCACATCGGGGTAAGTAGTGTCGGGGTAGTCAGCATCCATATGCTGACTACCACCGCAATCAGCAGCTCACCTCAATGATCTTTATTTGTGATTCTCTCTCTCTGTGAGTCACTCATCTTTACTCTCCAAATTACATTTAGGCTCCCTCTTTCAATTCAATTCAATTTGATGGGGTATGGCCAGGCCCAGAAAGGACAATCATTAGTATATAAATAAAATGTTTAACATATTTTGAATATCATTCAAGAAATGTATATAGGGTATAGAAGCAAATCACAATAATCATTTTGCTTTCCATAATGATTGGCAACACTGAAATGGAGTCTAAGCATGTATGCATGTATGTGACACCATATATGTATATATATAAATATATATGCATATATATATATATATATATATATATATATATATATATATATATAAAAGCTGTTATTTTTTAAATGTGACAGGCAGTAAAATCAAAACTCTACACTCTACACAAAAGAGTGGTCATGTTGCTAAGCAACAACAATGAGGCCAAGTACATGTAGTACAGTATAGTATTATAGAAATTGGTGGAAGTGACATGCGATCTAACTTCCTTAGGTTTGTAGTAATGCTCTATTGTTTGAAGGTCAAAAGTTTTCTGTACTTTTTTACTATGTAGCAATGCATGATATTTCAAGTTGTTTAAATGGCATAACATTACATCCAGCCTGAATGTGGTAATTTCAGTTCCAGAAAATCCTTTAAACAGACTTCAGATAAAAACTATCTCTTGGATATTCAAGAGGTTAATATCTGAGAATATATCAATCAATCCACAAGCACACTTGGAAATGCCTATTTGCTACCAGTCGCATTTGTGGTATGCTTTGAAAGCATTCATGTGCTTATAAGAATGTAACACATATATGAACAGCCCTGAGCTCACAGTCTTGACATTTAAAGCTCAAGGTTATTCTACTGCATGTTTGGTCATGGCCCAAGAGCTATTAAAACATTTCCTTCCCATGACAATTTATTGCAATATAGAGAATGAATCACGCATTTGTAAATAATTAGCATACCTGGGGCCAGACCACCGTCTGATATGTTTTTTAAGATGCTCCAAAATTTTGTCTGAACCTTTCCCATAATAACTAACAGGAAAAATCCTAGGGGTATATCTTCAATCATGCAATCTTAATATATGTAAATGAAATTTAAAACATGCAAAATTTGTTGAGCTGTCCTCTTTAACCTCCTATTCAAACAACTTTGTATTTTTATTTCACGTTAGCATTCGTTTAATCTGCATTTGAATTGTAAACCATTAGACAAAATGAAACATAGTTTAGTATAAATAAGAACGTGGTAATTACAACTAATTCAATAAAATATTGAAGATAGAAAAACATATACTGTACTACTAGTGTCTATTTCAGATGGAGATGCCCCTGGGATGCTTAATGGTCTCTGGAATATTCTTAACCTATTTTTTTTTCACACAAAGCACTTGAGTGCAATCACAAAGTGCACTTGTTCAATGGATTTTTCATTTCTTTGTCTCACTGAGTTGCAGCTTTCAGAAGCTATGTTAGAAAAGACAACCTGATGAATTAAGCCATAGTTTAAGCCTTGCTTATCATTGCCAGCACTGTTTTACAGTTAAAATGTGTCAACATCACTCAAGTGGTTAGCGGGCTATCATGTTGCTTCTGAAGTAATGCTCCAGTCAAACTGGAAGAAACCAGCAAAACAGAAGAAATGCAAGATGAACATTACAGGAAAGGGACAATTCTTAAACAATAAACACAGACAGTATATGTTTCCTACGGTTAAAATACAGGCTCTGTTCCAGCTGTGAATTAAATATGTAAGATGTACCATATTCTGTAAAATGTATTCATTTAGCAGGCAAACGTAAAGGTGAATATAGCATAGGGAACACAGTTGTATCTATTAATCTCCATGACTCCATTGTCATTATTCAAAATACAAGACAGACCAAAAATGCAGCCTGCTGTGTGCACAATCAAACTAGCATTCATGGTCAGTATTGTAAGTACTAACAGTGCAGTCCTTTAAAGGACCCTATCGTTGGGTTCTCCTCTCAGTAAATAGCAGCATACCATGGATAACGCTATGACTGCTCATAACCATGGATAATGCTATGACTGTACCGTAACATAGCTTTAGAGGTGCAGATAAACATTTTTTCTAACATCAGAAATGAATGCATACAAATTACATTCACTTGCAAAATAGCACTTCAAGTACTGTATTGTTAAAAATATGAGAATTTGGAATTTGCTCTACTTCCAATTGTACAAGCAAACCTTCCATTCAGAACAACAGAAAATGTTAACAATCCTGCATTTCCTTAATTGTATATGTGCATGTCAACGAAATGTCTAAGATGTACTATATTACAAATTTGTTTTTCCTCAAGCAGTAGCCTGGAGGAAAAGGAAATACTCACAGTTAAACATTCAATAATGGAAAACCAGGCTTTTTTGCACTCATGCTGTGTAGCTACTTTAAAACAGCAAAGATAAATGTGTGATAAGATATTACATATAGTAACCAGACATTTGACAGGAATTGAAAATACTCAGCATAGTAAAATGCTGTATTTATGGAGCCAATGTGTACCCATTGTGAATCTTTTGAATTTGAAATGGTATTTGCACATTTGCTTTGATTTTCAAACATAGCATATCGCTTGATTAGTAAAAAAATATCAATGTCTTTGAGTCTCAACATTCACTTTCGAACCTGTGTGCTCTTTCAGAGTACTGCTTGCTGAGATTATGTACAGTTATAAATATGACTGATTTTCGTTCTGTATGCACTTTTATGACTAACATTTTTTATTATTTTTTATTTTTTCAAAACAGTCAGGTTGGCTGTCATTTCAAAGTAACTGGGTTGACTTATTGTGACTGTAGCCTGCAGAGAAGGTTACTGCACTGAAACAATCTGCATTGGAAGAAATCATGATTCCTATTTACGTTTAATAATTTTAAGGACTTCTTCACCTTCAGACGACCTTAATCTATTGCTTTATATGTGCTCTTAGCAATTTGTACTAATACATAACTTTATCTTTTTAACTTTCTCCTGTGCTTTTCAGTCATGATTTTCCACTTCAGTAAGAATGATTACTTTGCATTGCTACTGAATACAGCACAAAGTCACTTACTGGAAATATCTGTAGTCAATGCAGAAAGCCTAGATGAGCAAAGTTATATCTTATAGTAAACAAGAATAATTTTGCCTACATGATAGTGCAAACCACATAAGAGAACCAAAAAGATAAAACAATGTATTAGGAGAAGTTGTAGGAGAACAGATAACTAACTGGTGGCAGGGGTTGCAACTACTATAGGCCTGACAACTGAGTGTGCTTCTCAGGGGAGTTTAATGAGTTTCCTGCGGTGTGACTGCCGAACTTACTAGGGCTACAAACTTTAATTATGCTAAGAGGTGAAGGGAACTCATGAAGTGCTGGAAAGCATGGAGATGGGTGACTTGCCACATGCCAAGGGATGGATGTCTCTAGAAACTTTCTGACTCCCTTCAAAATCTTGCTGTGGTGCCCACATTGTACTACTTATGCCCCTGGCACATACAAACCAATAGCTAAAACTCATCTGAAGGTGGAAAAGCTTTCAATATATTGAAAAAGTCATCAATGGTGTAATGGATTCAATAAACAAAAAATAAACAATAAAAATATAATTATAGCAAATTATTATATAATTTGTGTTGTTAAATATTTTACACTCTCAAAATAGAATCTTACCATGTAGAATACACAGACATAATTTTACTATTTAGTGAAAGAAAAGGGACTCACTGCCTGTGAAACTTAATATTTTGGTAAGATGAGAATGAAATCCGCAATGTGTGTTGAAGTCTGTTACATTCTTTACACAACAGATAATCCTGTAGCCACTATGTGCTTTATAAATGTTGCAGTTGTCTGCACCTGTTCAAAACTGAAGCAACCATTATGCTGGTAGACTTTAATTAATAAAATAAAGATGAAAAAGCAAGATCTGGGATAACATCTGAAGTAATCATTGTCATAAACCATAGGATGCCAGTCACCATAATTACTAAAATATTAGTGAAGTTGAAGTCTGTGTGTCCTATGCGGAAAGTCATTGCCCACTTGAATGGTCTATTAAAATTGCATATCCAGTATGAAAATAATGTATTTAGAAATTATTATTATTATTATTATTATTATTATATGAATTACTAGAGAGGTTACTAGTATCATATAAAAAAAACACATTTTACTGATCTAGGGGCTCATGTAGGGTTGTATGCAATTTCTGACTAAAACGATACGTAAATTGCATCTGTAACTTGTGCTCTGTGCGCATGTGTAGAAGTAAAATGCCTATTATATGCAGCATACCACACTTTGGGGTATATTCACTAAACTGCAGATTTGAAAAAGTGGAGATGTTGCCTATGACAACCAATCAGATTCTAGCTGTCATTTTGTAGAATGCACTAAATAAATGACAGCTAGAATCTGATTGGTTGCTATAGGCAATATCTCCACTTTTTCAAACCCGCAGTTTAGTAAATCTAGCTCTTTGAGACCACATGAGGCTCATAATGTTGAAAGCCACAAAACTCTATAATCTGTGCTCTGATATAATATAGAAAGTACAGTGTAACAGATTACATCTCAAATAACAAAAATATCAGCAGAACTCATGCAGAGAGAATATAACTTTTTATGGTTTTTAACCTCGCAAGAATAAAATATTTTGTAATATGTGATACTTCTAACTCCTCTAATTATTTTTTTTGTAAAATGTTTATTCAGTATAATGGTTTAGTTTCTAGAGTAGATTTTTGTTGCAGAGGCAGTTATATACTAGCACCTGTATAATTAACATTAGATAATTTGTAGCAGGACACATACTTTCTTCTTACTTTCAATATATTCTAAATACCTTATTTCCTACTAAAACATCGTTGGATACCTTTATGTATTTTCCAGTTTAATACATTCACCACTTAGGAGCAGAAAACAAACAAGGAAAATGTTTAATATCTTTTACTTGGTAGAGGGCCAGGTGTGTACATATATTTATTATATAACAGAACCACTGTGTATCTTTCCAGCAAGACACTAAAAGGAGTGGGTGAAAATAACAGCATGTTCCACAATCCCACTCTTTCAACTATGCTCTTCTATCAATTAGCATCACAATGAGATACTCTGTAAACAAACAGAGTTTCTGTGGTTTGTTAAAAATCTGTAGGATGTGCTTGTAAAGAGAGGGCAAGGAGAATACTTCTCTGTTTAACTATTTGATAGAATTAATTGGAATTTTATATTTTAATAAACATATTCTTTTTGTCCAGTAGCAGAAATGGCAAATACTGTTTTGCAGCTTTACTTTATGTATGTATGTATGGTTAAACATTGCATAACAGGGGTCTAGTGCACCAACAGTATTTGGGATAAACGTCATTATGAATATTAGACAGCCATGGATTTGGTTGGGCACAAAGTTGTTAGAAATGTCAGGTAAAAGCAGAAACAGAAGACCAGCCATTACAGTCTACGGTTCTCAGTGCAGCACAGAAGAACTATGTTTAGTTTCTGCTGTTGTCATTCATTTCCTGTACCCCTTTACATACATAGAAAAAGGAGCATACAATAGAATATTTAAGGAAATAAACGGGTTTTTTTGCTATACAGTTATAGGAGTGTTAAAACGGTGCACATGGGTAGATCTCATGATAACCAATCAAAATCCATAATGATTGTGAGAATTAAATTGTATAGATCGATTGCCACAGGCCAAGGTGTGATGACATACACTATATGGACAAAAGTATTTGGACGTTTGACCATTACATCAACAGGGACTATAATGACATTGTATTTAAATGCATATACTTTAATATGGAGGTGGTCCCCCTTTTGCAGCGATAACAGCTTCCACTCTTCTTGGAAGACTTTCCATAAGAAGTTGGAGTGTTTCTGTAGGAATTTGTGCCCGTTCATTCTGTAGAGCATTTTTGAGGTAAGACACTGATGTTGGATGAGAAGGCCTGGCTCGCAATCTACGTTCCAGTTCATCCCAAAGGTGTTCGATGGGGTTAAGATCAGGGCTTTGTGCGACCCAGTCAAGTTCTTCCACACCGAACTCATCAAACTAAGTCTTTGTAGTCTTTGCTTTGTGCAATGGGTCACAGTCATGTTGAAATAGAAAAGTGCCTTCCCCAACCTGTTGCCACAAAGTTGGAAGCATAGCATTGTCCAAAATGACTCGGTATGCTGAAGCATTAAGTTTGCCCTTCATTGGAGAGAAGGGGCCTAGCCCAAACCCTGAAAATTAGCTCCATACCATAATATCTCCTCCACCAAACTTCACAGTTGGCATAATGCAGTCAGGCAGGTAATGTCCTTCCTACATCCGCCAAACCCAGACACGCCCATCTGACTGCCAAACAGAGAAGCAGAGTTGTCACTCCACAGAATACGTTTCCACTGCTCCACAGTCCAGTGTCGGCGTGCTTTACACCACTCCATCCGACGCTTGGCATTCGTCTTGGTGATATGAGGCTTGCATGCAGCTGCTCGGCCATGGAATCCCATCTTGTGCTTACATTAATGCCAGTGGAAGTTTGGAACTCTTCAGCTATGGAATCAGCAGAGCGTTGGCAACTTTTACGCACCATGCGCCTTAACAGTCATTGACCCCGCTCTGTGATTTTATGTGGTCTTCTGCTTTGTGGCTGAGTTGTTCTTGTTCCTAAACGCTTCCAGATTCTAATAATATCACTTACAGTTGACCGTGCAAGTCACTGAGCTCTTTAGAATGACCCATATTGTATCACAAATGTTTGCAAATGGAGACTGCTTGTTTTTATACACCTCTGGCAACGGGTCTGATTGAAACACCTCAATTCAATAATTAATAGGTGTGGCCAAATACTTTTTTCCATATCGTGTACACATACAGATTATGTTACCTATCAAGCACATAGATAAAAATATGCTATTTGTTAAATCAGTCAACCCTGCTATCATTTGTGGTTTGTGACTATGAGTGATCAAATTTCTCACTCTTACCTACAAAGCCCTCAACAACACCACCCCTTTATACATCTCAAATCTCATATGAAAATACTCTCCCACTCGCCCTCTTAGATCTACCTCTGACCTGCGCCTTGTCTCGTCTCTGGTAACCAAACCTGACTCCATCCTACAAGACTTCTCCTGTGCTGCTTCTCACTTATGAAATTCCTTATCACACCAAATCAGGCTTTCCCACAGCCTTCAAATCTTTAAACGCTCTCTGAAAACCTATTTCTTTTTTAGAGTTTACCTTATCCCTGATGATACTATTCACACTAATACACAGCTGTCCCAATCTCCACTCTAAGCCACACTTACTCCTCTTGTTTCAGCTGTGCCCTCTTCAACTTAGAGCAGGGTCCTCCATACCATTTGTATTCATGTCTGCATTTATATTGGCTGCCTTGTATGTCTTTGTTTTATGTATGTCCTTATTTTATTTTTGTCCTGTTCTCCCTACTGTATGGCACTGTGGAACACTGAAGTGCCTTACAAATCTAAGATAATAATAATAATAATAATCAGTGGCAGAACTATCATGGGTGCAGAGGGTGTAGGAGGTTACAGAGCAGAGCATTGGACTTACTAAGCTTAGTCCCTATCGAAACTTTGCTATGGGACCAGCAATGCAGAGTTACACCCCTGTGAGTGATGTCCATTATCTAAATAAAAAGTCCAATAGAAAATTGAAAAGAAAAGGAGGTCTTAAACTGGCAATCAATAATCATTTTTGCCATTTAGGCATGTTATCACATTGTACAGATATTATAACTTTTGGGTGATGAAGGACTGAAAATGCTCATATCTGGCACACATAACTGGTCAGATATGCAACTCTTTAGGGTGATGAGAAATTGGTTCTAGACTACAAATGCAATGAATTCCAAAACTGAGTTTTTTCTAATTAGCTTTTAAACTATTTAAGCCATGCTGATACAAAGCTAGCAAATATATAATATCCATTTTACTGTCTCACTTGTAAAGTGTCATTCTATCATACTGCAGACATCTTATAAAACAGGTAACAGCATTAAAGATATTGATGTCAAATTGTAGATTACAGAACATATCTCCCGACAAATGTGTCTTTTCCTTCATTGAGCTCTATGTTTTTACATTGACCAGATATGTCCCAATGGTAAAGAGACATGATAACATCACAACAAAGGTATCATATTAATAAAACAAGAGGGACATAAAAAAAAGGTGATGTAAATTCTGTACTAAGACCATTGATAAATGCGATGATAAGTAATAAATGATGCAGATACAAAGAAGACAATTAAATTCCAAACACAAAGAAATAAAGCACAACCAGTGATGAAAGCTTGGCACATTGGCTTGTTCACCACTGCAGCATGTTATACTCACATAATACTGCCTGATATAAGAGTTTACATCTACACCAAGGACAAGCCTGTTAAAGCATACAAATATGTGCTAAGTATCTTTCCCTTGTCTCACAAGTTGCTCTGGGCCTCACTGAGAAGGGCTCCCAGTGACTGTCACGCTCACTTTAGGCCACAATACAAAATACATTTTCCCCAAGAAGTAAAAAAGACAAAAAATGCAAACACTTCACAACTAGAACTATTATGAGTGCCAGATAATTCAACTCTAGGGGGTATATTTACTAAACTGTAGGTTTGAAAATGTAGGGATGTTGCCTATAGCAACCAATCAGATTCTAGCTGTCATTTTGTAGAATGTACTAAATAAATTCTAACCAGAATCTGATTGGTTGCAATAAGCAACATCTCCACTTTTTCAAACCCGCAGTTGTGGAATACATGTGACTCCTGCGTCTTGAACAAAATTTGGGTGCAATTAAGTCAAGTTTTTTGTCATAAGGGTGCAGCATTTATGTAAGGTAAGGATTGCCTGTAATAGGAATACTTATACAATTTAGGCAGTTTCCTATGAAAGGTTAGCTGTCACAGAACAAGTCAAAAAAGATACAGAAAAAGTTAGTTATTATCATGGGGAACATTTTGTTCATTATATTTTTACTGAACATTTTTTGTGCAGATAAATAATGGATCAGTTTTGTAAATGTTCGCTCTTATGCGCAGAACTTTTCTGGAACCATCTCTTATTTATTTATGATTGGCACATTATGTGTTAGCTTTTTATTTGTGTATGTAAAACTGCCCCATCATGATTCACCTTCATATGCCTATCAGGCCGTATGCTAAGAAGGGTTATTGCAAACAACATGTGTTTGGCATCTGTGCTGAGAGAAGTGGTGAAAAAAACCTAAGTTCAATAATTGTCTGAGACAGATGGGTTCAAGCTAAATAGTAGAAGCACACAGAACAAAGCACCTGTGATTGCTTAACATATCAGGGGAGTCTTTGAAGTGCAATACAAGATTTTAATCAGCTGACTGTCAGTACACATTGGCCCAAGCAAGCAAGCTGAACTGTCACTGTTGTACTAGGCTTGGTACTCAGTCAAGATCAATATTAAAGTTTCCTAAGTGTTGTTTATTTTGAATTCTGCATTTTGAACATTTAATTGTAAATTAATATTCTGACACTGTAAGTATACCTTTAGTCTACAGACACAAAATAATCTAATTATGTTACCTTTCTTAATGTCACAATGCAAAATTATATATGTGTATATTATATCTGTATATGTTTTTTCAAAATACTTAATGCTAAGTTTTAACAATAGCAATATGTGTGTCCCATGCATTTCTGATTTATTTTACTGCATGATGTGACCTATAAAATATCACTATAATCTCCCTATTCTTGCTATTAAAACATCTTCATATGCAACCAAATATTCTACTGACTTTTCTCATTGTTTGACCTCACTGCTTGTTTACCTACATAGCATCTGAATCCATAACTCCAAGGTAGGGACCTTCTGTTCGTGTTGACTTTACATCACAATTTGTTCTGTTTTCTATTTGAGTGGCATCTCAGCTTCTCTGGTAGGTTTATGATGCAAAATGTTGCTACCAATCACATACCTCTCAACATTTATAAGTTGCATCTCAATTCACACCAAAATGTTCACATTTCAGTAAAGCTCTGCACACTTCAGTGTAAAATCCCACTATCTTGCTGAAATCAGTTGGGAGGTATGTGGTCATCATGACATCTCTGAGCACATGGCCGGATTAAGGGGGGGGCACAGGGGGCACATGCCCCGGGCCCCCCTCTCTCTGAGGGCCCCCCGCCGCCGGCTGAGAGGAGAGAAGCCGCCGCGCAGCACCTACAAGCCGGTGATCTAAAATGTACAGCAGCCGCGGTGCTGCTGTACATCTGGACTCCTGCCAATGACTTGGTCCATCTGAAGGGGGGAGGGTTTGTATTAATGAGAGGTGCGCGGATGCGTCAGGGGGGGGTATGCGAAGAGAGGGAGAGAGAATGAGGGAGTGAATCTTAGGTGAGTAAAAAAAAGTGATAACAGCTTTGTCTTGGACCTCTTCTGCTTGAATAGCGATCATAACTGTTCTGTGTATGACTTGGAGAAAGCTTAGTGTACAAAATGTCAATGTAATGTTCTTGAAATATAACTGAATAATAAATTATCTGAGTGTGAGAAACCGAGAGTAAGAGAAGACAGGGGGGCAGAGAGTATGAGGCTGAGACAGTGTGGCAGAGAAAGGAACAGTGAGAGAGAAAGGACAACAGGAGAGAGAGGTGGAAAGGGAGAGAGGTGAGAGATTGACACAAAGAAAAGATAATAATAATATATGGGCTATTAATTTAATGGTGCAGTTTCCATGAGGACTAATTATTTAATTGATAGGTGCTATCATATATATTTATTTTACTGGTGTTGGTGGAATATTTAATTAAATGCTGTGCTGGTTTCGGGACTATTTATTATTTAATTCGGGTCTAAGTTTGGGGAGAAGGAGGGCTAATTTATTAAACGTGAATATGAAATATTAATTGTCACCAATGGTTGTGTGAAATTGGTTTATTTGTTACATGTGAATGCTATTAATTTATTGCTGGGCCGTTTTTTGGGGAGGGAAATAGTTTTTATTAAATGTGTATGCTATTAATTCAATGTCAGGGCTAGTTGGGAGAAACAGTTCTATTATTAAATTTGTATACTATTAATTTTATTTAATTTTATATTCAGGCCTATTTGCAGGGAGGGAGGCCTACATATTAAATGTGGGTGCATTGATTTAATGCCAGGACTGTTTTAGGTTTCACGAACATTCCAGGATCTACACAAGCAACAACTGAGTTTAAGACACCAGCAGCCATAGGTGATGAAAGTTACAAGAACAGGTAGGAGAGAGCAAGACAGTCTGCCATCTGTTCTGAATCTGGTGGGACAGTCCCGAATTTGGGCGACTATCTCGCTTAGTCAGGATTTGGTCCAACTACAAGGACAGTTGGGAGGTATGTCCCACATCACACTGTACTACTGGTGAAGGCAGAGCTGTGTGCTCCTAACAGTAGTGCACACAGTATTGTCTGTGTATATGTCTAAAATTATAGCCATAGTACACCATAGGGGCCCCCCTGTCTAAAGTGCCCCGGGCCCCCCAGAGCCTTAATCCAGCTCTGTCTGAGCATATGTGCTATGCCTCAACCATTTTATCCGGACTCCTTATTGATCTGGGCACAGTGCCTGCATCTAATATTTCCCAGAGCGATTAGAATTTTTTTGATGGTTCAGGGGGTAGTGTTCAGGGGAAATGGTAGAGTTTAGAAGCACCCATTTGCAGGCTACATTATCAGTAGCAACCACTGTACAATAATGAGGGAAACTGGTCTTAATAATGTTTTTCATGCAAAAAGTGCATATGGATGGGCAGCTGGTGTTGGGGTACAGAGGGGGTACTTTTTGAAAAAGAGAGACCTATGATTTTACATGTTCAAGGAAATCCTCTGTGTCTAATATCTTTATACATTTTATTTATTTACAGTAGGAGGTTCATTATAACAGGTATACATACACACATGACACTTCAAGTTACAAGTGTGTTAATAACATAATACTACTTCACAAAAGCAAATAATTTCCATAAAATGTAATAATGGAACTGATAAGTCTAGTTAAAGTTTAGGCAAATAAAAATTGTCTGATGTGTGCATATCTAGTAACAACTGAATGCATGCTGTAAGCATCTGAGCTAATTGCAGTGCAGCCATGAAACATGTCTGTTTCACATATGTGAAGCTTTAAATAACTGAAATTATTAGCCTAATCATTAGTGTGTAAATATTTTTATTACTATATATCTATATAAAACCTGCTACACGTTATTGTACAACCACTACCTTATTTGCAAATGTTGGGCTGGATTCAGAAGTGCCCTTGGGGTGTGGGGGGAGGGGGCAGTTCCAGTTGCCCAGAAACCCTCTATCCAGTCCTGTCACTTTAATGCATGTGGCCAAAACATGCAGTTGTTCCTCTTCTACCTTCAGCAATGAGTGTTCCCACTCCTCTCTACTCCACCGGTTACATGGCACATGTCAGAGGGGCCACCCCACATGTGTAGGAAACAAGAGAGATGGACAGAAGTGTCTGCCTCTCCAATGCCAGATTGAAGAAGGTCAAAGTGGGGAAAGGGAGGGCTCTTACTGAGTGAGGTGCTTTGAGGCTATTGATTGAATGTGGGGCTGAGTATGTGAAAAGCAATTGTTTGTGCCAGTTTGGGTAGAAATAGATGTATTTATTAAATGTGAATACTATTAATTTAATGTCACAGCATATGGGCGGAATAGGTCTATTTATTATTTCTGAATGCTATTATTTTAATGTCGGAGTTGGTTGGGGGAAGTAAGTCTATTTATTAAATGTGAATGCAATTAATTTAATGTTGGTGGCTTTTGCAAGTAGGGAGGACTAACTGTTAAATATGGGTGCTCTTGCTTTAATGTTGTGGTTGGTTGGGGGTGGGGGCTAGAATGTTAACTCTTTGCCACACTATCCATATTTCAAACATAGAACCAACATTCCAGTATCCATATAGTCTGCCAACTGTCCTGATTGTAGTAGGGCAGTACCAAATTTGGGTAACGGTCCCGCTTAGTCAGAGCTTTGGTACGACTTCAAGGACAGTTGGGAGGTATGTCACGCTTCACACTGCTCTGCTCGTGAAGGGTAACTGTATGCACCTAACTGTAACATACGCAGCATTGTCTGTGATTATGAATGGGATGGGAGAGTAGGAGAGCAGCCTAGCGCTGTCTAAAATTATAGTCATGCATATTGCATGATGTCCATGCACAGTCTGGCGGCATGGCATGGAAACCCCACTTTAGAAATTCTGCGTTTGCCCCAGAGATTGAGACACAGCATAGGTACGAGACTGGACTGTACATGCTTTCTCTCTGTCTCCTGCATATACATTCTATCCAACATGAGTGCCAAGGAAGCAGGACTGCTAGGGGTGGGTGTCCGATAACATTAAAGTGAGCAGAGCCAGGGCGCAGTCCCAAGGGGGCGCAGTGGCCGCCCGCACCTGCCTCTCTGTGAGGAGTGATAAAAAAAAAAAAATGAAACAGACCTCAGATTCAGACTGCCGGCCGCCCGGCGCATCCAAAATGGCGACCGGCACCCGGCTCCACCCCCTTCTGAACTCTGCCCTCTGCCTCAGCATCTGATGTCATGACGTTGCTAGGCAGCAGAGGAGCAAAGTAGCAAAGAGGAGCCACGGCTGGTCAGGAATAAAGACAACAAAGGTAAGCTTCTAAGCAGGGGAAAGGGGATGTGTGTTGCTATTATGGAGGGAGGGAGGGGGATGTTATCTGCAATTATGTAGGGAGGGGGGATTAAAGCTGCAATTATGGAGGGAGGGGGGCATGTGAGCTGCTATTATGGAGGGAGGGGGGCATGTGAGCTGCTATTATGGAGGGAGGGGGGCATGTGAGCTGCTATTATGGAGGGGGGCATGTGAGCTGCTATTATGGAGGGAGGGAAGGGGGGCATGTGAGCTGCTATTATGGAGGGAGGGAAGGGGGGCATGTGAGCTGCTATTATGGAGGGAGGGGAGGGGGGCATGTGATGTGAGCTGCTATTATGGAGGGAGGGGGGGATGTGAACTGCTATTATGGAGGGAAGGGGCATGTGAGCTGCTATTATGGAGGAAAGGGGGGCATGTGAGCTGCTATTATGGAGGGAGGGGAGGGGGCATGTAAGCTGCTATTATGGAGGGGGGATGTGAGCTGCTATTATGGAGGGAGGAGAGGGGGGGGATGTGAGCTGCTATTATGGAGGTAGGTGGGGGGGAGTGTGAACTGCTATTATGGAGGGAGGGGGGATGTAAGCTGCTATTATGGAGGGAGGGGGGCATTTAAGCTGCTATTATGGAGGGAGGAGAGGGGGATGTGTGCTGCTATTAGGGAGGGGGATGTGTGCTGCTATTATGGAGGGGGGATGCTGCTATGCTTTATGGGGAAAGGGGGGGTATGCTGCCATAATGTGTGAGGAAAGGGGGGATGTATTAATATAATGTGTGACATGAGGGTAGGGAGGTTGGGTGTCTTAGTACATGGGTGGGAGGTAGGCTATTAATTTAATGGTGACGTTTAGGTGGGGGCTAATTATTTAATGGGTACTATTTTATTTGTGGGGTGCTGGTGGGTCAATTTAATTTATTGATAGGACTTTTTAATTTAATGGTGTGGTCTATTAATTTCAGGTGAGGTATTTATCTCTATTGCAGTCACAAGAATGCTCTCTGTATTGTATGGTGGTCATAGGAATGCTCTCTGTATAGTATGGCGGTCATAGGAATGCTCTCTAAGGTATGGCGGTCATAGGAATGCTCTCTGTATAGTATGGCGGTCACACGAATGCTCTCTGTATAGTATGGCGGTCATAGGAATGCTCTCTAAGGTATGGCGGTCATAGGAATGCTCTCTGTATAGTTTGGCGGTTCACACGAATGCTCTCTGTATTGTATGGAGGTCACAGGAATGCTCTTTAAGGTATGGCGGACACTAGGAGGCTCTTTATATTGTATGTGTGTGTATATATATATATATATATATATATATATATATTATTAATTTCGTGTGATGGTGATAAGGGGGCACAAAGTGATAAAGATGGCTCCATGGCACGGTATGATAAAGGAGAAACTGTGATGGAGGGCACAGTGGGATGAAGGGGCAGTGTGATACAGATGGTACCGTTACATTTATGTTTTAATTTGTTTCAGTGAGTTTTATTTCAATAACCAATTAATTTTTTATACAGCTAGCATGTGATAGCTGCATTTAAAGTACTTAATTCTATGGAGGCTTATTAAATAAAGATTCTTACAAAGCCAGACCGAGAAGAATGGGGAGGGAGGGGGTTTCAGTGCAGTCTAGAACTTGTAAAGCGCTAGCCACGCCCCCACAGTAGGTTGACCACTCCCACTCGACAATTGACACTCCCACTTAGACGGGGGGGGGGGGCGCCGGTTCCCTGTCTCGCCCAGGGCACTAAAATGGCTAGTTACGGCACTGAAAGTGAGTGTTCGTAAGTGAAATTACACATTACAACATGCAACATGTTACAGTTATGGGACTATTGACAGATTATTTTTTTAAATAAAGATTTAAATCAGTGCCCAGGGATATCCTCCTTTGTGTATATATAGTATTGCTATTTGTATAAATATGAATTACCATCCTGAACTTAGAAAGGCATTGGGATACCTGTCAGACAGTCAAGCGTAAATAAAAGTTACAAGTTCAGATAAGGACATTTAATTTAATACAATAAAAATAAGATATATATATTTCTTATATCGTGTTTAAGCTCGGCAATGAGGAGAAACACTTGATCTCAGATGTTATCCAATCAAAGGCAATGAATACTAACCATGATTGAATGATGCAGGCTGCAGATCTGACAGTTGTTACTAAATTGTGTTATCCTGTGCAGTTGGAAGTACAATACATTAACTTGAAAACTTAACAGAAAAGAAAAGCAATCCACCCTTGGCTGCCAGTCATGATAACAAGAATTTTACCTTTGGGTGCAGTTTATAGATCAAGAAGGCAAAGAAAAGTCTCAATAATTTCTTTCTTAATAAAGAAAAGTCTATTTTACTAGGATCAAAATAGGTGACTAGAGAGTATAGTTCCATGTGAATTAAAGGTGAAATCTTATATTAACTGTTTGTTCTCCTAATGTAAGAGAAAACCTTAAACTGAACAACTGCAAGATTTCTCTTAGGATATTGCAGAGAGTGTGGTAAACTTTAGTCAATGACTTAGATTTGGTAAAAAATAAAAAATTAACTTCAGCTTCAAGGCATGTCACAGTAAGCCTTTTTAATTGTTTATAAATAAACTAATAAATAGTCAATATTGGTAGAGCATTTTTGCTGTCTATAAGTTTCTTTGTCTCCAAAATACACTGCACAGTGCTGACCCCTTTGAGACAGATTATCGTGATATTGAAGTGAAAATCAGTGTTAGTATTATCTAGCACAGTCAAAATAACTAAAAAAACACCCTTCCCATCCTTTGTGTTATACGAAAATAGAAACACTCCTGGACCAAAATAGATATTAAACAACACTTTTAGTACTAGTTTTGACAATGTGCATAATAAAAACTATTCAAATGAAAAGGAATGCCACAAAGAACTGTTGAAATGTATGTTGCTTTCCAGCAATATAATGACATGCCATTTAATATTTTGTAATCAAGTTTTACAGACATTGGATTTCTAGGTCTGCATATATAAGTACCTTCCGTAAGTGTAACTGACTGGGAATTGTGCAATGATGTTTAATCAAAGAGTGTGCATTGTAAAAAAAAAAATCTGATGACACCTAATTAAAGCACAGAAGGGAGACGTAAAACACTTATGACACATTTTAGTAAATAATGACTTGAATATAGAATATACCTTAGGGAAGAATAATGTGACATTTGTGAGAGTATAAGCACGGTATCAGTACCACATAACAAGAAAAGATTATCGTAAATAGAGCATTATTCTTCCTTTCCTTATCTACAATATGATTTTATCTGTGTTTGCTTCTTTCTTTTAAAAAGGACAATAAAGGTATAAACGGAAACTATAACATGCAAGATTGAAACACCTAAACCGCCAGGTGGGTTCACTTTGCAATGTGCATGTTTTCATGGTAATGCACAATGGGATGTATTGTGTTTAGTATACCAAAAATGAGCTGGCTTTAAATTCTTGTTTTTCATTATTATTATTATTATTATTATTATTATTATTATCTTGTTTTTACATACTATTTATATCTATGTTACCATTGTGTTCTAATGGTGTGCTTCCAAGCTCTAGTCTATATGATATAGTAATATTTATATTTCTTTGCAGTTCATACACACTGGTATTTAGCCATGCATGTGCCTTAAGTTCCTTTGAGTTGTGTTCACCACAGATCATTGATCTCTATAGTAAATGTGGATATTGGCACACACTGACACTTTTCCAGGGGCATGATGCACCAAAAACAACAAGATGGAAACTTCAGACAAAAAGAAAGTTAATGGAGCATCAAGCATTTGGAAAAATGTCAGCACTGATATTACTATGGTGAGCAATCATTTTTATTTTTACAGGCTTCTACGTTGAGTTCACCGAGCAGTGTTAACTTATGGATAAAAGCCAGTATGTATATAACATTACATTTTAGTCAGTGTACTTTGGAAAGAAATGTGGAACAAGGGAAAATAAGTTAGGTCCAAACTCACCTGGAATAGGGATTGTGATATATATGGCTTGAATATTGTGCAACTTATTAGTGAGAATAACATTAAAGGTGTCTTGTGACTGAGTACTTTCATTGTATAAACTGTCACATTGTACAATGAGCATACTATATGTAGAGAGTAATTGTTATGACCTGGATTTAGAAGTGATTAAAAAACACCTTTAATAATTTCTTTCCAATCAATTTGCAAGACACACTGTAGCTCATTTTAAGAATGACATTTCCTCCATTTTGATTAAATGTAGATGGTACTTATCATAACCACATAGATAATCGCAGAAAGTACATTTTTAAAAAACTACATACTTAAACTCATCTTGAGAAAAAAAACTATTACGGCATGAATAAAAAATCAACACAAAATGTTAATCTAAAATTAAGTCAAGGTTATACTTCTTAAATGTATTCATTGCTTGAACAGATGGCAGAAATGATAATGATTTCTTATATCAAAATTTGGTTCATACTGTGAAAACATAGTTAGTATATAGACAGTCAATCATTTTTTAAGATTTTTTCTTCTTTTTGTATTTCATTACTCTATGCACAGGCCCGGCGCTCCCATTAGGCAAGGTTAGGCACTTGCCTAGGGCGCCGGGATCTGGAGGGCGCCTGGAGGGCGCCACAGATTAAAAATTTCTTTAAAACTGTGCGGCGACCGCTGACCATACCTTTCACGGCCGCCGCACAGCTTCACATACATCCACAGAGAGGGGGGGAGGGACTATTGCTCTCCACCACCGCCGCCTCTCTGCTCCGTCTCCTCCCCTCCACTCACTGACTAACTGTCGGGCGTGATATCATCATCACGGCCCGACAGTGTCAGTGAGTGGAGGGGAGCAGACGGAGCAGAGAGGAGGCAAGTTAGAAGCAGGTAAGAAAAGATGCACATTTTAAAAATTGGCGCCCCCACCCTGCACACTTACACACTATTTTGTAAGTGTGCAGGGCGGGGGCGCCGATTTTGAAAATGTGCCGGGCGGGGGGCGCCGATTTTGTAAATGTGCCTAGGGCGCCACGGACCCTAGCACCGGCCCTGTCTATGCAACAACATATAATATTATTGCAAAACATCTATCATGTATATCAACAGTTAAACTAGTTTCATGTACATTTTAAAGGAGTCAGCAAAGTTTCTTAGGACACAGTACAAAATACAGCTGTATGCAAACATTGGACACCCCTGGTGCATGTTTCACAGAATCTCTAAGTGAAAAGAAGATACCATCAACTTAAGCATGACACATGTCTGTACATGTTAATTCATCATTATTATTTATTTGCAGAATGTATCAAGTTAAAAAAACAAACAGTAAAAGCAGTATGTGCAGAAGTTTGGGCACCTTGGGCCTGATTCATTAAAGATCTTAACTCGAGAAACTTCTTATTTCAGTCTCCTGGACAAAACCATGTTACAATGCAAGGGGTGCAAATCAGTATTTTGTTTTGCACATAAGTTAAATACTGACTGTTTTTTCATGTAGCACATAAATACTTGATAGCTTATTTGTACACTGAAATTTAAAGTTGATATTTGTGTGCTACATGAAAAAACAGTCAGTATTTAACAAATGTTAAATACAGTATATAACTTTTAACAATATTAAAAAAGATGTACTACCATTTATGACCATTAGAAAGTAGAACCATTTCCACTATAAAAGAAATCCTGATGAATCCACCAAGCTAGAAACACTAAGGGGTATATTTACTAAACTAGGGGTTTGAAAAGGTGGAGATGTTGCCTATAGCAACCAATCAGATTCTAGCTGTCATTTCGTAGAGTGTACTAAATAAATGATAACTAGAATCTGATTGGATGCTATAGGCAACATCTCCACTTTTTCAAACCCGCAATTTAGTAAATATACCCCTACGACTGTAGAACGACATGGGTCATGGTCCAAAAAAATATGAATGATGAAATGTATAAACAGACACATCTTGCACAGAGTTTTCACATACAAGTTTATATTCTTTGTCTTTAGTCCAAAAACGCTTAAAACAATTAGTGCATGAATAACAATTGATTACTATCAATAGTAATGCATAATGCTTAGTTTCACTTTACTGGCTGTGCTTGCACTGAACAAAGGGTGTTTCAGATCTTCCCCACTAACATAGCTATAAAAATATGATAAACAATTCAATTTCTTTCCGAGTGTGCAGAACAGTCTTTGAAATGCAGTAGAATAAAAAGGCTCATTGTGATCTATGCTGAATTTTTTGTGAAGTACAAATAAAGCATTTACAGACAACAATGAAAAAAACAGAGTAGCAGGTGGGTTAATTACGACAACAAAGGAACATTGTGGGTACAAGTTATACAATAGCATACAGAGGGAACAAATAGGGAGAGACGACAAATCCATTAAGCAGTCCGTCATTAGTGTTGCTAAGATGAATTTTCTGGAAGCTGATATATACATTTAAAGAGCGCCCACCCACATATATGTTTCTTTTTTCTTGTTTTGATTATGAAATGCAAATCCATATTCCTTTTTCTTCATATGTCAAAAAGTTACACAAGGAATATGAAATCTGTAATACTCAAGGCAGCATGCTGGCTAAATACAACAAAAGTATCAATTAAACTAAATTATGACTTTAAAGTAACTATACACCACAGTACATTATTGTGATGCTTGTCCATTTTTATACACAAGTGTATGAGGAAAAAATGTTCTACATATTTATTTCTGCATGCATAAAGTTCACAGTGCAATTTTGTAATGAATTTAATAAATATATTCAGTTTTAACACACAGTCAATTCTATCGTTTATACTGATTAAGTAGTCAGTTTAAAAAATACCATAAACTACACTGAGTCTCATGCCTCCTAAGTGTCCAGATAGCTCTAAACAAATTTTTTCTTCCTCTCTTTATTTCACTACTGTCCCTGCTTTGAGTCCATTTTATTGATCTCAATGAATAAACATCATAATTTGCTCCAAGCACTGACTGACAGGCTCCTAAAATATATGTATATTTATCTGTTTTTGCACTTTGCAGAGTTTGTGGATTTGTAAGCAGCAATATATACCTATATACAGTATAGGTATGTATGTAGGTATATGATTATAGTACATTAGTGTAATAGATCAATATGGGAACAGTTGAAAATGATTTGATGATCTTACCTAACTTAAGATTTCATAGCTCAAGTCAAGCATTTTGTAGGCTAACTTAATGGAGTTTTTTTTTTCTTTGAATGGTGAAATTATGAAAATAGACTCTAATGTGCATATTCAATTAAGCGCAAGGCGCCTCCAGAACAGACCCGAAAACACTTTGCGTTACCGCAACATTGCGGATTTCCCTTTGTGTCCCCATAGGGTTGCAAAGGAAGGAAAATTTGCGATGTACCGTATTACCAAAAAAAGAAGTGCATTTGCACGTAGCCGTGATTTTCGGGCTTAATTTGGGGCATACCCCAAAGGGACTGATTCTTCAAGGTACGTAAATATCGATACTTACCATATTTTGCATTAAATTGCTCTACACATGCTCAGAAACTATACATCAGAGAACACAAGTGCAAGCAATTCATCTTCGAACGCAAATGACATTTACGATAGGGATGAGCGCACTCGGATTTCCTGAATCCGAGCCCACCCGAACGTTGCGGATCCGAGTCGGATCCGAGACAGATCCGGGTATTGGCGCCAAATTCAAAAGTGAAACTGAGGCTCTGACTCATAATCCCGTTGTCGGATCTCGCGATACTCGGATCCTATAAATTCCCCGCTAGTCGCCGCCATCTTCACTCGGGCATTGATCAGGGTAGAGGGAGGGTGTGTTAGGTGGTCCTCTGTGCTGTTTAGTTCTGTGCTGTTTAGTTCTGTGCTGTTTAGTTCTGTGCTGTTTAGTTATGTGCTGTTATGTGCTGTGCTGTGCTGTTTAGTGCTGTGCTGTGCTGTGCTGTGCTGTGTTCTGCAGTATCAGTCCAGTGGTGCTGTGTGCTGTGCTCTGTCCTTCTGAGGTCAGTGGTGCTGCTGGGTCCTGTGCTGTGTCCTGTTCAGTCCAGTGGTGCTGTGTCCTGTGCTCTGTGCTTCTAAGGGCATAGTTATTTCCCCAATATTCCCCTGTGTTTAAAAAAATAAAAAAAAGTTTTTTTAAAAAATACCAAAAACTACTTTAATTTTTTTTAATTACCACAAAATTTGCACAACCAATCCTGCAGTATAAGCCCATTGGTACTGCAATATTACCAAGTTCACACATTCAGCAGTAAAAGTCCAGTGGTACTGCAATATTACAAAGTTTACACATTCTGCAGTATCAGTCCAGTGGTGCTGTGTCCTGTGCTCTGTCCTGCTGAGTTCCGTAGTGCTGCTGGGTCCTGTGCCGTGTCCTGTTCAGTCCAGTGGTGCTGTGTCCTGTGCTCTGTGCTTCTAAGGGCATAGTTATTTCCCCATTATTCCCAAGTTTTTAAAAAATAAAAAAAAAGTAAAAAAAAATAAAAAATTAAAAAAAAAAAAATATATATAATAATTATAACCAAATTTGCAAAACCAATCCTGCAGTATAAGCCCATTGGTACTGCAATATTACCAAGTTCACACATTCAGCAGTAAAAGTCCAGTGGTACTGCAATATTACAAAGTTTACACATTCTGCAGTATCAGTCCAGTGGTGCTGTGTCCTGTGCTCTGTCCTGCTGAGTTCCGTAGTGCTGCTGGGTCCTGTGCCGTGTCCTGTTCAGTCCAGTGGTGCTGTGTCCTGTGCTCTGTGCTTCTAAGGGCATAGTTATTTCCCCAATATTCCCCTGTGTTTAAAAAAATAAAAAAAAGTTTTTTTAAAAAATACCAAAAACTACTTTAATATTTTTTAATTACCACCAAATTTGCAAAACCAATCCTGCAGTATAAGCCCATTGGTACTGCAACATTACCAAGTTCACACATTCAGCAGTAAAAGTCCAGTGGTACTGCAATATTACAAAGTTTACACATTCTGCAGTATCAGTCCAGTGGTGCTGTGTCCTGTGCTCTGTCCTGCTGAGTTCCGTAGTGCTGCTGGATCCTGTGCCGTGTCCTGTTCAGTCCAGTGGTGCTGTGTCCTGTGCTCTGTGCTTCTAAGGGCATAGTTATTTCCCCACTATTCCCAAGTTTTTTAAAAATAAGAAAAAAGTAAAAAAAAATAAAAAATTAAAAAAAAATAAAAAATATAATAATTATAACCAAATTTGTAAAACCAATCCAGCAGTATAAGTCCATTGGTACTGCAATATTACCAAGTTCACACATTCTGCAGTATCTTGTGCTACATATAATGGAGACCAAAAATTTGGAGGATAAAGTAGGGAAAGATCAAGACCCACTTCCTCCTAATGCTGAAGCTGCTGCCACTAGTCATGACATAGACGATGAAATGCCATCAACGTCGTCTTCCAAGCCCGATGCCCAATCTCGTAGTACCGGGCATGTAAAATCCAAAAAGCCCAAGTTAAGAAAAAGTAGCAAAAAGAGAAACTTTAAATCATCTGAGGAGAAACGTAAAGTTGCCAATATGCCATTTACGACACGGAGTGGCAAGGAACGGCTTAGGCCCTGGCCCGTGTTCATGACTAGTGGTTCAGCTTCACCCACGGATCTTAGCCCTCCTCCTCCTCCCCCCCCCTACAAAAAATTGAAGAGAGTTATGCTGTCAGCAACAAAACAGCAAACAACTCTGCCTTCTAAAGAGAAATTATCACAAATCCCCAAGGCGAGTCCAAGCGTGTTGGTGGTTGTCAAGCCTGACCTTCCCATCACTGTACTTCCCATCACTGTACGGGAAGAGGTGGCTCGGGAGGAGGCTATTGATGATGTAGCTGGCGCTGTGGAGGAACTTGATGATGAGGATGGTGATGTGGTTATTGTAAATGAGGCACCAGGGGGGGAAACAGCTGATGTCCATGGGATGAAAAAGCCCATCGTCATGCCTGGTCAGAAGACCAAAAAATGCACCTCTTCGGTCTGGAGTTATTTTTATCCAAATCCAGACAACCAATGTATGGCAATATGTAGCTTATGTAAAGCTCAAATAAGCAGGGGTAAGGATCTTGCCCACCTAGGAACATCCTCCCTTATACGTCACCTGAATAACCTTCATAGTTCAGTGGTTAGTTCAGGAACTGGGGCTAGGACCCTCATCGGTACAGGGACACCTAAATCCCGTGGTCCAGTTGGATACACACCAGCAACACCCTCCTCGTCAACTTCCTCCACAATCTCCATCAGATTCAGTCCTGCAGCCCAAGTCAGCAGCCAGACTGAGTCCTCCTCAATACGGGATTCATCCGAGGAATCCTGCAGTGGTACGCCTACTACTGCCACTGCTGCTGTTGCTGCTGTTAGTCGGTCATCTTCCCAGAGGGGAAGTCGTAAGACCGCTAAGTCTTTCACCAAACAATTGACCGTCCAACAGTCGTTTGCCATGACCACCAAATACGATAGTAGTCACCCTATTGCAAAGCGTATAACTGCGGCTGTAACTGCAATGTTGGTGTTAGACGTGCGCCCGGTGTCCGCCATCAGTGGAGTGGGATTTAGAGGGTTGATGGAGGTATTGTGTCCCCGGTACCAAATCCCCTCGAGATTCCACTTCACTAGGCAGGCGATACCAAAAATGTACAGAGAAGTACGATCAAGTGTCCTCAGTGCTCTTAAAAATGCGGTTGTACCCACTGTCCACTTAACCACGGACATGTGGACAAGTGGTTCTGGGCAAACGAAGGACTATATGACTGTGACAGCCCACTGGGTTGATGCATCCCCTTCCGCAGCAACAGCAACAGCTGCATCAGTAGCAGCATCTACAAAATGGCTGCTCATGCAAAGGCAGGCAACATTGTGCATTACAGGCTTTAATAAGAGGCACAACGCTGACAACATATTAGAGAAAATGAGGGAAATTATCTCCCAGTGGCTTACCCCACTTAGACTCTCATGGGGATTTGTGGTGTCAGACAATGCCAGTAACATTGTGCGGGCATTAAATATGGGCAATTTCCAGCACGTCCCATGTTTTGCCCACACCATTAATTTGGTGGTGCAGCATTACCTCAAGAGTGACAGGGGTGTGCAGGAGATGCTTGCGGTGGCCCGCAAAATTGCTGGACACTTTCGGCATTCAGCCAGTGCCTACCGCAGACTAGAGGCACATCAAAAAAGCTTGAACCTGCCCTGCCATCACCTCAAACAAGAGGTTGTGACGCGCTGGAACTCCACCCTCTATATGCTGCAGAGGATGGAGGAGCAGCAAAAGGCCATTCAGGCCTACACAGCCACCTACGACATAGGCAAAGGAGTGGGGATGCGCCTGAGTCAAGCGCAGTGGAGACTGATTTCCGTGTTGTGCAAGGTTCTGCAGCCATTTGAACTTGCCACACGAGAAGTCAGTTCCGACACTGCCAGCTTGAGTCAGGTCATTCCCCTGATCAGGCTGTTGCAGAAGCAGCTGGAGAAAGTGAGGGAGGAGCTGGTAAGCCATTGCGATTACAGCAAGCATGTAGCTCTTGTGGATGTAGCCCTTCGTACGCTTTGCCAGGATCCGAGGGTGGTCACTCTTTTAAAGTCAGAGGAATACATTCTGGCCACCGTGCTCGATCCTCGGTTTAAAGCGTATGTTGTGTCTCTGTTTCCGGCGGACACAAGTCTACAGCGGTGCAAAGACCTGCTGGTCAGGAGACTGTCCTCTGAAGAGGACCGTGACATGCCAACAGCTCCACCCTCATTTTCTTCCACATCTATGGCTGCGAGGAAAAAGCTCAGTTTTCCCAAAAGAGGCACTGGCGGGGATGCTGATAACATCTGGTCCGGACTGAAGGACCTGCCAACCATTGCAGACATGTCTACTCTCGCTGCATTGGATGCTGTCACAATAGAAAAAATTGTGGATGATTACTTTGCTGACACCATCCAAGTAGACATGTCAGACAGTCCATATTGTTACTGGCAGGAAAAAAAGGCAGTTTGGAAGCCCCTGTACAAAATGGCTCTATTTTACCTGAGTTGTCCCCCCTCCAGTGTGTACTCGGAAAGAGTTTTTAGTGCAGCGGGGAACCTGGTCAGTGAGCGGCGAAGGAGGTTGCTTCCTCACAACGTTGAAAAAATGATGTTTATAAAAATGAATAATCAATTCCTCAATGAAGTACAGCACTGCCCTCCAGATACTACAGAGGGACCTGTGGTTGTGGAGTCCAGCGGGGACGAATTGATAATGTGTGATGAGGAGGAAGTACACACTGTAGGGGGAGAGGAATCAGAGGTTGAGGATGAGGACGACATCTTGCCTCAGTAGAGCCTGTTTAGTCTGTACAGGGAGAGATGAATAGCTTTTTTGGTGTGGGGGCCCAAACAAACCAATCATTTCAGTCAAAGTTGTTTGGTAGGCCCTGTCGCTGAAATGATTTGTGTGTTAAAGTGTGCATGTCCTATTTCAACAGCAGACCTCTCAACTGCAGCTCATCCCTCCTCTGCGGGGATAATGTCTCCTGTGCTCTGACACGTCACTCTGTGTACTCTCAGCCTCAGGATCTGACACTACAGCTACCATGCCTCTTGTAGCAGCCCTCACTCCAGGGCCTCTTCCATGTGCAGTGTCCCCCTCTCTCTTGGGTTCACTATAGTGGCATGGAGTTCTCCCCCTCATCCAGGGCACACATTCCTTGCCCTGGCTCAGTCACCACGCTCAGACTTCCAGGCAATGCTGGGGGAGCCTGGGAGCTTCCACCCCAGGTCCCCAGCTACAACTCTCCTCTCCTGTGTCTTCTCTCTCTTTCTGACACTTTAAAGATCGTGCCTTTAAATGAAAAAGTCAGTCTTCATTGCACGACTATGTGCAAGTGCAACAGGGACATTTTTTGGGGTTTACAAAGTCAAACAATAACACTACGACCCTGTCTGTCTGGGGTCTGTCAATGACGAATTGTCTGGAGCATGTTTGGAGGAGGTATTGTGGCCCCGGTATCAAATTGGGTACCGGGGCCACCCCACTATGCAGTCCAGATACTTGTTTGGTGGAATTCCGACACGTGGAGGGTTTTTAAATTATATTGTGTGGACCACTCTATCTATACCACACTACAACTCTATACCACTCTATTTCCTACTTTAATTCTATTTAATTCTATTTCCTACTTTAATTCTATTACTAATTAATTACCATAAAGAGGAACAAAAAAAACCAATTTTACCAAAAGTATTATATGACTTAGACTTACAAACACTACACTTGAAAGATCGTGCCTTTAAATGAAAAAGTCAGTCTTCATTGCACGACTATGTGCAACAGGGACAGTTTTTTTGTTTACAAAGTCAACTAATAACACTTGGACCCTGTCTGTCTTTAACATACTTGATGGGATCTCAATGACGAATTGTCTGTAGCATGTTTGGAGGAGGTATTGTGGCCCCGGTATCAAATTGGGTACCGGGGCCACCCCACTACGCAGTCCAGATACTTGTTTGGTGGAATTCTGACACGTGGAGGGTGTATTTATTTTATTGTGGCCCCGGTATCAAATTGGGTACCGGGGCCACCCCACTACGCAGTCCAGATACTTGTTTGGTGGAATTCTGACACGTGGAGGGTGTATTTATTTTATTGTGGCCCCGGTATCAAATTGGGTACCGGGGCCACCCCACTACGCAGTCCAGATACTTGTTTGGTGGAATTCTGACACGTGGAGGGTTTTTTAATTATATTGTGGCCTCGGTACAAAATTGTGTACCGGGGCCACCACACTACGCAGTCAAGATAGATAGATGCGTATCATAGATAAAGTACATTCAGTGGTGTGGGGCAAATTGAAAAATATTCCAAATGCACTGACATTATCAAAAACAAGAGGTTGTCACACGCTAAAACTCCAACATGTATATGATGGAGAGGATGGAGGAGCAGCCGTATGTGTAGTGTAATGCAGATCTGTTGAAGGTTTTTTATATATTTTATTGTGGTGCCCAGTGCCCACTCCTCTACGCAGTCCAGGTACATTTATTGGTGCGAATCATAAAAGTTCAGGGTTTTTAATATATCTTGTGGTGACCCACTCCTCTACGCAGTCCAGGTACATTTATTGGTGCGATTCATAAAAGTTCAGGGTTTTTAATATATTGTGGTGACCCACTCCTCTACGCAGTCCAGGTACATTTATTGGTGTGAATCATAAAAGTTCAGGGTTTTTAATATATCTTGTGGTGACCCACTCCTCTACGCAGTCCAGGTACAATTATTGGTGCGAATCATAAAAGTTCAGGGTTTTTAATATATTGTGGTGACCCACTCCTCTACGCAGTCCAGGTACAATTATTGGTGCGAATCATAAAAGTTCAGGGTTTTTAATATATTGTGGTGACCCACTCCTCTACGCAGTCCAGGTACAATTATTGGTGCGAATCATAAAAGTTCAGGGTTTTTAATATATTGTGGTGACCCACTCCTCTACGCAGTCCAGGTACAATTATTGGTGCGAATCATAAAAGTTCAGGGTTTTTAATATATTGTGGTGACCCACTCCTCTACGCAGTCCAGGTACAATTATTGGTGCGAATCATAAAAGTTCAGGGTTTTTAAGATATTGTGGTGACCCACTCCTCTACGCAGTCCAGGTACAATTATTGGTGCGAATCATAAAAGTTCAGGGTTTTTAATATATTGTGGTGACCCACTCCTCTACGCAGTCCAGGTACAATTATTGGTGCGAATCATAAAAGTTCAGGGTTTTTAAGATATTGTGGTGACCCACTCCTCTACGCAGTCCAGGTACAATTATTGGTGGGAATCATAAAAGTTCAGGGTTTTTAAGATATTGTGGTGACCCACTCCTCTACGCAGTCCAGGTACAATTATTGGTGGGAATCATAAAAGTTCAGGGTTTTTAAGATATTGTGGTGACCCACTCCTCTACGCAGTCCAGGTACAATTATTGGTGCGAATCATAAAAGTTCAGGGTTTTTAAGATATTGTGGTGACCCACTCCTCTACGCAGTCCAGGTACAATTATTGGTGCGAATCATAAAAGTTCAGGGTTTTTAATATATATTGTGGTGACCCACTCCTCTACGCAGTCCAGAAAGATACCTTGTTGCAACGTTTTGGACTAATAACTATATTGTGAGGTGTTCAGAATACACTGTAAATTAGTGGAAATGCTTGTTATTGAATGTTATTGAGGTTAATAATAGCCTAGGAGTGAAAATAAGCACAAAAACTTGATTTTTAAACTTTTTATGTTTTTTTCAAAAAAAATCCGAATCCAATACCTTAAATCCGAACCGAGACCTTTCGTCAAGTGTTTTGCGAGACAAATCCGAACCTCAAAAATAACGAAAATCCGGATCCAAAACACAAAACACGAGACCTCAAAAGTCGCCGGTGCACATCCCTAATTTACGACACCCTGCGATTTTACTGGCAAAACAGTGAGAGAAGGGGCATATTCATGTAGTCAATGTACATTAAGGTCATGCCAAGCAGGAGCGCATCTGTAAGGCACATTTTTTTTGCAGTATCAGTTGCAAAAGCTAAAGGTCTGGTGTGAGTGCCGAGTGATAGTGATGACAGTCGTGTATGCATGCTAGAACATGTGTTTGCAATCAGGAGCAAATGTAGAAATGCATTTTACGATGTATGTATGTACAGCAGACATTAGTAACATCCTGATAAATGTTTTTCATTAGGAATAAAAAAAATGAAAAAACACCAACATTTTTTGAAGGGTTTTTCATTAATGACTATATTATTAACAGGTGACAATAATTTTTTTTTTTCATTCTGTGTACACTGTGTACTGTCTTTCAGAGCAAAGCGTATCTAGACCTGTATTCAACAAGGGACGTTTCTTCAGATCCGCTTGTAGTTGAATCCGGATGTGCGCATGCATGAATTATCTGCATTTTTTTTTTTTAAAACGCCGCACAATAAATTTGTTTTACATGCCTTAATGGATAAGGCACTAAGGATCATCATCAGCATCACCATTTATTTATATAGCACCACTGATGCCGCAGCTCTGTACAGAGAACTTATTCACATCAGTCCCTACCCCATTGGAGCTTACAGTCTAAATTTCCTAACATACACACACATACAGAGAGAGAGAGAGAGAGAGAGACTAGGGTCAATTTTGATAGCAGCCAATTAACCTACTAGTGTGGGAGGAAACTGGAGCACCCGGAGGACACCCACGCAAACACGGGGAGAACATACTGTGGCAAAAGCCCACTACTGCAGAAGCACACACGAACAACTTCTTCCTTTTTACGTAGTTTTATTGTCAGGATGGTAAATGTTTGACATGTACAGATTTTACAGCATTTCTTGGAGACCCTAAACGCTAGCTAGACATAGCTCAGCTCTCTCAAGACCAGCCAGCTTCCCCAGTGTTGATCTCAGTGCACAAATGATATAAACAAGCTTTTATACCTGATACTCCTCCCCCAGCCTTAGCTGATGGACAGGTGACACACCCACCTTCTCTTTAAAAGGAAACGCCCATCACTGGCTCTGTAATTTAAACAGATACACCCTGTCTGTTTGCTGAGAGGAAGGATTTCAAGTCATGTAAGTTAAACCAAATTTAAACTATTGCTTTTCATACATAGGTCTTTACATTCAATCTAGGTGCATTACTGCACAAATGTTTTACTCTACTTCCCTGCTTTCTCTGCATATTGCCAGCTAAATGCCTCCTTTTGTTATAATACAAACTCTACAGAGATAAGGCCATGGTCTGGAATTGAACTCATGACCCCAGTGCTGTGAGGCAGAAGTGCTAACCACTTAGCCACCATGCTGCCCTAAGGATCTATTTTATCTGGAACTGTTTCTAACAGCCTCTAACCCAGTGTATATTCATTTATCTATTGAGCCTTCTGCTATCTCCAGTGGGCTAGCTGTAATGAATCCTTTGCCTAGGGACCTCTGAATATCTACGTGCATTACTTTGTTCAGATACAAATGTGTCAACATGATGACACAGCATAGTGGCCGACCATATATGAAAGACTCACTACTACCATTTTTCAAATAAAAGAATAGAAAAAGAACTCCATCAAATGAGAGTTAGCCACTAACAAGGACAATAAGTACTACTAGATGGGGTTGGAAGGTATGCCCTATTTTAATTATATTAGAAAAGTATATTACAAATTGTGTTCCAGTCTATGCACCTGTTTCCCAGCATGTATTGGAAATTAAATTAAAGGAGTTGAGTTTAAACAATGCGTCTGTTTGTTTGTGCGTGTGTATATATATATATATATATATATATATATATATGTGTCTGTTTATTATATTCTCTACTTTCTATGTATTATTTTATTTTTTCACTGTATGGGCAGTGCTAAAGCTGATTTACTTTACATTTTGAAAATAAAATATGTAGGTAATTTAATAATACATGCATTACTGTTTTCAAGAAAGAAATTTTGAGAATAATTTAATAGAAACACTAAGAAAAATGTGGAACTCTTATGTTTTGATGAAAACAAGCAATGAATACTTTTTTTCTAAAAGTATAAAAATATTTCCTAGCTATAATGTATGTATGTATGTATGAGCGAGCCCATATAGATCTATAGTGTAGCTGTCACACCTCTGGTACAGCATGTCAATCTTCTTTAAGCTGAATATCCAGTAGATATTCTTGTCTAATTATAAACCGCGATCAGCAGCACAGAAATGGTGGATCATTGGATCTGTCAGGACCTAATTAAACAGTGAAGCTGTCAATCATGTTTGGATGTTGCTTCAGGAGCTGAAGTGTCCTTCTAGCTAAATTTATGTAAAATTCAGATGTAACTCATATAATCAGAGAACCATATGCCACATTGAGCTTTGTTAGCTATATTTTTCATAAAAAATGACTGTTTTGTAAGGTGGTTTACCTTATATATCAAATATGAGATTATGATTCACAGATGCTACTGTATATAATCTAGCATGCATTAGCTAAATTATCTTGCAAATTATAGTGCAGAACTGTGCAAGCACAATTCCTTTTCTCGAAATGAAACAGTGGAATTTGTGTTTCAACATGAAAGCCCACACACATCGCATTTGTGCATATATGTCTATATTTATATGCATCAATATATTGGAACATTTATACTTATTACTGATGTGTTATGACATCAAATGGTGCTGAATATAAGGATATATTTTACGGAACACATCACAAGCAGCATGATTAGGTTCCCAGTGGTATTGGACTTTAAATAAATGCCTCATTATTATCTTCATTTGACCATTTCATTCCTGAAGGCCAGTGATGCATTTAAATCACTAAACAGGAAGCCTGAATAACACTGTTTCCTCTTTTGTGGATAAGGATTCCAGGACAGCGTGGCTACATTGAAATTAAAAAATAAAGGACAGGTAAAGATCACCCATCCCTCCAGAAAGTATGTCCATTAGTATCTACATTAGTATGTAGATTATTAGTGTATTAGCCTATGTTTAAATGTATGTGTATATACAGCAATCTTATATTAGACCAATGTTTATTGCTTATTTTCTAATGGTACACAACAGTGAGTACTAGCACCTGTCCAAAAAGGACATCATTCTGCATGATACAAACATATGTACATACATTCAGATAGAGAGATTTTGCTATAAAATATTGGTGTTATTCAGCATTTTGGGCACTTCAGCAGGCATGAATAACACTAATATTTTATAACAAAATTTCTCTATCTAAATGTATGTACATATGTTTGGGTGGGTAAAGGTGTATTTGCCATACAGACCTAGTGAGGCACATGTGTAGGGCTGCACTGTCTGTGAACTGGAAAAAGGAGTAGAGAAGCGGAGAAGAGATTTTGTGTGTGATGACATAATTAGTAAATGGTCATAAAAACAATAATATTCATAAAAATAGTGTGCAATATCACAAATCCAAGATAATAGTTGAAACGTTAATTTAATTGGCACTAAAGTAAACCAATGATTACTAAGTAACCAAAAATATAGGCTATATAGCTGTAGATATAAAAAAAAAACACATTTGTGGAGCCTTTTGAAAGTACATAACATTGGTGACCATGAACAAGAATCATAAAAAGCAATGATATGGACAATGATTTGATTTCAACCTGATCAAACTCTGTCAAATTCATTGCACATATCTCAAAGAATTTATTGGAAAAGTTGGTCCTATTTAAGAGTGGTTGGGATTATAACAGCATCCCCAATTCTTGACAGACTAACATATGGATGGAAGCAGAGAATATGTATACTGATCTCTAAATTTAAGATATTGAGTCCAATTGATCCTATTTATGTAAAATAATGTTATTAGAGAAGATATTATTACACTTTATAAATTTTGAGTTCCACTAGAAATAGAAGGCAATTTAACACATTTATCCATCTATCCTATAATTAATAATTGAAAGTATTTTTGGTTTAAAAAATGGCCCAGGATAGCACAAATGTCAGGTATGGCACTTTTTAAAGGAGGTGAATTTTGATTAATAAATTTGTGCCGTTCTGAACAAAATATTTTACTGAGCATGATTATATGTATATATATATATATATATATATATATATATATATATACACACACACACACACACACACACACACAATGAGCATACGTTTTTTAAGTTTGCAGCATGTTTGAAGTTTATCATAATTTGTACCTAATCCTTACTGAGCTCATGCTCATAATCTGCTAAGTATCTGTAAAGAGCCAAAGCATCATGCAAATGTAAGTGAAAGCCAAGCTTATCTTTATTGGATTCAAGCTCCCTCCTACCATCCAATTAAAAATAAATATGGTTGGTTAAACACAAAACAAAGCACAGCGGTAGCATCCATGTTTAATAGGAAAATCAAATTTCACACACTGATGATATTTCTGTTTTAAGCTTGAATGGGTCAGATAACCGGGCAGAACAGGCCAGAGAGCTGACATTCTTAAACTACTATTTTCAAATTAAATTTCAGGAAAGAAAACAATCTACTAATGCACTTGAAGACAATAATTGGGAGCTGCTTCAGCAAGTTGCTGTTATGATTCGAATGATTTTCCGTATAGAACAGCCTTACATCTCAGGGATTTTCTGTATAATCATTATGGCTGAGGTTGACTAGGTTCCTATCATAGAATGAAGCCTCTTTTTAAAAATGTATGTTAAATTATGTTTCTAGCATGGAGCTACAAAGTTGGTGAGCAGAAGTAATGAGCAATGTGGGCATTCACAGCAATAACAACATATTTTCAGAAGGAGGATGCAGAGCTGCCTGGACATACCTGATAGTGTCTGTGAGTGCAACCTGTATTAATTCTACCTGGAACCTTAGTGTGTCCTGTTGCATATGTGCATGCGCTTACCCTCTATCCTCAACTCAGTCATGTATGCTCGGGCAGTAGGAATTTGGGATAATTGTTTAATTAAACACATTTGTTCTACTAATAGCTGCCACAGACTATGGCAATATCACTGTAGGCATGAAGCAACATACCAAATTGTATACATGACATTAATGATGTTGCTATGTTCATAAACATACGCATGGATTATTCAAGTAATCTCTGTCAAAGTGATTAGCAACAGAGAAATAGTTTTTTTTTCTTTGAGCCTTTGAGATTGCCATCATATACTGCAGGTTTCAGCTTTGCTATAAAAATGTATCAATTAAATGGCTACTAAATCTATAAAGCTGTTCGACCATCAAATTAAATGTAACCTTGTTATCTGCCTCACTGCAAGATACTGTCTCTGTTATCAGCTATTTTAGGCTCAGAAAAGATTCTTGGCTTCTCCTTTAGTAAGTACTGACAGAATGTCGGATTTTCGGTAAAACTGTCTCCTTCATGATCAAACCTTGATCTCGCATAACTTCAACTGTGATAACCTACTGGATCTTTTACACATATGTGTCTGTTATTACTCTTTCAAATTTTAAATATTAAAAATCTTTATCTTAAAAATAATGATTTTTAAAAACAATGATCTGGTTGCATATGTCCAAATGTTTTGTATGTAAAAGCAACTTGTTTTCATGTTATACATGTCACAAAGGCTTGTAGATACCTCTCGTATTACAGCAACTGGCCTGTCCCGCAATCATCTCAAAAAGTGTGCAGTTAACATGGATGGTTTGAGAGTAAATCTGGACAAACACATTATAATGTAATTGGTAGAACTGTTAAATGAATGACTGGATCTGTGTACAATTTGACCATGCATGCTGGTGGCCAAACTGAACGGATCCAATCATTAATAAGGTAAGATGGAATGACTGGATCCCATGGGGCTCCACTACTGAGGTCGACTGATAACCACATAGATAACAATCACGGTTACTGTCCAACTGCATTGTTCTCTCTGGGAATTATTAAAAGACACATATTGTTTTTGTCCATTTTTGGGTCTTTGGTTGCCACACATATTATGCTTTTAAGACAATGTTGTCTAAATTGGACACATGGTTAAGTTGTTCGTGAACACGTGATAACTGCAACTATTTTAGAGCTTATTGCAAATTACTCAGTAGACAATTCAATGATATATCACACTGTTTTTTAAGCTTGCCATTGTGCTGACATTATTGTCATGTATTTTCATTGCTTCAACAATTTAAGCTTTATTTTAGTCTCATTTCTTCAAATCCTGTCATATATAGGGGCAGCATGGTGGCTAAGTGGTTAGCACTTCTGCCTCACAGCACTGGGGTCATGATTTCAATTCCCGATTATGGCCTTATCTGTGTGGAGTTTGTATGTTCTCCCCATGTTTGTGTGGGTTTTCTCCGGGGGCTCGGGTTTCTTCCCATACTCCAAAAAACCTACTAGTAGGTTAATTGACTGCTATCAAAATTGATCAACCAAACTCAGTCTCTGGCGCTAAGACACATAAATCTAAAAAATAATATTAACAATAACCACTGGGCATCAAATGCAGCAACTCAGAAAGGAGGCAGTGTTAGTCCTCCATATAGACAATATAAACAAAACATAGAATTGCGCAGAAGTACCCAAATCGGCATTTATTATATTTAAATTGTTTATATAGAAAACATAGAATTCAAAAATACAGCAAATCATATAAATTAAAAAAACACATTACATGCGTCATATAATATAAACAGCTAGAAAAGTTGAACTTCCATAAACATATGAACAGATCTAAAGTATTGTTATCAACAAGTGAAATGATCCACATAAGATCAAATAAATGTATAAATGTAAGGTCTGAAGTTGAACCTTAAACAGTCATAATATCCAGCTTATAGAAATGATGTGATATGGCTGATCAATGACCAGTGCTGCTAAAACTATGACCTTAAAATAATTTAAACATAGAGATATTCATTATACACACCCTCCATGGGTTTAGCCGAGGGCGTATCCGACGGAAGGTTTAGTAAGTAAACAATCATTCACCCAGTTGGGTAGTAAAGTAACATGAGCTTCTTACCCCAGCCGCGGCTTTCATACATCAAAGTCCACGTACTTATATTACAATAATTTACCAAGACATCCAGCGGAGGGACAACCCGATATCATGAACTTCTTACTGCATCAGCGGTTAATGTGTAATTGATATCCACGTACCTCCAAGGATTGTAGCTGATCCGTCAGTAAAGCCAGCAGAATATAATGATATGGTACAAGTGCACCCGACAGAAGCAGAGTATGTTAAACTCTTTACCGCACAAGCGGCTCTTGGAGATATATCAACAAAATTTTCTCTCCGTTGCGCACCACTTACAAAATCCGGAAGAGAAACAAATAGATAAACACAAGTTCCAATTATCAGTGATCTCCAATACTGTAATAAAACTTGGGTCAGTTCGGCAACACTTGAACATCCAACGCATTTCGTCTAACATACAGACTTTATCAAGTAGACTTGAACATCTGCCACAGGACTGTATGGACTGCACAGTAAATCCCGTGAAAATTCCAATGCAATTTGGTGCATTGTAATACATTTAGGAAATGTCTGTACTTTACTTATTCTAATATGACATTATAAAGCATTCATACACTCTACATTTACTCAGTCTCCAAAGCCTGCTGCCTTGGTGTTACACTTGACTCTGCCCTCTGCTTTATTCCTCACATCCAGACTCTCTCCCAGTCCTGTCGACTCCACCTTAAAAACATTGCCAGAATACGTCCTTTTCTTATTCAACATGCTACCAAAACTCTTATCCATTCTCTCATCAACTCCCGTCTTGACTATTGCAACCTCCTGCTATCTGGCATTCCTGACACCGATATATCCACACTTCAATCCATCCTAAATGCTGCTGCAAGGCTGATCTTCCTCTCTCATCGCTCAACATCTGCTGCACCACTTTTCAAATCCCTGCACTGGCTCTCTGTCCTCCAGAATGAAATTCAAATTACTCACCCTTGCCTACAAAGCCCTCAACAACACTACCCCTGCATATATCTCAAATCTCATATCAAAATACTCTCCCTCTTGCCCTCTTAGAGCTACCTCTGACCTTCACCTTGTCTCGCCTCTGGTAACCACCTCTCACTCTCGCCTACAAGACTGTCCTGCTCCCCACTTATGGATTCCCTACCACACACAATCAGACTTTTCCACAGCCTTCAAATCTTTAGATTCTCTTTGAAAACCCATCTCTTTTTTAGAGGTGACCTTATTCTCAATAACACTATTCACACTAATGCACCCTCACAACTATCCCAATCTCCACTGAAGCACATTTACTCCTCTTGTTTCAGCTGTGCCCTCTTCCACTTAGAATGTAAGCTCTCTAATGAGCAGAGTCCCGCATACCCTTTGTTTTCATGTTGCATTTATTTTGTCTACCTTCTATGTCCCTGTTTTATGTATGTACTGTTTTCTCTACTGTACGGTGCTGTGGCGCCTTACAAATCTACGATATTAATAATAATAACAATAATAAACCATTGTTTTTCAAACACAAATAATTGTGCAACCTAACATAATCAAATTTGTACACAAAATAAGTTATATCAATTAGATTGTAAGAGTTATGTCAAACAATCTGAGAAAATCAAAAACTAAGCTCAATTGGCTGTCCTTTAGAAAATGTAAAGCCTGCGAGTTCACCACTAGTTTTCTGATGGTTCCTGCCAATTTTTCCATTCAACTACTCTGACAAATTAGATCAATATTCTAATAACTCTGTGAAGAACTGTTTACTTCCTGTGTAATTTATAACCATATAAAACATGACATACACAAGATGCATAACTTTAACTGATAGTATGCAAGCATATATCATAGTTGCCTATTCTCCCGGAATGTCCAGGATACCCCAGAATTTGGCAGTGACTTTGTGGACTCTCAGGAGAGGTAATTTTCCTGAAAAAGCATCTACCTGCCTGCAAGGCAGGTAGGGAGTAAATGTGCCAAGATGACACAATCCCGTCATAAAGAACAACAACCCACCCTCACATCACTTTTTACTATGCAAACATGTACCATGCTAATTGCAGTTTACATGTAAGGCCTGTGCATTTCACATGTTTCAGGATCTGCATGGCTGGTCTAAAATGTATATTAAAAGTGCTACTAAAATAATTGCAGTGCACATTTCATGTGTGTCAAATAGAAGTAAACATATAATTTATATAATATAGCAATAATTAATTTTTGTTTCAATTTTAAAGTCTGATATCTATAAAATACATATAATGCATGGCTACACTACAATACGATCACACATATGCTGTTTTGCTCTATGTCTGCACAGTAAAAGTTGCACCTTCAGTTTAACCTATTCTGGCAGGTGAATTTAATAAATGTGAGGTTAATAAAAGTAACTATGTGAATTAAGTAATGGATGTGAACAACATACACTTATCACTAACTTACAAAGGAAAAACTTCCCCCCTACTTCTTCCCCTTCATCAAAAAAATATTAATTTCTCCAACATCCCTATGTATTATGTAAAATAAATAAGTGTATTATACCTATGCACTTAAATTATTATTGTTTTGGTTTATGCTAGCAACCATACATAAGAAAAAAGCATGGTAAGATGATGGGGCAGACTGAAGTCCTTGCAATTCTGCCACCGTAGGTCTGTGTCCCTGTGACCTCTCCATAAATATTGTCTGCTTACAATATTATATTCTAACTGGTTTGTGACTTTTATTTACTACATTTATGCTTGGTATAATCAACTATAATACCTTTGGATAATATATAAATAAATTGTGGCTAGTGAAAACATCCCAGTGCTTCTCTAAATGAGCTCTATCACTACAAATTTTTCAAGTTTTTATTTTCTAAAACAAGTTTTATTTTGCAGCATATAAGCATTCTTTTGTAATACAAATGATTTTTGTGTGTCAATTTTATAACAAAAGATTATTTTGCAATTAACCTGATAGATTCTGTGCAAAGAAACAATTTTTATCTTAATGAATATATTTTATGGCAAAATGTATTTTTTGGTAAAAAAATTATTTGTTTCTTCAAAAAAATGGTTTGTGGCATGGCATCAATTTTGTAGCACACAAAACTGACTCATAAAAAATGTGAATCTTGCATAATTAATATGCCATACGGAATAAATCTATTTATTTTTTTCTTCACAAAATCTATGTTACAACACCACAAATATTTGTGCTCCTGGAGTAATTTTTATGTTACAAAATTAATTTTCAACACCAAGAGATTTATTTTGTGGCACGGTAACCAATTATGTGCAGGGATGTACATAATCCTGTAGACAAAACCACTAATTACTAAATGGTACCCCAGGGTACCACAGATGTATATTCAAGAAAAATTTATAGAAGTACACTAAAACAAGTTGTTGTATTATTTTACATTACATTTAATGTCTAAGACATTTTCAGGAAGATTTCATTAGGCTTAATTTCAAAACTTGACTAAACTATCATACCAGATGGCACTAAATTTATGGAAATCCTTGCTGCAAATATGATCCAAGCTTTACTTGATTATAAGAAGCTGTAAGTTAGTAGGCAAGCTGTAGGTGATATACACCATCTCAAGGGAAATTAGACACGTCCTAACTGTGCTGCTTTCAGAACTACCTCTCTTAGCCAAACTGCTGAGGTTTTTTTTTTAATCTGGCAGTTGTTCAATAGTTATGCAACAGCCCTCTGGACTGAAGCCAAAATGTTTTAAAAAGCATATTTCTGGAAATGATGGGAGGAAAATTGGATCTATGGTGAATGATTTAGCGAGTACAGCACAGACAATAAACCTAGGTAGATGAATCACTGAACATGCATACTATTTTCTGTCTATGTCAGGCCATCCTATATCATATACAAAACAACTGTAGTTTTGATGCCATAAATAATAGGAGACATTTATTGTCATCATTATAAATTGTCACACACAAATTTTTACAATGCAAATGTAGACTATGGTACTTAGCATGCAGGCAGCACAGATCTTATGAAAAAAAGACATTAGAATAAATAGTACACTAGGAGAAAAGTAAAACTCGTAGAAACAAATAAAAATAAATTAGCGATTCTGACGTTATGAACTTGCTAAACATACACACACACATACACACACACACACACAGACACACACACACACACACACACACAGACACACACACTTACTTGACAGCATATTCTATAAAGATGCATTAATGAGTAGCTGCTTAAGGTGGGATTGGTTTTCTATCAATTTATACATACTCATGTTTGAATTCAAAATTACTATCCAAACTGTTTGATTATATTTTGGTGCAATGTAATGGAAAATCTGCCTTGTGTTTGTGGTCATCTGCCAACTACTATACATAAAAACCTTTCGTTGATGCTGAGTTGGATGTACGACCATTTGCGTAGCATGTAATCCACAACTTTGTACTGTGCATACCCAGAAGATAAGCCACAGGCATGTGTATAGTTGCAGAATTCTACACTTGCTTATAACTGAAGAGGTGGGATAGGGTGGTAAGGGAAGGTTTAATGTAGGATGAGTAGAGTAAGGGTGTGTTCACGCAAATGTGGCTGAGGCAGACTAGTTCGGAGACGAATGTACGCTTGTCAGAAGCGGAATATTTTGCACCAGTTAGAGGGCTGCTGCAAATACACACTGATGATATTGTTGACGGTGGATAACACTAGCAGGCCGCTTCTGATTCATCATCATCATCATCATCATCATTTATTTATATAGCGCCACTAATTCCGCAGCGCTGTAACAGAGAACTCATTCACATCAGTCCCTGCCCCATTGGGGCGTACAGTCTAAAATCCCTAACACACACACACACACTAGGGTCAATTTGTTATCAGCCAATTAACCTACCAGTATGTTTTTGGAGTGTGGGAGGAAACCGGAGCACCCGGAGGAAACCAACGCAAACACGGGGAGAACATACAAACTCCTCACAGATAAGGCCATGGTCGGGAATTGAACTCATGACCCCAGTGCTGCAAGGCAGAAGTGCTAACCACTACGCCACAGTGCTGATTGTGAATACACCTCTGAAGTTGATTGGGTGTTTTCTTCATTGATTGTGCATATGTTATAGGATTTTGTGGGTGGATTTTAAAAATATATTTTTGCAACTTGATGTAAGTCAGCTGTAAATCCGTCATGTATGTTACCGGTGCAGAGATGGACGCACCTGGTGATGCCTATGACTCACCATATGGGTGTAAAAAAGCTATTTTTCCAGCTGCTTTTTTCTAGCATAAACTAGGCGCAACATGCGTCCAATTCACCACCAGGCCCCTTGTGATCTTGCCACTTAGTCCTATCACCAAACTACCGGATCTTCACAATCTCCCTTTCCCCCAGGGTCATTGGTAGTTCTTCAAAAGCCGCAGGATAAGCTCATCACTATAAACACACACACACATATATATATATATATATATATATATATATATATATAACTACACTTTAACACAAATAAAATAGGACATATAGCTATGATGGTCTTTAGACTACACAACAGTGTAGCAAATATATTTCTAAAGTAAAAAATATTTCTAAAAAAATAAATTTTGAAAAGATCATGGACACTGTCTTGAGACTTTCTGACTGGGCCTATAAATGCCCCTGCCTTTATCAGGGCCAACAAAGCATAATGCTCTGTATACAAGCAGCATTACACTTACACATACCTGAATATATTGCATGGACCCTGTAACACGATTTGAGAGCAGAATTATAAAATTGTGACTTGTTGACTGGTGTCACATATAATAATGAAAAACATAAAATATTACGTAAATAATCTAATGTTTGTCATTTTAGTATAAATGAAAGTGCACATAAATGTGTTAAATGTAAACAATGGCATTGTTGTAGAAAACACATGATTATATTATAATAATGCTATGATTGTGTGAACAAATCAAGCAAAAATAATAGGACAATGTAGTTTGATTGTGGTTTCCCTTTAAGCATGATATATTTTGTTCATGAAACTCTTTTTTTTAAACTCTTCATATAATGTAATAATAAATTAAAACAAAACAAAACACTTGGGTGTCAAAAGAATCTTTAAAGAAAGGGCTTAGTGTTATGGAAAACAAATCCCATTTCTATTTGCCTATTTTCTAATACAACGGAGTGTATTGTTCTCATAAAACTTGCATTATGGGAGAAATGATGATATTCAGTGTGGATCTCTGCCCCTTCTTGTACAGGAATAGCATATTCTACATTAACTGCATTGATCCACATTTCTTTTTAAGCACTAGGAAAGTAAGAAATTCTGTTAAGTATCGGTCACTAGAGTTCAACTCTCGGGCAGTGCTATTAAAATTTGTACAGTACAGAAATTATTCCAAACCGCCTTAAGCAGTTTAAGACTGAATTGATTTCTTTTTAAAATCAATTAATAAAATGGGTTATATTATAAGTTATTGCCTGTGGACATTAGGGAACCTTTGACTGAACATTGTTCAATTTCAGTCCCTTTGCTGGCAAATATAAGGGCTTTCAATGACACCACTCTCAAGATTAAGTTGGAAAACCAATTAAAATGAATAGCTATATCATGTACACACACATAATATTTGTTACATGTCTACGTGATATGCACTGAACATAACTAAAGCGGGCTCAATTTATAATTCTTTGCTTTATGGAAATTTGGGGTCCACAAATCAAATTAGGAAGCAAAACAAAGGTTCTCTTACACTTACAATGAGTTATTTCATATTCCTAAAATAAAAACCATACTGTAGTTTACAATTATGATTTTGAACTGGTCTTCGCCTAACCAGACTTTCATCCCTACAATTTGTTTTGAATGCAGCGTCTAGACAGGTTTTCCTTATAGAGTGTTCTTCTACTACTGCTCTGCTGTCTGTGGAAGAAATGTGTCTCTATTCCACACTCATTACCGGCTCCCGTTCCTGGCAACAGGACCTTTTTCGGGCTGCACCCCCTGTGGAATGGCATCCTCCCACAACAATATTTTCCCTAGCCTCCAAACCTTCAAGCATTTCCTGAAACCTCACCTCTTCAGACTCCCCAGACCAACATTGCTGGATAACTTAGTCCTAAGCGCTTTATACAATCTTTATGCAATCTGGCTGGATCAATAGATAATATGTAGCACTTAACCTTATATATGGAATGGCTATTGTCCTATAGATTGTAAGCTTAGACGCAGCCTCTTACCTCTTTGTCATTCTATTAATACCATCTTGTTTGATTACTGTGTTTGCTCCAAATTTCAATGTGCTACAGAATATGCTGCCACTACATAGATTAGTATTAATATTTATTATAATTAAACTCAAAAACATTTTGTTAACAACTTTTTCTGCTTGACCCAGATATTAAACTTTTATGAATCCATTCAACAAAAATAAAAATACGTGAAAGGTATTTCTTGATTGCTACACATAGTGAAGCTGTAACGCAGGCAGTTTCCCTGTCACACAAGTGTATTCTCTGTGAAACGCTGCATGCAGCATATAGTGATTTCTATGTGCAAGTGTTTCAGAATTAAGAGGTTTCCTGGCTAGAAAAAATGAAGTGTTCATTAATGGTCATTTGATAGTAGGAGTATATTCAAGCAAAAAATGTAGCACTGTTAGTGCCCGTCAACATGCTTCCAGTCCAGTAAAGATAAAAAAAAATGCTAGAATTACTGTTTTTCAACACAAATTGGGTAGAGTTTTATCCAGGCAGAATAGCATAAAAAGGTCTCCCTATGCCAAGGGTAGTATGCCCTTCCCACTCCAACTCCAGGTCTAACTATTGTTGGCCTGTCCCTTCCTGTGTTAAACGTGCTGGGTGGAGTTGTATATAGTTCAAAAATTGTTCCAATCCTCTTCTCCATGTGAGAACCCACTGTATTCAGTCCAATAGATTTAAAATATGTGGTCTATTACTGACCCATTGTATACTGATCACGTTAATTATAATTTCTTATCGCAATGAAAAGAAATTAACATGACAATTTATTAAAATTGACTATCTAGGACAGCTGCTCCGATAGGAGCCTTTCCTGGCGAATAATATATAACAAACTGATCGCAATTGCAATTGCTTTACGTACAGGTTCTTATGGCTTTGAACAATTTGCAGTGGAGAGCACCACAAAGCCTGCCGTGGAGGGATCTGAAGATTCCTCTCCCAAAGGATAGAACGGCTAACACCATCTGAAACTGTCAGGATCAAACTCAGAATTTCGGAGTATGATAAATAGGACATTTCTAACATCTGCTGTGATGCCTGTCTCCTTCTCTGTCTTTCTGTCTGTGTCTATATAAGGGAATTTAGACTGCGCAATTAGTGGCGCTATATAAATAAATTATGATGATGATGATGATGATGATCCTCTAATAATAAATAGCCTTGTTACTTTGAAATCTGTTAATCCCCCAAAAACTGCAGTTTATTTAATTCATTTTAATTTAAACCTCTTTGGGGGGGTTCATAGATAGGCCCAATTGACTGCAAGTGTAAAAACATACATCTGTGCATATGATTCAGTACACTTTCATTCAAAAACTACAAGAAGTAGATAGAAATCAAGGTGAAAAAAATCCTGGAGGACTAATAGTTTAAGGAGGCTTTCACATCACTAAACTGTATGCAGCTGTATTTCACAGTATGAGTGTTTGCAAAACCAATGGTTGCTGATGGATGTTTGTTACTTAAGCTACCATCACTAAAGTGGAGCTGAAGTGACATAACCTGACGCACTTGACTGCTGCCCATGTAGATATGATTTATCTATGGTTATGAACCACATCTTTTATCTACAAGGTAACAAAACGGGAGATGCAAAATGGAATTTTGTTCAGCAACCATCATGCCACCTGTTGCTGAACTACATGTCCTATGATGGACAGCTAGACAGTTTCTAACAGCATAGTTCAGCAGGACATAGGCAAATGGATGCTAGAGTGCAGAAAAGTTTCCCACCTCGAGTACATTGCATATTACTGCATGGTGGCCCAGTGGATAGCATTTCTGCCTCAAAGCACTTTGATCATGAGTCTGATTCCCAACCAGGGCTCTATCTGTGTGGAGTTTGTATGTTCTCCCCGTGTTTGCACAGGTTTACCCCAGCTGCTCCGGTTTCTTCCTACACTCCAAAAACATACCAGTACTTGGCTGTGTGCATTAGGGAATTTAGATTGTAAGATCCAATGGGGCAGGGATTCATGTAAATGACAAATATTCTCAGTACAGCAATGCAGAATTGGTGGTGCTATATAAATAGATGTATAGTACCTTTTCATTTTATATTTCAGAGACTAAGTGAATATTTTCTAACAATTCACAATATGTTAAGAAACAAGAAGTTATAAGTACTTTTTTAGAGTTCTGACATTTAACATTGATATAACACATGTTCTACACCTTGAATCTTTAATTATTTAAAGGAATGAGAAACGGTGGTAATTATGTTAATTTCCTTTTTATTGCACCTCATCTTAATGAGCTAAGTATGCTGGATAAGGAGCATTGGCATTTTAGACCTTCTGATCTACAGTCTAATGTCAATCTAATATTCATAGACTCTGCTTTGCTTGAAGCTTCTCTGCAGTGTATTATGCAGCTGTTGACTAAATATGATGAACAAATAGTTAGACATGTGTGTAAGCATCTAAATGAACCGAACATCTTTGATTAATATTTAATGTTAAAGAGAAAATATTGTAACTGGTTCAGAAAATTTAGTATGCTATAATAAAGTATTGAAAGAGAGCAGTTCCCTGGAGCATTCAAGATTTAGCAAGCGGTATAGTGCATTTTATTAGTGCCAATGTTTCATTTCCCTAAAACCAACAATGAAAACTTTTAATCTAGAAAACTTGAATACATAAACATGCACACTTGTGAATACAAATTGAGATTGCACATGCAAAACATACCACTGGAGGAAAAGTAGCATAAGGATAATGTTTATTAAAGGGAATATTGCCAATCTCATGATCAATGTTCTTCTGCATGATGATGATAAACACTCAGCCATTTCAGTATATAGTGTCCATTTTTACACAGGTGTCAAGATAAAATTTAATTCAGATTTTTTTATCAGGTATTAGTTTAACTTGAATTTTTGAGAAATATCTGACTATTGGTAGCTGAAAAATAGTAACTGAGAACCAGTATTAAGAAGTGATACATGATTAATAATAAGGGTTACCTGAATATTGACAAATGAGAATGAGGAGTCAGAATAAATGCATAATATCTAAGTATCACACATGATAATATGTGATACTGACTGATACCTAAATATTTATGACAGAGGATATGGGAAGTTAAACCTATGTCATTTCACAGTTTCAGACATCAGCTACTGTTTTCTTTTGTTCTTTTCAACTCTCACACTCAAGAGAAATTCAAAAAAAACAAAAAAACACTTGAGCAGTCACTTGTCAGTGACATATATCAGATGATTTTTCTCATTGACAGTAAAATTTCCCTGTCTCTCAAACAAATGAGACACCAGCTAAGTAATTGTTCCCTCCTACCCTCCCCAAAGTCAGAATATTATTAGAACACTGTTATACTGCTGAGAAGAGGGAGAGCGTGAGATTAGATTGGCATCACAGAGTCCGTACACAAACTTTACTATGGGGCTTGGTGATGCAATGTTCCGGCCCTCCTTGATTCCTATTATTACTCTCAAATATACATTGGTAAATATTTGCTATGTAGTCGGTACTTAATTTGCCATGGAAATACACAACCTAAGAGGGATACAGAAATATCTGGAACGTGTTGACGGGAATGGTTTACTTGAAGACTTGTTTAATATAAGGCTAAGAGCTTCTGCTCAGTTTAGTTAGATCAAATGTTACCTATATGATAAAAGCTACATATAGAGAGGTCCACATGACCCGATATCCTCACACAGTACGTCTAAACATATGCTAGTAGGTTGATTGGTTGATGACTAAAATTGACCGCAGTGTGTGTTTGTGTGGTGGATTTTAGGCTACAAGATCAAATGGGGCAAAGACTGCTGTGAATGATTGTACAGCTCTGCATAATTTGTCGGTGCTATAAAAATAAACAACTGAGATCCACTTAAACTTGGGATCCTCTGGTATTGGGTAGTCTAAACTAATTCAGCTAGAAATACACTAATTTGTATATATTCAATACCTTTTATCTGGATAAGATGGATCAATAATGATTTTTAAAAAAATAGTATGCACCTTCCATTATCCTGGGCTAACTTTAAAGCACTGCATATCCAGTGGCAATAGATAAATAAACTTATACATGCTAACATGTCCCAAATAGGAGTTTAGCTGATCATCAATAGAGTAATCCAAGCATTATAACCTATTTAAACATTTCTGCTAAAATGCAGTAAGGTTATCACACTTGTAATGATGCTAGTCAATGCAAAAAGCCCTTCAAGGTCAAAGGTCACTCATTTCGGACCTGTCCATTGATTTCATTAGCTCGTCTTCATTTAAACCATTGACTTGCATAGGGAAAATTAAAATGTGACCTGCATGATGTGCATCATTTCATGAGCGTCTCCAATGTTAAACACCCTGCAATATATAACCATTAGACAGGTAAATGATTTAGTCAAGTCATAAACAACTTGTGTGTGACTCTCTTAAACAACATCTCCCCTCTACATGTCCTTCTCATCCCATACGTCTGATCAGGGTATAATATTTTGTAGATAGATTCCTTCTAAAGCATTAAATACAAGCATAATGTACAGACAAATGTATCATTTAATACAGATCATTTACACTTTCTTTCCAGAAGTAATATTTAAGCTAGTGGATATCTGTAAAACATAAAGAAATATATCACTCATTGTTTTTCTGTATACTAGAAAACAGGAATCTTTTAACTGCAATTGAATCTGTAATTGCTACAATATGATTTTCTTGGTTCAGAAGAGCAGCTAATGGGATGTTGTTCTGCATTGTTTTGAAGGAGTGAGCCTGAGCTTCATCAGCTTTATGTAATGAGCAGGATATTTGCACTATTTGGATACTATTATATTTAAAAGATGCTATTATTTTAAAGGATGCATTTTTTGAAACAGGTAATTCTGAAACAATAAAAACTAGCCATGCTGATGAATTCAGCAATATCACAGAATATATCATTTGAGTTGCCATCAACATTTATATACTCTAACAATAATATTAAATGCTAACAAATGTGTTGGAAACATTAATGTGGTCAGCCACCTATAATTAATCCATGCATGTCACCCCCCCTTTAATGCGCTACATGTGACAACATATTGTACATTAGAGTGAAGCGGGATAACCACTAGCAGTGTGTCAAGAGGCAGCAACAGTCACCTCTGTAATTACTGGCCCAGTAACTCTGTGTTATAAAATCATCTTGTTTTCCTAAAGAGGCAACATACACTAAACTAAGACTTGAGTCTGGAAACTTGATGTAAAAGCACATGGATAAGTGTAGATATTTGCTCATAAAAATGCACACTGTACATATATATATATATATATATATATATATATATATATATATATATATTGATCCACCAGATTTTTGAAAGGAAAATGAACCCTAATTCAAGAAACTAATGAAGTTATTTTTCTGCGTGAAGAACCATGGCTACCAATAGCCTCAAGATAAACTTTGTATACCCAGAAATCCAGTTTATTAAAGAACATCTGATTATTTTGCAATGCCTACAATCTGATGAGAGCTCCTCTATCATGTTGGCCTCTCTCACACAGGGTGGCATGGTGGCACAGTCATTAGTGCAGGGGTCTTGATTTCTGTTCCAGGGCACCATCTGTGTCGATTTTACCTGCTATCCTCATGTTTGTGAAGGTTTCTCTCAGGTTCTCTAGTTAGAATTATTTTTTTCTCGTGTTTTTTTAATGATAATTTGCCCTATTTTTTTTCCTATTTTTCTGGAATTCAATCTGATATGATCATAGTGGATAGCAGCTACAAGGCAATATATTGTTCTTGATGTATGCAATGTTTTAAAATATTATATACATTATTAATTGTGTACCTCACACAATTGTATTATAGTGACTTTCACTGACCATTCCATCACAATCAGCATAAAGAACATGTACAATGTGTTCTAACATAGTGTTAGGGTCCCAGTCGGACCTCCCGTTGGTGTACGCTGGGCAGAACTTTGACCTGGGGAGCCTGTTTTGAGACTGCATTCAGAATACCCCTGCAGTGATTGGGATGAAATCAACGCGAGGTTGTGCAGTTGGAACCTGGCCAGGTTTTAGCAGGGTTATGGTCCCGGTCGGACCCTAACCCTGCAAACTTTGACCCGGGAGCCTGTTCTGAGCCTTCCACTGGATGGATTTGGATTACATTTAAAATAAAAATAAAAACAAAAACGACACTGGACACTGGACACTGACCTCTTGGAAGAGTTGGAAGAGAGCTGCTAAGCTGCCAATTATTTTTAAAATGTTGACAGTTATATCCAACTCATTGATAACTAAATAAACCCAGGCAATGGGTTTACAAGTATAGCCGAACATTGCTACATACTAAATGTTCAATTTGATATGGAAAAACACATGTAGTCAAAAGGAGTAGAGAGATTTTGAATGTGGTGAAGTTGTTGGTGTTATTGAAGATGTATTTCATATATAACATTTAGAGCGTCTACTCAGTTTGTTAAAACAAGGGTTATCTATATAATAAAAGCTACAAGCAAAACTACCGGCAATGTGGCTGGTGCACGGCATCGGGGGCAAATGCGAATAATGGGGCCTGCTGTCGACATCCATTAAAAAAAGAAAAAAGAAAAAAAAGAAAATTATACTTATGCCCTGGACCCGACATCCACCTCCCTGTTCCCTTCTCACTGACTGTCGGGATATGACATCATCACGTCCAGCATTTTCAGTGAGGAGCGGCGCAGAGAGGAGTCACAAGCATGATGAAACAAGAGAAAGAGAAGAAAGAAAGCCAAGAAGAAGGTAAGTAAAGGATTGGAGGCAGTGGACACGGTGTAATAAAAGGAAACTGATGAAGGGGGAAACTGTGATGGAGGGCACAGTGTGATGGTGAAGGAGGCCAGAGGCTCAATGTGATGGTGAAGGGGGCCAGGGGCACAGTGTGATGGTGAAGGGGGCCAGGGGCACAGTGTGATGGTGTAAGGGGCCAGGGGTACAGTGTGATGGTGAAGGGGGGCATGGGCACAGTGTGATGGTGAAGGGGGACAGGCACACAGTGCGATGGTTAAAGGGGGCCAGGGGCACAATGTGATGGTGAAGGGGGCCAGGGGCACAGTGTGTTGGTGAAGGGGGCCAGGGGCACAGTGTGTTGGTGAAGGGGGCCAGGGGAACAGTGTGATGGTGAAGGGGGCCAGGGGCACAGTGTGATGATGAAGGGGACCAGGGGCACAATGTGATGGGGGTCAGGGACAAGGTGTGAAACAGAAGGAGTACATATTATATGTTTATATTTCTTATACTTGGGATTTGAAGTAAACAAAAGAAAAATATACCATACGTTTTTGTTTTCATGTGCATGTGTTTGTGTGTGTGTGTGTGTGTGTGTGTGTGTGTGTGTGTGTTTGTGTGAGAGAGGGGGTGACTGACAGGACCCAAAGCAAATTTTTGCACCTGGGCCCACAACTCGCTATTTCTGCCCCTGTGGTTACCAATGATGCCTCACAGTGCTGGGGTCATAAGTCATAACTAGCAACCATAACATAACTATATGTGTGGAGTTTGTATGTTCTCCCCATGTTTGTGTGTCTCCTCCCACAGTTCAAAAACATGCTGGCTGCTAAATAAAATAGTCCTGTGTGTGTGGTAGGAAATTTACATTTTATGCTTCAATGGGGCAAGGATGGCTGTCAACTAATGTACAGTGCTGCATAATATTGTGGTGCTATAAAAATAAACGACTGAAGTCTACTTAAACTTGGGGTCCAAGGGAGGATGCTCTGGCACATTTTTTGGCCAGCTTAGATAGATTAATTGAGAAATACAGTGATTTGTATTTTTGATTGATTAGATAACATTAGCTTTCTATTTTAGTTAATTTTTTTTAACAATATAAGCTTATAAAACATATATGTTTTTGTCTTGTTTCGTGTCAATAAATTGTTTGCTCCTCAATTCATAAATCTACTTGAGCCACAAATTCCTCTAATTCAATATCACGAAGCTAGCAGCTACATACTTGCTACATACTTGTGTGAGTAGGTATTGTAGATGAAACGTGATGTTTTCTAAACACTGTGTTCCATTTAATTAACCCACTCAAATTTGCAACAATGTCCTAAACAGCCATTCTTTAAACTTAACAAGTCTAGACATTGTCAAAGCACAGAATTGACATTGCTTGTGCATTTTATGCAGCGGGGGTTTCGAAGCAGAATTATCCTTTTACATGACAAAAAGTGAATTAAATGCAAAATGCCATCAGCGACATTTATTTTGTAAATGGAATATTTTCTCAAATCATGCTGCAGATAAGCAATCTTAAAACTAGAGGAATAAAAGAAAAATGACATTTCAGAAAGAAAAAAAATCTGCTGTAGTTTCCACAGTCTTATTTCAGAAATCCAATGGGGGTTATTTATTTTACATAAGGTATAAAAGCGTAAACGTGTAACCCACAGTGGATAAGCCGCAATTAGCTTTAAGAGATCTACTTTTAAGTTAGATAAAGGTAGCTAACTTCTTATTAGTTTGATTGGTTACTATGGGTGACTGCAAATTTGAATTTTGTAAATAAATAACACCTATTTCTAATTAATTAGCCCCTGGGAGGAGTTGGGAGGAGTGAGGGTGTTCTTTGCAAAGTACAGATTAGGGGAATTGGCATCAGAAATGCCCATGCATAGTGCAAAAACCGCACAGGAATTTCCACTCCAGCGAAAGGACTTGACTGGTACACAAGTTCTAAGCTGACAGAAATAGAGTCTTGCCCTATAGTATAAATGGGACACATTTTGCCCTTTCCTTTTGTGCTAAGGTCTCTGTACAGCGCTGCGGAATTAGTAGCGCTTTATATATAGCTGACGATGATGATGATGATAAGGTGGATAAGGACAGTTCTAGGCACACTTTGCTCAATGTGAGACAAATCTTCAAATACACAAAATTGTCACATTTAATACAGACATTTCCCTGATGTCCCCTCACTCTTATGATTAATTTCAGCCATCAGTGAGACTAAACCGAGCAGTAATTTAGGGGAAAAACTGAAATTTTATTTAATGAAAGGGATTGTCCTAAAGTGGTTAGACTGGGCATTTACACTTTTACTGTTTGTTTTTTATAATTATGAAACAATGTTATAAAAATCAGTAAATAGATCCCTACACAAGGTTTACTATGGGGCAAAGCAATCCTCTGTTCTGCCCGCTATGAACAACGTATTAGCAGAGAGTGAAGGGGGAGCAAAGACAGCATGGTAGAGAGTGAAAAGGGGCAAAGGCAGCATGGGAGAGTGTGAAGGGGGCTAAAGCAGCATGGTAGAGTGTGAAGCCGGGCCAAATCAGCATGGCAGAGTGTGAAGGGGGGCCAAAGCAGCATGACAGAATGTAAAGGGGGGGCCAAAACAGCATGGCAGAGTGTGAAGAGGGGCCAAAGCAGCATGGCAGAGTTTGAAGGCGGTCCAAAGAAGTATGGCAGAGTGTGAAGCAGCAAGGAGGGAGCAGTGTGATCATAAGGAGGCACAGCATGGTGATGAAGGGGCACAGTAATGTGTGTGTGATGGCACAGCGGGCTTGTGGCAATGTCATGTGTGTGTGGTAGGTGATGGCTAACTAATGGGTGCTATATTGTTTGTGGGGTGATGGTGGGGCAATTTAATTTTATAGTGGGGACTATTAATGTAAGAGGGATTGCTTGGGGGCTATTAATTGAATGTGTGGCTGAGTTTGAGGAGCATGAGGTCTATTTATTAAATGTGAATATGAATTATTTAATGGCAGTGACGGTTGCGGGAAATAGGTATATTTATTATACGTAAATGCCAATAATTTATTGCTGGGGCTATCTGGAGGGAGGGAAATAGGTTTATTAATTAAATGGGAATACTATTACTTTAATGTTGGGGCTGGAGGACGGCCTAAGTATTAATTGTGGGTCCTACTGATTTAACGCCAGGGCTTGTTGGAATTTTCGAAATGTATCCATTTTTTTTCCAAATAGGGTCCCCGACATTCCAGGATCCAGGCAAGTCGCAACTAAAGAAACCAGCAGCCACAGGTGTTGAAAGTGAGAAGAATAGGTAGAACAGTCTGTCAAAAATTTATATACACACTGCATTCTTTATATACTACACTATGGTGCTAGCTGTCCTTCATGGGCTGACCACTCCCCCTCTACTGACTGGTTTTGCCTCTATGATGACTGGCTACACCCCCTCTGGTGGGCCCCTAGCATTGCAGTCCTCCGGTGGGCTCTGCCTACACTAAACCTTTTTTCTAAAAGCACTTTGTTCCCCAATAGCTAGTAAGCAGTACAATTCACTTCTAGGGGTATCTTTACTAAACTGCAGGTTTGAAAAAGAGGAGATGTTGCCTATAGCAACCAATCCGATTCTAGCTGTCATTGTGTAGAATGTACTAAATAAAGGATAACGATAATCTGATTGGTTGCTGTAGGCAACATCTCCACTTTTTCAAACTGGCAGTTTAGTAAATATACCTCCTAGTCCCTTATCTAGGTATGCATGCCATTTATTTCTAGGAGATTAACAGTAGAAGGAGAGAATGCATTTCAGTTTGTAAGAGGTTGAAGTAATAACTCCAGTGAAGAGGTTTGTGAAATATCTCCTTGAGGATGTTATACTTTACTCTTCAATGTCAATTATATATTGTATGGATAGCAAAAGAATACCATGTATTTCTATGTAAATGTCTCTTTCATGAGATCTCTTTCAAGAGTGTAATGTGCTGGCAACAATGTTATTGCTTGAGTTCAATTTGGAAGCAATAATTGCATGATAAAGCTCCCGACTGCCGAGACCTTTCCCGGAGCAAATGACGAGGGCTTACAATATATTTGGGAATGTATTTCGGAAAGAGATGTTGTAAAATGCCATACTGTCATAGTAAAATGTATAAATTGACATATTTAACAGAGAAAAGAAATGTGTTTTGGATGTTGCAGCTATGTGATAAATGTTGTGAGAAAGACCTGCATTGAGCCAACTTCTTAATAATGGTTACACAAAATCATGATCATACTTGCATAACAATACGTATATCTTCAATGCTCAGGATCAACAAACAATGAAAGGGAGGGCTGCTTCTGCTTTTCAGCCACGCACACAAAAAACCCACATCTTCATTCATTGACAAAGAGCACACTCATTGCCAGACAAATGCTGGCATTCCCAAGCTGCACCTGCTTTTATTCAATCTGGCCATGGAGAAACATTAAAATTAATTCTCCAAGGCTATCAATATCTTCTTCCCTTTCAAACACTATGATACTATTATCCTGAAAAATGATCTGTGGCAAATGAAGTTTAGCAGAAAAATACTATTGGAAATAAGAAAAGTTCTTGTAAAAAATAAAGACTGTATCACTCCTGATGGCTTTTCATTTCTTACTGCTTCAATGTCATAATTTATCTGCTTAAATAAGGCTAGACTGTAAATGTTTCTCCGTATCCCTCTATCCTTTCTTGCATCTTCTCTGCATTTGTGTCACTCTATTGTAGAATTCAACCTCAAAACCAAAATGAATTCCTCCTGTAATGGGGCGAGAAGATAAAATTGCCACAGTGCAGGATTTTAAATTGAGTTATACAATAAGCTAAGAACGATGAATCAATAAGACATTAAATTATTAGACTCTCAAAGGGAATAATGGCAGAAATGCGGTGTGGCTGATTAAATTCTCTAAGCAAACTACTCCAGCTTCACATTTCAAAAGCACAGCCCCAACAAAATCAGTCCCTGGGCTGTCATACCGATTATCTTTGTTTGTTTTCATTTTACACAGCTATTCATTTACACAAACCCTGCTATTCTTGCCTCGTGAAGTTGTGAGGCACCCATCACTGGTCTGTAAAATATTCATGTCCTCAAACAATACTGGCACAAATGAGAAAATGCACAATTATGGCAACACATGACACAACTGGTACCAGCAGAACAATGCTTCTTAAAAAGCGGTCTGTTTCCAGACCATCAGAAGGATAATGCATCTATCAGCCCACTGTGCATCACAGTGTTTTGCACCTTATTAACTCACAACTGAAAAATGTGCATTTATGAAACTGGTACATAAAAGAAAGATGGTGTAACCCACAGGAACCAATCAAAGTGTGTTTGTTATTTGTCTACTACAGTTTAGAAAAAAACAAATATCTGGATGCTATGGGTTTCAATGACTTTTTGGTGCATTAACCTGTAAACTAGTTTTTATAAATGTAAATTGTGCTTACAACATTACTGAATAATTAACAGTTAGCAGATATATCATTATAATTAGTAAAATCAGGTACAACAATAATTCCTTCCATATAATATTTCAGTAGTATAAGCAAAATGCCTAGTACTTCGGCGATAAGGTATTTAAACTTAAGTAGCCTTAATTTAATGTACTGTAGAGCAGATGATACACAATGTGGAACTTAGGTACTTCTGCCTTACAGCACTGGGGTCATGAGTTCAATTCCCGACCATGGCCTTATCTGTGTGGAGTTTGTATGTTCTCCCCATGTTTGTGTGGGTTTCCTCCGGGTGCTTCGGTTTCCTCCCACACTCCAAAATCTTACTGGTAGGTTAATAAGCTGCTATTAAATAGCCCTTAGTCTCTCTCGGTCTGTGTGTGTGTGTGTGTGTATGTGTATGTTAGGGGATTTTAGACTGTAAGCTCCAATGGGGCAGGGACTGATGTGAATGAGTTCTCTGTACAGAGCTGCGGAATCAGTGGCGCTAGATAAATAAATAAATAAATAGATGATAATGATGATGATAGTCTAACAAAGTCTTCTAGGTAAATTTCTTCAGTTCATTCGCTCATGGTTATCATAATGTTTGTCCAATCCTTCCTGAATCTCATATTATCTTGCCCAATAAATGTATTTGACATATGTAATGAAAGCTATATACTAACTATTATTAAAATGAACTGCTTAAAGTGCAGACTGACTCTCAATGATCAATTCTCAGTTACATTACACAAGAGTTGCAGTCAAATGAACTCAAGATATTCTGCAGGCCATTGATGGAAAACACACAAGAAGAGTAATGTATGGCAAGGCAAGTATACATCACAGTTAATAATAATGATAACACATAAATTACTTTTTTAAATAAATAATCAAGTTTAACACAGGAATATATATATATATATATATATATATATATATATATATATATATATACTGTATTTATAGATATACTATATTTAATTAAAATAATACAAAAGAAGGATGAAGCATATATTTATGTATGATATGCCTTTGTTCTATCTGAGTGTGATTTAGGCATTCCAGTGCAATGTAGCTGTCACTCAAAATACTCAGTTTATAAACAAATCAATATAGTTCCAAACCACAGATTGCACTGTGATCACCTGCTTCAAACAATACTAATTAATGTTCTTTTACTAGAATTAATCAATTGTGATGTCAGGTCACCCTTTTGAAGATGGTATTGGTTGTGATGGCTCTTTGTGCATTGTTTTTAATGTATTAAGAACACCTATTTCATATTTTCTACTGCAATTGCCATTAGCTATTTGTTTTTAGATATTACAAATATTAAAATATGATAATACATTCCATTTTTTTTTAAGTCTGTAACATCTATTTCCCACTGCTTAATTTTCAGTGATGGTGACCCATGCATAATGTTATACTGTTTAAGACATTAAGATACAGTATGTTATCATACATATATGTTTTACATATGCTATATATTTAGGCTTGGTGTATAAAATGGCATAGCACCAGTTTATAGGTTGCAGAAGCCATAAAATCAAACATGGTATATGTAGTGTCCATTTTTTCATCAAATGTCATAGTCAAACATAGTCATCAGATTCACATTAGACTGATGATTGACACTCAAACCTTCTGCTGAGACCTGTCAATTGTTGTTGTTACGTGTCAGAGTCAACTCACTTTTTTAATTCAAAAGACACCTGATACCGAGTTGAGTTGATTCAGATATCAACGGTCATTTTCATTTGAAAATTGGGTTGATGCTTATAACTGACAATAATGATTGACAAACTCAAGTTTAGAAATAAGGCATCACTACCAAGTATCAATAGAAGTGGAAAGAATGGGTTGATGTTTGCAAGTGACAAGATGATCAACAAAGTCAGGAATCAGCATAAGTTATTAGTCCTAAAAGTAATTCGACTTTGATGTTTGACTACGTTATTTTTCCTAAAATGAAGACCGTATTGGACATGTGAGCTAGAATTTTTAAACCTTTTTGAAGGTTTCATTTGAATGAAGACAAAATGTGAGTTGCATTATAAAAGTATTTTACTAGAAATATTCACAAATATTTATATATCAGTTTAAAAATCACAAAAATTAGTATAAAAATGTAGCAGTCCAATTCTAAAATTACATTAGAAAATGTAACCTTAGATTAACTGCTCATTAATTTTATATAGAGTAATTAATTGATCAAAAATGTGATGTCAGAATGATTTGGAAGAACCTTAATTTAAGGAGTTGCTAATGGTTTTGAGAGCTTTTGGTGACCCCTTTGTGAATCGAAACAGATATTTTCAAGGTCAAATAATACTTGCTTTTAAAGTGATTCAAATTATTTGAGAAAGCTAATGTACTGTATAATTGGGTCAATCAAAATATTGGGAGGAGTTTATCACTAAATATATTAAAATGCAATGCATTTTGATAAAGAAGAGGGACAAACATCAAAGCAACTGCACTATATTCCTTGATTAAACAAAGATACCAGTGATTATAAAACTCCAGGTATGTCAAAATCAGTATAAAATTATTTTGGTCTGTATTCTACTTGATTGAACTATAACTATAAAATAAAATCACAATAGTAAAATAATACAACTGCAATAAATATTTATAGTGCAATTTTGTTTATTCAATTACATGGTCCATGTATTATTTATTCCACAAAGCATTTACTTTTATTCTAGAGAAACAAAACCAAGAGACCAATGTTAATGTTACTGACTTCTTTTCAAGTAGTCAGTATACTGCTTCAATGACATGCATGGCATACAATAACTATTAAAAGGTACGCATCTCCGAGTTTACAATGCCTCCCATTGGCCACATACACAGTTTCTCCTTTCACTAAAGATCTCACATGTTATATGTACAGTATCCATATCTCAATCACATGCCATAGTCAAACGTCAGAGTCACACTAGTTATAAGTTATAAGACTGACTCAAAGCCTGATGCTAATACCTGACAATCGTCACTGTCACTTGTCAGAGTCAACCCAATTCTCCAAAAGAGATCTGAAAATCAGTTTAGTTGACGAGTTACAATGATAATTCACAAATTTGGGTGTCAGGCACCAGCTGTCATTTCAATTGGTAACTTTAAATGCCGTAACTAAAAGGATGGAAGAAGATCTGTGCATTTACTTTAAGCATAATATATTTCAATAATATATAATATATTTCAGCAAAAAAAAAATCATTATACCCAAGGAGAAAACATTTACTCAAAAGATTTTTGTAAAAGGACAAAAGATACTACATAACCACTTCATCGCTGAGGATTTTCTCACACCTGTGCTGAGTGTTAAGAAAAGCAGGTAATTGCTGTTTTTGTTTTGGCTGCTGCAGTGTACCTTAGTATGTCATCCTCGATGAGATCACACGATCTCCACTCAACTGGAGCTTAATCTGACACCTGCCCTGATTGACTGCTGCTTTTAAAAACTTGTCAATTTCCCAAAACTATTGCCTGTTATAACGTTCACATGCTAGCTTCACTGCACTCCTATTTCTGTGTTTATTCTGCTTTTGTCTGATTTTCGGTTTTAACCTGTGCCTGTGACCTGACCACTCCTGGCTGTTGCCTGGATTAACCTACATGTTTATGACTCTCACTACGTATATTACTGCCTAGACCAACTTTAGCCTGTGTTTGTCTCTGTCTTTTTGTCTGTGATACCACTTCCCAGCCACCGGATCGTGGTTATTGCTATCTGCTCGGTCAGACTTTCCTGTGTCAGCTGTGATACTCATTCATTCATCTGGATATATAATGCAACACTTGCACTATGTGCCCAGCACCATCTCCACACAGGCCACAAATGGCATTATATCTTATCCTTTCATTTGATATATTAGGTGTTACAGCTCTACTCTAAACTGCAAAGCTGTTATACTAGCAAGAGTTCCTACTGCATCCTAATGCATCTCAGCATATCTGCTTTACCTTATACAGGTGTATTCTGCATTCCTGTTGCAATAGATATCTTTGCTTTCAATCCCACTACCAAGTCCCCTGTGGAGTCTACCTATCTCAATTATGTTATGAGAAATCGAGCTTAAGCCCTGGGGACAACCAAGTATCGGCAAAAATATCTGGTTTCGTGAGACCGGGGGTTGCTATAAGTGAAGTTCTCCTCTACAACAATTTCTTATAACTTAACTAGTCTGGTGATTTGTGACATTGAGCCTAATGGCCTAATGCACTTTTCTGGTTGGTCACATTTCAACATTAATATCAGCAACTGGTTTATGCAGTACTAACACAAATTATATCTCATAGTTTTTTCAGAAGACTTTAAACTTTCAGAAAATACTATTATACCTCCTAATATGGCAAAGAAAATCTACCCAAAATGGACAAAAAAAGTGTTTGTTTTTTTTAAACTAAAATTGCAAGAAACTGAACTAAAAGCAAATGTGTATATTTTTTTCTAGTTTGTAGGTCTTGATTTGGTAGTAATATACCTTTACAAAACAGGATTGTAAAACATAGGTTTTCATAATAAAATTGATAATGCATATTTTTTTGCTAGTTAGTTTGCTAGTCTTGAATGAAATGCATAAATAGGAAATGTGTAGGAGTAATATGGGTAGCCCATTTGTAACTAGACAGCCTACTAATCCCCAACCTCTACTAATACATATTGCATGGTGACATCTATTTATAGAACTAATTTACCAATAGAAACACGCACACCTAACGACAGAAGTGTTTACTTTTGTGCCCACGGGCATCCATGGTATTGTTAATTATCTGAACCCCATCAGAGCTACAGATAGGCACTTTATAGGTATATTTGCAGGACAAGATCCATTCGACAAGGTCTGTATCTTGTCCATTGCATGGATAAGTTAAGAGGTAAATTAACCGACAGATATAGCAAACACTCCATACAGGAATTTATTAACTGTGAGACAAAAGGAGTAATTTACCTCCTAACTTGTCCATGTAATTGGGTGTAAGACCAGCCAAACTTTAAAATGCTGCATCCTAGAACATATGGGATGCATCCGTAATGTCATTACGGCATGGCAGTTTGTTGAATTGGCCTCTCAATTCCTCAGATCTCAATCCAGTTGAACATATGTGGGATGTGCTGGAAAAACAAGTCTGAGCTATGCCGGCCCAACCTCGCAACCCACAGAACTTACAGGAGTATTTCTGGGTCAATGGGTTCTATCCAACTAGGGTACTGAGTGTGGAGTTGGTTGTCTAAGTCCAAAGACATAGCTTAATGTTGCTGTATGTGGTGGAGAATTTAGATCTCCATTGCGAATAGACAGATGTGAATGAATAAACATTATTTGTACAGTGCAGTGTAGTATGTTGGACTATATAAATATATAGAGAAGTCGCATAAATCTGATGCTAGAATTCGTGTACTGTAACATTGAGGGTGTAATTTTAATCATGCTAATCATCTTACTGAAGAGGTAAGGGTTAATTGGTTTCTATTTTGGTAGGCCTAGTAATAATTATTGTGACAATATTTTTCTTTTGTAGTATATGCCACCTATATACATATAGTATGTTTATGGCAATTTGTGTAAGGAGTGACACTGCAATCTCAGGCAGCAATATAATTATGCCCACCACTGTGTAGCTAATTAACCGGTGTTCTAGCAGAGGTTTATGCTCTCACTTCATTGCACTTATATACTTCCTGCTAAACATTCGTGTTTAAACAAAGAAGGAAGTTACAAGTACTTGTGAACTGTCCATCTTTGCTGCTGATGAAGACTTATCATAAACCAGGCACAAATGCTGGTAATACAGAGGCGGATGCATCTTGACTGCATACAGCTCTGCATATAGGCGGAAATACGCTTGTTTTCAGTGCTCTTTTTTTAAAAGTAATTTACTCCCTTTTTATGTTCAACTCTGCACCAGCCCCAGTGTGTTAACCTCTGTTCCCTTACCTTAATCCTCGTTTTAGTATTGTACATAATCATTCGTAATCATCCGGCCTTTATCCCCAGTCATATCTCCACCCGGCTAATGATTCTGTTGCTTCAAATTTAAAAAGATTAAATCATGTTGACCAGCTAATTATATAAACCAACTTGATGGTGATGTCACACAAATATCTAGTCACAGGGTTGTGACTGACATTTGTGGACCCAATCGCTACTTAATAAGGGCCCCCGTGTACTGCCCACATATACATAGGGAAGGCGAGCCCCCAAAGCTGCGTGTCCCATTGCAGCTCCAGCCCCTGCACTTGTGGTAGTTATTCACAGCAGATAACATGTAAATGTGTATGCTTCACAATTGCATTTTGTCCAAAAAAATATTGCACTGTTATGGAAACAAATCTGTTGTTCTATTTTGTGTCCTAACTGTGAATAGAGGTTCCCAACAGCTGTGCTAAGTGTTCCAAAATGCAAGGAATGTGTTAAGGTACTACAGTTACTTCTCTCTATTGAAACTCTGAAGGGGTTGTCACTTCAGACTGGAAATACCAGTATTTTACAGCTAAGAAAATATAGGCATTCTTTTGAACAATCTCAAAATGTATTTGAGTGATGGCATGTCAGCTGCAATGACAGGTAAAATTACATTTCCTTTGCTACTGTATGAGTAGCAGGGCAAATAGGACAGGCAGGTGAAATGCACTTTTTCTGTTTTTGGTGAGTAATCATACTTTTCCACTTACAATTTTACTTTTAACTTTGCCTTTTTATGACCTGCCAATGACTTTCTAACAGAAATAAGTATGTGCAGACAGCATAAGCACTTTTAGTCCTAGCAAGCTTTGCTCTTTATTTCTTAAAGTTGTTTTTCTAATAGTGTGTAATTTAACAAAGAACTGCAATCATGGAATAGGAAAAAAGCGAAAATGTGCAACAATAGCAGCAATCAAGTTTAATATTTTATAATGTATTGAAATATGTATTACTATGCCGTTTTATGTAGGGATGAAATATGCTATTGGTGATTGGAATTGTCAGTATTCTTATCTTTTGTATTTTGGACATTTAGGGATCTCTTTATTAGGGATGTGCACCGGCGACTTTTGAGGTCTCGTGTTTTGTGTTTTGGATCCGGATTTTCGTTATTTTTGAGGTTCGGATTTGTCTCGCAAAACACTTGACGAAAGGTCTCGGTTCGGATTTAAGGTATTGGATTCGGATTTTTTTTGAAAAAAACATAAAAAGTTTAAAAATCAAGTTTTTGGGCTTATTTTCACTCCTAGGCTATTATTAACCTCAATAACATTCAATAACAAGCATTTCCACTAATTTACAGTGTATTCTGAACACCTCACAATATAGTTATTAGTCCAAAACGTTGCAACAAGGTATCTTTCTGGACTGCGTAGAGGAGTGGGTCACCACAATATATATTAAAAACCCTGAACTTTTATGATTCGCACCAATAATTGTACCTGGACTGCGTAGAGGAGTGGGTCACCACAATATATTAAAAACCCTGAACTTTTATGAATCGCACCAATAAATGTACCTGGACTGCGTAGAGGAGTGGGTCACCACAATATATATTAAAAACCCTGAACTTTTATGATTCGCACCAATAATTGTACCTGGACTGCGTAGAGGAGTGGGTCACCACAATATATTAAAAACCCTGAACTTTTATGAATCGCACCAATAAATGTACCTGGACTGCGTAGAGGAGTGGGTCACCACAATATATTAAAAACCCTGAACTTTTATGAATCGCACCAATAAATGTACCTGGACTGCGTAGAGGAGTGGGTCACCACAATATATTAAAAACCCTGAACTTTTATGAATCGCACCAATAAATGTACCTGGACTGCGTAGAGGAGTGGGTCACCACAATATATTAAAAACCCTGAACTTTTATGAATCGCACCAATAAATGTACCTGGACTGCGTAGAGGAGTGGGTCACCACAATATCTTAAAAACCCTGAACTTTTATGAATCGCACCAATAAATGTACCTGGACTGCGTAGAGGAGTGGGTCACCACAATATATTAAAAACCCTGAACTTTTATGAATCGCACCAATAAATGTACCTGGACTGCGTAGAGGAGTGGGTCACCACAATATATATAATAAGAAAACCATCAACTTGTTTGATTCGCACCAATAAATGTACCTGGACTGCGTAGAGGAGTGGGTCACCACAATATATTAAAAACCCTGAACTTTTATGAATCGCACCAATAAATGTACCTGGACTGCGTAGAGGAGTGGGCACTGGGCACCACAATAAAATATATAAAAAACCTTCAACAGGTCTGCATTACACTACACATACGGCTGCTCCTCCATCCTCTCCATCATATACATGTTGGAGTTTTAGCGTGTGACAACCTCTTGTTTTTGATAATGTCAGTGCATTTTGAATATTTTTCAATTTGCCCCACACAACTGAATGTACTTTATCTATGATACGCATCTATCTATCTTGACTGCGTAGTGTGGTGGCCCCGGTACACAATTTGGTACCGAGGCCACAATATAATTAAAAAACCCTCCACGTGTCGGAATTCCACCAAACAAGTATCTGGACTGCATAGTGGGGTGGCCCCGGTACCCAATTTGATACCGGGGCCACAATACCTCCTCAAAACATGCTCCAGACAATTCGTCATTGACAGACCCCAGACAGACAGGGTCGTAGTGTTATTGTTTGACTTTGTAAACCCAAAAAAATGTCCCTGTTGCACTTGCACATAGTCGTGCAATGAAGACTGACTTTTTCATTTAAAGGCACGATCTTTCAAGTGTAGTGTTTGTAAGTCTAAGTCATATTATACTTTTGGTAAAATTGGTTTTTTTTGTTCCTCTTTATGGTAATTAATTAGTAATAGAATTAAAGTAGGAAATAGAATTAAATAGAATTAAAGTAGGAAATAGAGTGGTATAGAGTTGTAGTGTGGTATAGATAGAGTGGTCCACACAATATAATAATAAAACCCTCAACTGGTCTGAATTCCACCAAACAAGTATCTTGACTGCGTAGTGTGGTGGCCCCGGTACACAATTTGGTACCGAGGCCACAATATAATTTAAAAACCCTCCACGTGTCGGAATTCCACCAAACAAGTATCTGGACTGCATAGTGGGGTGGCCCCGGTACCCAATTTGATACCGGGGCCACAATACCTCCTCAAAACATGCTCCAGACAATTCGTCATTGACAGACCCCAGACAGACAGGGTCGTAGTGTTATTGTTTGACTTTGTAAACCCAAAAAAATGTCCCTGTTGCACTTGCACATAGTCGTGCAATGAAGACTGACTTTTTCATTTAAAGGCACGATCTTTCAAGTGTAGTGTTTGTAAGTCTAAGTCATATTATACTTTTGGTAAAATTGGTTTTTTTTGTTCCTCTTTATGGTAATTAATTAGTAATAGAATTAAAGTAGGAAATAGAATTAAATAGAATTAAAGTAGGAAATAGAGTGGTATAGAGTTGTAGTGTGGTATAGATAGAGTGGTCCACACAATATAATAATAAAACCCTCAACTGGTCTGAATTCCACCAAACAAGTATCTTGACTGCGTAGTGTGGTGGCCCCGGTACACAATTTGGTACCGAGGCCACAATATAATTTAAAAACCCTCCACGTGTCGGAATTCCACCAAACAAGTATCTGGACTGCATAGTGGGGTGGCCCCGGTACCCAATTTGATACCGGGGCCACATTACCTCCTCCAATTTCCAAGTGTAGTGTTTATAACATCTTAACACTACACTAATTCTAGCACGTCAAAACCTCTTGTTTTAAATAATGACAGGGCATTTAACTTTTGATTTAATTTATTGAATTTGTTGGCATTTTCTTTTACTTTTTGAACATGGCAAACGACTGTTGAATGGTCACATAATGCCAAAAAAAAAGGTGCAAGATGGAATTGTCCTTGGGCCCTCCCACCCACCCTTATGTTGTTGAAATAGGACATGCACACTTTAACAAACCAATCATTTCAGCGACAGGGCCTACCAAACAACTGTGGCTGAAATGATTGGTTTGTTTGGGCCCCCACACCAATAAAACAATTCATCTCTCCCTGTACAAACTAAACAGGCTCTACTGAGGAAAGATGTCGTCCTTATCCTCAACCTCTGATTCCTCTCCCCCTACAGTGTGTACTTCCTCCTCCTCACACATTATCAATTCGTCCCCGCTGGACTCCACAACCACAGTCCCTCTGTACTGTCTGGAGGGCAGTGCTGTACTTCATTGAGGAATTGATTATTCATTTTTATAAACATCATTTTTTCAACGTTGTGAGGAAGCAACCTCCTTCGCCGCTCACTGACCAGGTTCCCCGCTGCACTAAAAACTCTTTCCGAGTACACACTGGAGGGGGGACAACTCAGTTAAAAAATAGAGCCAGTTTGTACAGGGGCTTCCAAACTGCCTTTTGGAGTTCTACCACGTCACTACCTCTAGTTAATTTAGATTGCAAGGCTTGTAAATATAAATACTTTGAAGATAAAAAAAAGCAGGCTGCACAGACTGTGGAGCTAGAAAGTGAAATTAAATGGACCACGTTACTTTGGTGGCTATCTATGCCCCCCCCCCCGCCCTACACTTGTAGTTGAATATAAATAAAGCAGCCTGCATAGACTGTAGAACTAGCAATTCAAATATACAAAGAAATGGACAAAGGCAGTTTGGTATCTGTCTGCATCAGATCCCCTCTCCACTAGGAGTAAAACAGAAAACTTTTCAGCCGTTATATAATCTAGAATATAAATAGAAATTGAGAAATGCAATTTGGTATCTGTCTGCATCATAATCATCAACATCCTCCTCAGCGCCAGCTACATCAATATCCTCCTCCCAGTGCACAACATTCACACCTTCATTAGCCAAATCTGTAACTGGACTGTGGGTGATCCTTCCAGCATATGCAGAGGGCGTGCTGCAAATGCTGGATGGAGTCACCTCTTCCCGTACAGTGATGGGAAGGTCAGGGTTCACAACCAACAACACCCTTGGACTCGCCTTGGGGATTTGTGATGTCATCTGTTTAGAAGGCAGAGTTCTTTGCTGTTTTGTTGTTGTTGCTGACAGCATAACTCTCTTAAATTTTTTGTAGGGGGGGGGGAGGAGGGCTTTGATCCTTGGGTGAAGTTGGACCACTAGTCATGAACACGGGACAGGGCCTAAGCCGTTCCTTGCCACTACTTGTCGTAATTGGCATATTGCCAACTTTACGTTTCTCCTCAGATGATTTTAAGTTTCTTTTTTTGCTGTTTTTTGAGAACTTGGGCTTTTTGGATTTTACATGCCCTGTACTAGGAGATTGGGCATCGTGCTTGCCAGACGACGTTGATGGCATTTCATCGTCTATGTCATGACTAGTGGCAGCAGCTTCAGCATTAGGAGGAAGTGGGTCTTGATCTTTCCCTACTTTATCCTCCAAATTTTTGCTCTCCATTATATGTAGCACAAGATACTGCAGAATGTGTGAACTTGGTAATATTGCAGTACCAATGGACTTATAATGCTGGATTGGTTTTGCAAATTTGGTTATAATTATTATATTTTTTTTTTTTTTTTTAATTTTTTATTTTTTTTTTACTTTTTTTTTATTTTTTACAAACTTGGGAATAATGGGGAAATAACTATGCCCTTAGAAGCACAGAGCACAGGACACAGCACCACTGGACTGAACAGGACACGGCACAGGACCCAGCAGCACTACGGAACTCAGCAGGACAGAGCACAGGACACAGCACCACTGGACTGATACTGCAGAATGTGTAAACTTTGTAATATTGCAGTACCACTGGACTTTTACTGCTGAATGTGTGAACTTGGTAATATTGCAGTACCAATGGACTTATAATGCTGGATTGGTTTTGCAAATTTTGTGGTAATTAAAAAATATTAAAGTAGTTTTTGGTATTTTATAAAAAAAACTTTTTTTTATTTTTTTAAACACAGGGGAATATTGGGGAAATAACTATGCCCTTAGAAGCACAGAGCACAGGACACAGCACCACTGGACTGAACAGGACACAGCACAGGACCCAGCAGCACCACTGACCTCAGAAGGACAGAGCACAGCACACAGCACCACTGGACTGATACTGCAGAACACAGCACAGCACAGCACAGCACAGCACTAAACAGCACAGCACTAAACAGCACAGAACTAAACAGCACAGAACTAAACAGCACAGAGGACCACCTAACACACCCTCCCTCTACCCTGATCAATGCCCGAGTGAAGATGGCGGCGACTAGCGGGGAATTTATAGGATCCGAGTATCGCGAGATCCGACAACGGGATTATGAGTCAGAGCCTCAGTTTCACTTTTGAATTTGGCGCCAATACCCGGATCTGTCTCGGATCCGACTCGGATCCGCAACGTTCGGGTGGGCTCGGATTTCAGAAATCCGAGCGCGCTCATCCCTACTCTTTATCAGTCCAGCCAGTGACGACGGGAAACTGAACATCGATCAGCTGCCCTGGTGACATTTCTTTGTGAAATTGCATGATTGAAGATTTTGCAGCGATAGAAAATTTTCATAACTGGGTAACCAGCCTCGGACTGGCCTGCAGGGCAGCAGGACTATCCACCGGTAGGCCCCGACACCTGATAGCCCCGCCCACTTCCTTGGGGGGGCGGAGCAAAGTAAAGATGGTCCTGATCGATTTTCATAAAAACAGAAAGCTCAGACTATCTACTATGATAGCTGTCCACCACTGCTGTCTGCTCCCCCAGCCTCCCAGCTGCTGCTGTAAGCCTCTCAGTGACAGGCAGCAGCTGTGAGATGAGATCGAGGTGAACTGCAGGGGAATGACTCGTGATCATGTGATCGTGACTCTGCTTCCTAGTTCATCAACTTCCTGCTGCTGCTGCTGTGAGAAGAAGGAGGCTCTACTGTTAAGAGAGGCTGTGTACGTACAGTATTTCTATTTCTCTCATCTTCCAATTATTTGTCCTGTTTACATGCATACCTCATATTCATGCTGCTATTACTATTTATTTACATCTTGTGATACCATTTAGCACAGGCACTTGTTACCCACTTGTTGTCCTTTTTCCATCTCCCTTTTTGTGCCTGATCCCTATTTCTCTTTTTCATAATTATTTGTCCTACTTTATGGAAGTGGAAGTAGAGGATATATCATGAAAATACTGGCACCTGAATATTATTCAGTGTGTGTGCAGTGCTCACCTACATATTGATGACATACTTGTTTTAGAGAATGCCAGTTATTCTAATAGGGAAAAATGAATAAAACACTATCAGAAATATATGAGTATATGTTATCAAGTGATTCTTTAAGAACTAATCTAATACTAACATGTCACCAAGGACAGGTTGTTTTGTTGTATTGCTGACAGAATAATTGAGGTGTGGAGAGCAGTCACACCATATTGTTGTTTCTCGCAAGTATCCAAGCAAACATCTGGTATTGTGTATTTGTATAGATGTACATATTTATTTATATATATATATATATATATATATATATATATATACATACACACACACACATATATATATTCTCAAAGTTTTCTGGTATACAGTGGTACATAGATAGCTAGGTCTGTGTGTATGTATGTATGTATATATATATATATATATATATATATATATATATATATGTATAGCTCAGTGGTTCCCAAGGCATGTGCCGTGGCTCCCTGGGGTGCCTCGGTGATCTCACAGGGGTGCCTCGTGGCCAGTGTTAAGCAAGGCGGGGGACTACTTGGTAATTATTTTGGCTTAATGGTGCCTTGAAAAAATTATGGAGGCCCTAAGGGTGCCTTGAACTGAAAAAGAGGATAGGGTAGGGGGGTTAGTTTTGGACAATATAAAAGCACTACTTGTAAACATAAAATTATACTGTTAATGGGGAGGCTGTTAAACTAAATGAAAAAATGTCCATAACTGTATGTTACAACCATTGATGGTTAATTTATGTGCTTTCATTTAAAAGCTGCTGTTTAATTTTCTATTTCTAATGTATAGATTTGTATTTAATCATACATTTGTTTATCAGTATAAATAAAGGTTATTTATTGATTGATACACATTTCATCTCTATTTTCTTTACGTAATACATGTGAAATTGACCTGATTTGCAAGGTCCGCTTTTTCTTTATAGACTACACTTGGTGCTATACGTTGTCCTCTGTGGACAGACCACACCCCTTTAATGACTGGCCACACCCCCTCTTGCAGTTGGCCACACCCCAATGTAATGGGCCCCTATCACCGCATTTTCCCGGTGGGCCCTTTATGTCCCAGTCCGACACTGTGGGTAACATAAGGGTATTGTTAAATATACCTCATAGTATCAGAAGTCAGAAAAATAGAGGGATCAGCCATTTTACAGAATATCTAAAAAGTTGTATAAACTAATAAATACTTCAACTTTAGATCATGATACCACTTATTTCAATGTGTTTTCTGTGGACACTATATTCATTAACTATTTTGTTTATATGCAATAAACAAGCAATCCATCAGAAGAATGCAACTATGCACATCCAAAAATCTGTAAAGGTAGCAAAGGGAACATTACTGATGTTAAAAACAAGAGATCTTTTTGCTAAAGCCAAGTAATCTGACATTTCCCATGACAGTTGGTCACTAGAGACAAAATAGAATCATAATTAAATCAATGCATGGAAGAATGGAATGAATGTAGTAAACCACTGCATGTTTTTAATAGAGGTTTCCTTTTACTAAGAAGTGATGAACAGCTAGGATCATACATCACTTCAATGCTGTTCACTGTACTTTTTACCCAGGTTCAATTTACTAAACAGCAATGCTTAATTTTAAACAATGGTCCACTAGATACAGAGCATTGTCTGCAGTTATTTGTACTTACTGTTTATTTATTATGCAGAAAGATTCCTCTCTGTCAGGAAAATAGGGTTTCTTAACTTTTTTTACATATATCCCTGTGCAGGGCCGGACTGGCCATCTGGCACTTCTGGCAAATGCCAGAAGGGCCGAAGGAGGCCGATGGCCACCTGTCACGTGGTGCCGTCTCATGTGATTGCTCGCATAGGCGGCAGTCACTGATTCTCCGTCCGCCAGACAGCGCGCACAGTGCTGCTGCAGGATGTGAGGTGAGACGTCTGAGCATCTGTGCTCGTTTTGAAAGGCACCTGTAAGGTTTGAGACTGCATTTTCTAGTATCACAAAGCAAGAATGTTAATTCTTGTGCCAAGTCTACTGCCTATGTAACCAAGAGTATTGTGCTGGAGAGTAAAGTTGTTTATGTCTCACTTTTTATGCCTGAAAGTTGACAAGCAGCAACACTTTTGATGAAACATGCAATTTATAGCATCTAAGCCTGTTTGTGTGCTACCTTTAAGCTAATTTGCAAATCACTGCTATTTGTCTAAAAACATTTAAATGTATCTGATTTTCTTCAGCCCCAAGGGTTAACAGCTTGAACAATGTAGATGTGGTCATACAGCTTTCCTGGCTAGCTGGCTACCTGCCAAGGTCACTTTTTGTAAATAGGTTATAAAGAAAAGAATAGAGGGGGTGGGTGGGGGCGCTGGGAAAGCCCATACTACAGTCTGATCTAGCTCACTTGATAAAGATCACCTGGATTCTAATTCACACCAGTAGATACTAACGAAGTAAGATTAGTGCGTGCTTGTTTCTACTATAAAACAGTTGAAACATTGGGGGTGAAAATAATTTCCAACCTATTGCTAATACACAAATAAAAAAGTGTGGATTTGCCTTAGTTATGCTAGTATAGTGGTCAAATGATTATTAAATAGCAGTAACTTTTTTGCCCTGTAGAAAACTAGATTGCAATCACTGCAAGAATTCTGCATTCATATTTACGAAACTCTGCCAGTAACTGTCCACCACTCTTAACTAGGTATTTCCACATCATTGTCTTTGTTCTGCCCGTATAAGTGGGATTTGGAATTTTAAGAACTGATGGTCATAGGAATGTTTAGAATTCTACTCTAATTGGTCCATTCAAAAATGCCGATTGACTAGTATTTCAACTAGTTTAGGCAAATTTTGCACAAAAAAATATTGCTCCGTGAGGAATAGTAAGTTTCAAGTGTTGCAAATGTAGATAAGTGGCACCTGTCAACAAACTATGTATTAGTAAAACAAATTATGTTTCTTTGTTTATTTTCAGATAAAATATATACTACTATAGATATTAAATGTATTAGTATGATTTTACAAATCCGAGACAATGATATGCATTTGTTGATTTAAATTACATTGCCAATTAGTATAATATAATGGGTTCAACCAACCTCTGTGTTATACAGCTGATTATTGTATTTTGTTATATGCTGCTTATAATACCTTGCTTCAGTCTATTATGTATTTACTGCCAGGAATGTGGCTGCCCATAGGTTTTGTATCTACTGAGTTCATACAGATTTGGATTTTAAAGTATACTCAGGGCCTCATGTAGGGTTGTACACAATTTCCGTCTAAAACACAAAAAAGAAATTCTATCCAAAAAACCCTGATTTTACAAGGGAATGTTGAGCCATATGCATATAACGTGTACTTCTAACAGTAGTGCCTGTGTATTTGTCTAAAATGATAAATGTAATGTATAATTATAATGTATGTATCAATGCCCCATGTTGGCCACACCCACAACACAATGAGGTCACACCCTGTTCGGCGCCGTCGTTGCGCGGCGGCATATATTTTTTCCCCTACTGGAACTGAGGTGGGCCTGTGTACCTTAAATGCCAGGGCTGATTTTTAGTCCCAGTCCGGCCCTGTCCCTGTGTTGAAACTGCTTGCAAACTACCCCCCAAAGTATTTCCGTGAATCATAAGTATAACCTAAGTAACCAGTACATTTATACAAAGTGACTGCTTATGCATTTAATGCTTTAAAATATCCCTTCTGATAAGTTTTGTATAGGTTTAATAAGTAATAAATGTTGTGTTATTTTGGGTTATATTTCACAGAGAAAAGTAGCCCGTGAATGTGAAGTATCGCTTGAGGTGCACAGGTTGAGAACATAAGATATAGATGTAGCGAGTCTCAGTCATTGATATGGGGTAACTAGTCACATGGGTCTCATTATGATATTTATTTACTTGGATGCACCTAATCCTTGTGCCCAGTGCTAGTCGTTTGTCAAATAGCAAAAAATAGCAAAGGATACCAGATAGTTCTTCAAGAAAACACACTATGCATTATCAATGTTGGTTTCTATATCTTTGCCTTGTGAATTCGGGAAATGGATGTATACACCCAAGTAGCAGTGTCAATGTGTGTAAGTAACATATTATACTACTATTAAACCCTTTTTTGAAAATGTTTTCTTTGGACTGTCACCAACTACCTGTAAGTAATGATTTCTGGTGCTTAGTCCTCACAGGTTGAGGCTTCCCTGATGGTGAGTTTACTGCCTAATTACCGAACCTCTGCAGCAGTATGTGGAATCATTTCCTTACAACCATGCAAAACCCTCACATGCTTAAGAAGCAGCTCACAATCTTCTAGGTTTATATGCATGTGACTTTTAAAGCATGTCAATCAGATTTGACCATGTTCCACTTACATGAATTCCCTACAGGTGAGTGCAGTGCAGGCGCTATGTCACATCAAATAATGGATGGCAAGGCACTAATTACACATAAATTACATATAAACTACTTATTACTAAATGTTTGGAACGGTCTCCATGTAATCTGCTTCTATAGTTTACATGTGCAAAATAACATTATAGGGCAGCTAAACAAGTAGAATTTCTTTGTATTATAAATGTTATTTATCAACAGATGTAATTTCTAAAGGTCAATTTCACAAAATAAGTAATTTATACAAAAATCAGTAGAACTAAAATGACTTAAGATTGTCTACAAGAATGTAATACATTATTTGCCACACACACACACCTATCTATCTAACTATCTATCTACATACATTATATATACAATGGTCGAAGTGGGACTATATACATTGTTATACCATACTGCCACTTCTCATACTACTTTCATTGAAATTAGGCACTTAGTTACAATGATAATTCACAAATGTGGGTGTCAGGCACAAGCTGTCATTTCAATTGGTAACTTTTATGCACTGCTCATGCTCAGAAGACAATTAGTGAAAGGAAGGACCATGAAGCTTGCCAGGGAAGGGTCAGAATATCCCGCTCCTACAATGCTCGCCAATAGGGTACAGCAGCTAATGCCATCTTCAGGGTCAATCTCTGAAAAGGTAAGCTTTTCAGACCTTGACAAATTGAGAATTATGAGCACAGTGTCATTATGCAATAGCTAACCTGATGCAGGAGATATGTCTGAAGTCTGAAGTCTCCTGCGCTTGGCAGAAATAGCCATCACCCCATGGTTTCAGGCTTGATAAATAAGCCCCTATGACAGTGAACATACAGTTCCACTCTTAACGCAGGGTATGCACTGAACTAGGATCAGGAAGTAGCTGACCCTAGTACAAATGTATGTTTTATTGTGTAATCGACTTCCATACATACAGGAGGTGCTCAACTTTACTCAAGCAAAATCTCTCATATTGTTTAGAAATTATATATTTCCAAAACCAGCTACACAATATAAACAAATATTTTTAAGTCCTTATTTATTAGTATAGGTAGCCCTGATTCTTCTGTTTGAAAGTAAGAATTCCATATATTCACCTCTAACTGGACAAAGAAGACACACATGCATTTGTCATGATCCAGAGAGGTATTTACCAAATAAATACAGTTGAAAGCCCTCAAGTGGAGCACTAAGAAGCAATACACAGTACAGAGGTTGATTTAGCATAGTTTAATTTTCATTAGTGAGACCTACAAAAGGATTAATAAAAGGATAATAAATCGAGGGACTGAATAATAGATAGTGACTGCAAAAAATAAATATTTATTAAAGAATGTTTCAAATTTGAATCAACAAAGTGAATCACCAATATACGGAAGTTTGCATTATAGCAATGAAAAAAGCGTAGACATGTTATTAAAACAATGCTGAATGATACTGTGTTTTCCATTTAATTACATTATGCTCTTAGTACACTGGGAATGGATTGATGCTGATGGTGACAGGTGTACTGCTAAAAACATTTGTTATAATATACATACACAAACCAAGATTAACTATGTTTTACTTTCAGGAAGCAAGTGTATTGTTTCTCTCTATATAAATATTTTAAATTGGATCAGTAAATGCTTCATAGTGTAGTACTTTCTCAATGAAATATTGATTTTTCTATATACAGGCAAAACTATTTGCAATTAAAAACAACCTTTCTTTTTAGGTCATAAATCAAATCCTTCCTGGAACTATGCTGGAACAAAAATCACCATCTGTGTGAAACCTAATTTCTCCTAACAATGCAATATCCTTTAATGATAAATCTACTATTAGAAGCCAAATACACAATATTTCCAATATTAAAATATCTAATGCTATATAGGGTAGGAAAAGGACCAGCTGAATTATTTAAGCTCTGGAAGTACTTTGCTAGGCAGCTTGTTTTGAATTTACTGGAATTTGTGACTTTATGATACTATTATACCACATTATACCAGTATTATACCACAGCCCAGCACCCTGGATGATGATGAGGATTTGTAAATAATTTTTAACTAGGAGGATTTGTTATGTTAACATTTTATAATCATTTGTGTTGTTGAAGCAAAGGTTAATTTCATTTGCACTTCAAAGTGTTGTATTTGATTTATTAATATAATAATGACCTAAAATGGCATGTTTCCAGACCATATTCAATGTTCAATGCAATGGCAAGCAACCTGAAATTTTCAATAAGAGTACAAACCTGCATACTGATTGCCTCAGAAGGGAGCTGATATCCATGGGATAGTCCATTTTTGGTGTGCTGAGGTGTGTGCTATTTAGCCATTTGGTGTCTTTTCACCTAAATGTAAGCATGACTGGGTGATTAGGGTGTGACTCTTCCCAGGCTGGGTGCTGGTGACACCAGGGGGGTTGGGAAAATTTTGTCTGACTTTTTAATACTGTACATGTGCTAAACACACATATGTACTGTAGATGCCCGATCATGAATACTTCAGAGAATATGTAAAAATCAGGTAACTGCAAATATAAAAAACAAAATTGCCCATCCTAAAAACACAGTATATACTTCTTAAATCTCATTAAAATATCTGGTACTGCAACGTGGAAACAATTCAATAATAGCAATATAGTAAAAGGAAATAACTGTTCTGATTCGCTAGTCACATTTAGGTCCCATGTAGACTACGAATGAACTTCAATCACTTCATGCATAGCCCATGGTATTTATATGCAACTAGTCATTCAGAGTCTAGTCAATCACAATCAGAGGCTAGTCGCTCTTATTGGCTAGTTACGGAGAGATCTGAACTTGCACTTAACTTATATGTTTCTGACTTTTACTCATTACCCCAACCTCCACTTCCCCAGGGTGCCTGACAGAGTTCCAGTGCTATTAAACATGCGGCTGTCTTTTCCTAGAGCATGGAGGCAAACAATTTTTGTGAGGCTGATTCCCCTAGAGAGGCTGTGACCTTGGGTTTCCCCGTCATAGTGTCACCAGCACCCAGCCTGGGAATAGTTAGCACTTTGGGAGAGACATCACGCTGCCCCCCATCCTGCAATAGCAGTGACCAGACAAAGCTATAATCACTGGTGTTGGTTAACGTTGGGGAAGGGGGAAGGACGTTTTTTTTTTTACATATCCATTCTTTGCTAGTAAAGACACATGCTGTTGTTAATTATAAACTTATATATTTACTGCACGTGTCAGGTAGCCACAAGCTGTACGCAGCCTGAAAGGACTATTTATATATATTTATTTATATATTATATTATTATACATATTTATTTATCTTTATATATTTCTTTATATGTGGCCTAATTTACACATTGTTTTATAATCCATGCAGATTATTGCTCCTCAGAGCTGTACTTACATCCACTGTTAAATGAGATCCTAGATCATAGGGGGGTTGGACTACTTCTCTCCCCACAGTGCACGTTCACAGTTCTACCAAATGTCCCATCACTCACGTTCCCATCTTTTGAAGTACATGCTGTTAGGATTTTTAACCGTTCTCGTGTTGCTGTCATCTAATGCCCCCCTGGTCCACACCAACAATTTCTTGAACACTTCTCTGCGTGGCTCCCTCACTTCTTATCCTCTGACATCCCCACCATCATCAACATCCCTATTTCTAATCCACGTTCCAATGCTGCTTCCAAGCTACTCTCTCTAACCTCCACACTTGACCTCTCCCAGTGGATTGAATCCGCTACTCATCAGGATGGCCACTGTCTTGATCTTATTTTCTCTAGACTATACTCAGTTTCTGATTTCCTAACACTCCTTTCCCCCTCTCTTATTAGCTACTCGCTCACCCACAGTTCTTTACCCTCCCTAGTGTCAAACTCTTCCAAGCCTCCTCACAACTGCAGGAATATCAGCTCTATTGATCTTCAACAGTTTTCAACCTCTCTCCAACACCTTCTCTCCCCAATTTCTACATTCTCCTCCCCTGATAGGGCAGTCCCCATTTTCACCAAATCCTAGCAACTACCCTGGATCAAGTGGCTCCAGCGACACTACATACGTCGCATAGACTTCGTTGACGACCGTGGCACACTAAAGTAACATGAATTCTACAAAAACTTTCTCGTAAAGCAGAACGCCATTGGCGTAAATCTTGTACCTGTAATGATTTCATCACATACACTGATTTCTACCACTCCTATAGAAATGCTCTGGACACTGCTAAACAAACATACTTCCAATATGTCATCTATGCATCTATGATCAAGCTTATAACCCCAAATGCCTTTTTAACACATTTAAATCTCTTCTGAATCCTACCACCCCAAATCCTCCAACTAACATCAGTGACCAGGATCTCGCTTCCTATTTCAAGGACAAAATAGATAAGATCAGACTTGAAATGGTATAATCTCCCTCGACAAGCAATCAGCTCAATTCCTTTGTAGCACCCTCTTCATTTGATCCCAAAAATTAAGAGGAAGTTTCTACTCTCTTCTCATCTTCCTACTCTACCTCCTGTCCTCTTGATCTCATTCCCTCACAAATTGGTAGGTCCCTGTCTCCTGTGCTCATTCCCTCTCTAACTAAAATCTGTGCTCTTTCTCTTTCTACTGGTATTTTTCCATCACTATTCAAGCATGCAGTGATTACTCCCATTTTGAAAAAACAAAATTCTGATCCTAACTCTCTCGTAAATTACCGCCCCATCTCTCAGCACCCATGCCCCTTCAAGCTTTGCCTAGACTCGCCTCACACACTTTCTTACAGCAAACAACCTATTGGATCCACTTCAGTCAGGCTTTCGATCTCAACACTCCACAGAGACTGCACTGACCAAGATTGTCAATGATTTGATCACAGTAAAAAGTAATGACCATTACTCTCTTCTAATTTTCCTGGATCTCTATGCTGCATTTGACACTGTTGATCACTCTCTCCTCATAAAAACGCTACAATCCCTAGGTCTTGAAGGCACTGTCATATCCTGGTTCTTATCCTACCTATCTAACTGCTCTTTCAGTGTTAATTTATCTGGATCCACCTCTGCTCCACTTCCTTTATCAGTTGGAGTACCACAAGGCTCAGTCCTAGGTCCTCTGCTATTCTCTATCTACACCACTTCTCTTGGAAAACTAATAAGCTCCTTTGGGTTTCAGTATCATCTCTATGCGGATGATACACAATCTATCTATCCTCTCCTGATCTTTCACCATCTGTGTTATCTCGCGTTACTGACTGTCTTTCTGCCATTTCATCTTGGATGTCTTCTAGCTAACTCAAACTCAATCTTTCAAAAACTGAAATAATAATATTCCCACCCAAAATCAGAAGCTTCCTGCCTGACATTTTTATTTCTATTGATGACCATAAATCCCACCCCGCAAGCTCGTTGCCTAGGTGTAATCCTTGACTCACAACTGTTGTTTATTTCCCACATCAAGTCTATATCTAAAGCATGTTACAAACACCTAAAGAACATTTCCAGAATATGCACATTTCTCACACAAGACACCGCAAAAACCTTACTTCATGCACTCAACATCTCCCGCATCGACTATTGCAATTCTCTCCTTACTGGTCTTCCCAAAGTCAGACCGGAACCTCTACAATCTATTTTGCATGCAGCGGCTAGACTTATTTTCCTTGCAAATCGTTCTTTCTCTGCTGAGCCACTCTGTCAGTCTCTACATTGGTTGCCTATATTTTAACGAATCCAATATAAAATTCTTCAACTAACATACAAGGCCATCAGCAAAATTGCACCGGCATACATTTCCTCCCTTGTCTCAAAATATTTCCCAACTCGACACCTCCGTTCTACACAAGATCTACGTCTCTCTTCCACTCTCATCACATCCTCCCATTCTCGGTTACGGGACTTTTTTCGGGCTGCACCCATTTCGTGGAATTCCCTCCCTTGCACAGTAAGACTTTCCTCTAGTCTTCAAACCTTCAAGCGTTCTCTGAAAACCCACCTCTTCAGAAAAGCTTATTATTTTCCTCAACCACTATCTTAATCTCCCTAGATTACCCTATTACCACCCTCTACACAGCTAACACAAGACAACAACCCTCTGACCAACATTTCCACACACACAGCCCACTCAATACTTTTACCTTTGCATTCTAGCTGGTCCATTGTGCAATATGATGTAGCACATGCCCTTTTGTTTCAAACTCCCAATGTCCTATAGATTGTAAGCTTGCGAGTACGGTTCTCTTACCTCTCTGTCTGTATGTATTACCCAGTATTGTCTTATTAATGTTTGTTCCCAATTGTAAAGCGCTATGGAATTTGCTGGCGCTATATAAATAAATGTTGATGATGATGATGAAAACATCCAGATATTTGCTGTCATTTTCTAACTTGAACTAGACAGATAAATACAAATTACTCACTGGTTGCTTTTGGTTACTGTCAAGTTGTACATTTCTGCAATAAAAATACAGTTTAATTAATCCCATGTTTAGATGCACATTCATTTTGTATTTTTCTATGTGGAATTCTTAATATTTCTGCAAAAAGAAATCAGCTGTGACAAGGATATCACTTCACAGATTTTAAACTGTAGATCACAACTAGTATATTGGCTTTGCTACTAAGTGGTCAGAGAGGAATTCAGTGCACTGCATGAGTTATTGTATAATCATGTGAAGGAAAACCCAAAAGGTTAAAAGGGAGAAAATGTAGGAATTGAATGGCTCAATGGATTGCACTGGGATACAGACCAGCTTAGCTCTAGGCTCATATCTGGCTCATGTGTGTAGTAACTGAAAATCAGTGCTGAAAGCTTTTTAGGTTCAGTATTCCTTTAAACTGTCTCCATTACCAAGCATCCTCCATGGAATTTAAATAAACTGGTGGCCCTAATCAGCTATGGCAGAACTAACAAAATACCAATATACGTAAACATAAAAAGGTCTAGATGTAAATATTCTTAATTACATGTAAACACAAGAAAAGACTATGACATTACTAAAAGGTAAGAAAGGTAAAAACACACATAAAAGAGTTTCTAAATACTAGATCTTTTGATAAATCCAAGGCATATGTTAAGAGCATGATTTCTAAAAACCTTTTGTTGATACTATGATGATACTACAGGTTTTTTGTAGAATAGTTACCTATTTTAAGAACTAATTATTTAATATTTTGCTGTTCTGTATGAAATCATTTAGGGACAGTCGATTATAAGTCAAAAAGGCCAAGCTCAGATTAAGGAATAGCTAGCTCCTGATCCACCCAAGCCATGGGTAACTATTGAGAAACATCCCATTCTTTTCCTCTAGATGATCTTATATTGGCAGAAACAAAATATAGACCTTTAACAGCTACTCCATTAGGAAGCATATGAGCCTTACTTACAGCCTGGAATAACATGTTCTAATTAAACTCAGACTTTACTCTCCCATCACCTCATCTTTCGATTATTGTTTTTTCTAAACTGATCTAACACTTACAACTGTTGTTTTGGCACAACTAGGGTATCACTAAGCTTGATCACCTCTTTGAGGGTAATGCTCTGATTACTTTTGCCAGACTCGACGAAAAGTATAATATTCCTACCCAAGATTTTTACAACAATTTACACTGGATTCAATCTCAGGGCTGCTCCCTGCCCACTCTGAAACTTCGTACTCCTTCCATGAGTCTCCATCTGTCACCACTTAGGTGCACAGGTGGTATAACCTCCTAGTATAAATCCCTCATAAGCTCTATAGACGCACATAAACTGTCTACTCAACTCAAGTGGGAAACAGATCTCCAGCTGTCCTTGAAGGAGGAGGAATGGTGTTACATTTTTCAGAATGTTTTTAAAATGTCCAAATGCATCAATCATTTGGAAATGTTAGATAAACTTATTCATAGAAAGTATTTTAAACCTGGTAGGTTACAAAAAATTCTACCTAATGTTTCTAAATTTTGAGGAATTGTGGTGAGGTTGGGAGCCTTCTTCACATTTTCTGCAGCTTCCCAGATACAAAACCTTTGGACTGATATCTCTGTCTAACTTAACTGGGTTTTAAATGTGTCATTGACCCTCTCCCTGGAGGTAGCTCTTTTACACCACTAACCCCCGCAACTCCAACAACATAAAAGATATGTCTTGGGACATATTTTTATCGCTACTGGAGCTGCAATTCCCCAATACTGGAAATCTCCATCCCATGCGCTATTTCTCTAATAACCACCAAAATTCAAAAAAATTATGACCTGGAGACCATAGGTTTCCAATACACGTCATCTGCTACATCTCCCCTGATTAAATGGCTTGATTGGAGCACTTACTATACTGAACACTTAGCCTTGTCACTTTCCTTCTCTCCTCTGTGAATGTACTATTGAGTTTTTGTTATACCCATGCTTATTCAATTTATGTTCTCTGATATACTTTTACGGCTGTCTCTCTTTCCTTCCTTTCCTGTTCATTGGTCTGTTTCCTGATTTTGATTATTATCTTCCAAAGAATTCAATACAAATTGTATTGTTAAAGTTCATGCATAAAGTTAAGTAAGATGAAAAATACATATGTCCAAGTTCAACTCAGCACTACAGATGCTTGAATTTGTTTCAAAGTGGTTTTTGAACCTGTTGTCAAATTTGCTCTCAAGTTTGAAAATATATTCTAATTTTAAGTAAGACGAAAAGCATTGAGCCAGTTTGAAGACATGCAAGCTTGTTTGAGCTTAAATGGTACTTTGTATAGATGTGTTAATTTGTTTTTCCATGTGAACAGCAAACTCAAACTCTGAATCGCAAAATTAGCCACTGCAGCTGAACCCAAAAAGAAATGGACTTAAAATCATATGTCTTCTAAAATGTAACATATTTATTTTCAATTACAAATAAGAAGTGCAGAGAAATAAGGAAGTGCTGCATTCGGAAATGGATTTGATCATCAACAAGTTGGAGGTCTTGGAACTTGCCAATTTATCCAATTTGTATCCAGTTTGAAAAATTTGAGCATCTACATATAATTTGATAACACCCAATAGGTTAAGTGCTGACTAACAGTTATGGTGTTGACAGAGGTTAATACTCCATCTGTTTTTGCAAACTTTCATCTTCAATGCAATTCATCTAGCTAAGGAAACGGCCTAGTACAATCTGACCTAAGAAGATAACAATCTTTCCTAGCACTATATTAGAAAATATTTCCATAATCAACACACTATATACTATGGAATAATAAAATCTCATATGTTTTTCTATTTTCTAGGAAGACAGCCAGCCAATTCTTCACTATCAATAATATCAGCCAACACTTAGGGGAGCGAATTTATTGCTCCTACTGCAAAGAACCATTTTCACAGTTGAAGGTAAGTATAAAGCACTTGGCATTTGAACTATATTCATGTTTTTGCACAAGCACGCTATTTGCTTGGTTTAAAATGGGCAATAACAAGTATATGTTAAGCTAAACAGATTCATAATGAATGTATATATTTATATTCCATGGATTTCATGGAATGTTCACCATGTAGATTGTGGTAAGAAGAGAGTAAATGCATGCTACTTTTCACTTTATATGGTTAAATTCTTTAAATACTTTATGAAACTTTATGATGTTCCCCTGCAAACATGTATAGATACATTTGCAAGTAAAAGCATATCCTATGCAAATAGTTAACATTCATTAAGTAAAGCATTTTTGTTTAACAATCCTTTTGATGCAGAAGTAAAATGTTATCATTTTATTAGGAAACTTTAGCATTTTCTATTTACATCTCATCAAGAAATTTAAATGCAACAAAATCGATTAAAGTAGACAAATATGTTGAGCAAAAACATACTTGAAAACATATGTCTTCTAAAATGTAACATATTTATTTTCAATTACAAATAAGAAGTGCAGATAAATAAGGAAGTGCTGCATTCGGAAATGGATGTCTCCTATCTGTAAAAATAGTTCATCATAGATAGTAATCCCATGTGTGCCTCTCTGATCAAGACACTTTGTGCAAATCTGTGACTTACAGTGCTTATTCTTCTATTCTTCTAGATTACATGCTCTGATGCAGCATAGAAGAATTAATAGGACTAGGACCACATAACTGTTTAATGAGCAACTTTTACGGACAGAACAAATTTAATATCATGTGAATATCCTGTGGTATTTTATTATTTGTGGAATGTATATATATATATATATATATATATATATATATATATATATATATATATATATAAAGGGCAAGGGGCTCTTGCTGTGAGATATAGCCTGACACAAGTTAGTTTTTGGACACTTGAATAGACTTTGTGGGGCCGTCACAGCTGGACATCCTTGGACAGAGTGGAAGTAGGTATTCTACTGTGCCAGAATTAAGGGGTTTCCACTTACAGGAGTTTTTGGGGAGGGAGGCGTTCTCTCCGGCAGCACCCACAAAGAGAAGCTGTCAGTGAGGGGTACAGAGAGTGTAGGTAAGAATGCAGAGGTAAGCCCCACAGCTATTGAAGGACCAGAAGTCCCAGCTGAATGAAATATTTAGCCCCTTCTTAACCCTTCTCACCAGAGAACCTACCGAGACCCAGCTATCTCAGCTATCTCAGTTGAACCAGGTGGAATCTGTGGGAGTTGGCCTGGGCAATGAATGACCTGTCAGTCAATCTCCATGCTACCTCTTTAAAAGGGAAGGTGTCAACAGCGAGAGTTTATAGTTATTTATAAGGGGTAAATCATAACTGCAGTGTAAGGTTATATCAAATGAATCCATGGATAAATTGAGCTGTTAAAGTGTAAAATGTGAAGACAGAGAGTCTGATGTAAATGTATTTGATGGCTTTGCACATCCTAGTGTGAGAAGATACACCTGTAGCAGCTTCAAAGGGTTCCTGCTGTGAGATATATCCTGACACAAGTTCATTTTTGGACACTTGAATAGACTTTGTGGGGCCAGTCACAGCTGGACATCCTTGCAGCCCAAGGCAGCATTTTGAAGGCCTGTACAGGTGTATTAAAATATGAGCTTCAAAGGAAAATGTCTTCATAGTTCATATTTTGGGAAATCCGGGTGCCACTCCATACTGAGGAGCAGAAATCACACCAGGGTTGTAAATGACAGGTACGGGTGGTATCAGGAAACAGCTAAAATGACATATCTTTGAAAAAGGTATGTCACATTGTCAAAATTTCAACATGTTTGGTATCAAAAAATGGACAGAGTCGTAGGGGATTTATTTATGATAAAATTGGATCGATGTGACGCTCTACAGAAAAGTTAGATCACATAGTAGAATTGGTTAGTAAATCAGGCAACATGCAAATGGTGATTGTAAAAAGTGTCACAGGCCACAACCCCTAGGGATAGAACGAGGTGTGGAAGTGTCTTTAAAAGGCTGAGACCAGGTATAGCAAAGTGTCAGACTTTGGTAAATCAATTCACATTGATAAGCTGTCCATCTTTGTTGCCAATTTCCCTTGGCCAGAAAAGGCAATTCACATAAGTGTCATTCTGAATGTAACCCCTTTTATTTTAGACTGGTTTGCTTTTGTATGTTATCTCAATCTATTAATTGTTTATTAATTATTTTTTATATCCGTATGCCCTGTACTTTTGTATATTAAATCTATAATTTAATATGCTTCGTTCTTGATACTCTAATGAATCCATTAGCCTGTTAAGAAGCAATAGCTCGGCCAAGTTAACTCTTGGAATGCCAGTGTGTGATTTGTTGATACATTTGATTAACAAGCTGTGTGTGCTTGCATTTACATTTGTGTAACAGTCTGGAGGTGTGAAGAGTTAACCCTTTGCTTGCTGGTCTGTGGATAGCTAGAAGCCTTGTGTGCCAGTATACTGGGGTCCTATTGTCCGTATTCAATAGGTGGTGGCAAAACTGAAGTGTGGGGGTGTGAGCGCTATTTGGGAGGATTCAGTAGGTCTATAGCCTGTGTGATAGGTAAAGAGAGACTGCGGGCTGGAATCGTGTGACCTCATACAGCAATCACCACAAAGTCACAGCAGCTCGGAGCGTGTTTGTGACATAGTAGCATTCATGATTGATTGCTGGGAGGGCAGTCTTGTTATTGGCAGTTCACACAGGGGGGGGTTGCAATAGTCAACATGGGAAATTGTAAGGATGTGGATCTGGAGCTTTGTGGCCTCTTGTGTGAAGTGGCATGACTGACTTGGAGATGTGAGAAATATAGAGTGCAGGGCAAGACTGACACAGAGATAGTGAGCTTGTGAAGTAGGTAGAATGACTGTTAAAGCGATTTCAGGCAGAAGTATGGAATATGCCATGGGCAAATGGCGGAAACACAGTTTGAGAGATTGGATAACACAAAGGGAATGAGTTATTTACACAATGCTGAGAAGAACCTGTGATTGCAGTGATTTTGTCATGTCTGGCAATATTTTTTAGATAAATTTGGAAAACTGGTGATTTATATGTCATTTTGCCTTTAATCATAATTACTAAAGAATAGTTATTTAAATAACTATTTCTGCACAGTGATCTTTATTAGATCCTCCTTCTCCTTTTGTATTAACAAGCATAATAATATACATAAAATAAATAATTTACTCACTAATGTTTCCCATCATGCACTATTCCATTCCACTACAACAGGTTGCAATGTTAAGAGGAAGGTGCTTTTCTAACTGACTTTGTGACCTTGCAGACTTGCTGAAAAATGATGTGGCTCAAACTACTTATTTGAAGGGGATGCAGTGAGCAAACATACTTCATAAATACTATCAAAGTATTATTTTAATATCTATTATTTGTAGTGCTACTAGTGTGTGTCAATTACATGTTGTAGAGATATCAATGAGTATTCCCAGAGTTAAGCTTTCTGTTTAGTTATTCCTTTGTGAACATTAAAAAAAACAGGTGAGACTATCACAGTAAGGCTTACTAATTAGCATTGTAATTAGAGGACTGGGAGGGTCATTAAGTACACAGTTTCCACAGTCTATGATTGGAATTCCTGTGTGAGTCTAATAATCACACATTTACAAACACTTATATTTTCCAAAGAGGATAAGTTAATAGTGTTCAATACAAAGGGCAGCGCAAACCCCTCAGGTATTCACAAGTTGCTGCTAAGAAATATGTGTAAAGGATTGACAAAAAATAATGAAGGGTTACTATATATTTTTATACTGTGTTACTAAAATAATAAACTTATCATTCAACAACCTATCGTATACCCTTCTGTACCTAATATTTACTTATTTTTGTATTTCTGTACCCTGGGCTGAAATAAACAAAAAATAATATTTTTATTTAACAAATAAATCAGAATAAAATCATCACAGTTCCATGCAACTGGAAATGAATAGGAAGTAGATTATTGTGTACAAGGTGAATTGGGTCCTATTGCAATGTATTCTATTATATATAATATAGTATATATTAAGGTAAATGCAGTAAAAGACATTGTGTATTTTATGTGTTTTAAAATTAACTTGGAATAGTACAAGAAAACATTGGGATCAACTGGGACAAAACTTGATCATACCCGCAATATACTTGCATCCCTTGCTACCATATATTTTATATTGCTTATTTGGCAAAAAGAGGACATGTTCTGGAAAAGGAGGGCACCTGGTAACCCGAATGGGGCTGATTATAGGTAATACATGCAGAGGTTTTTATGCAGCCCTCTTGTTCAACTAACATTTTTCCAAGAAGATACAAACAGATCTGTTTCTAGTAATGACTGCAAAATACTTACGGGTTTACCAAAGAGAAAATACAGTTTTAATACTGCTAATATAATAATAATAATAATAATAATAATAATAATAATAATTGCTAAAAAGAAAGCCACTAGACCAGAAGTTCTTGACCTTTTCTCCCCTGGGACCCAAAGTATGCATGTGAATGAAGTGGTTCAGTTTTTCCTTAATAATGCATTTTCATTTTAATTACTCTACTGTTGTTTTAAGATTAAGTATATTAATGTTACAAATTTAATGAACAGAATTCTGGGGGGGGGGGGGGATAATAATAATGGCACATGATTAGTACAAAGGAAGGTGATAGGGTCTAAATGACATGGCAAATCATGCCCCTGAGTCATTGTATATCCCACAAAAAGATAAAGGTTTATTTACATATATAACAATTGCAATGCATATGAAGTGGCTTGACTATACCTCAGAATATTTACCGGGGCATAATTAGGACAAAATAAATCATACAACACCATCTAACAAAAAACATAACTCCATCTACACAATAGTGGACAACCCTGCTGTATTTTCTGGGTACTGTGCATGAGTATCCCAGTCTCAACGAGATCAAACAGCCTCTCATTTTCAAGATAATTAAGTGCTAATATTTGAACCAGCCCTAAGACCCGTGGACATAAGTTGTCTGATAACACAGCCCTTTCCTCCCACTTTCTCACTGATTTTCCAGTTGAATGTACATAGACTGAATTAAATAACAAAATAATAAATATTTAATATCTATTATTTAATGCAGCCCACATTACAGTATGTAATATCCAAACGTCTGTGCATTACATGTTTTTAGTTATTAATGGGAGAGGGAGCTGTCATATTAATTGTTCTGTTGAGAAAAATTTAAATAGCACGCAGATACAGCAATAAAGATATGCAACACATCAAAATGACCATAAAAATGGCAGAAAGTTTCGTTGGCATTTCCAACACCTTTATTATAAAATGTACCTGAAACTAGAGTCACACAGAACATAAATAGGTTGTTTAGACCATGTTTAGACCATGTCTCATAATATTGTGTCTATTAGAGGCCATATGTTAGAAACACTATTATTTTTTATCATAAAATGTAATTACAATTTCTGCCTCCTTGCAGGCACTTGATATGTAATTTTACTTGCGTTTTTACTAACATTTTAGAGATCACTGTTGGGTTCACAAAGTGTTTAAATGCAGCAAGTGCATAAAATGGAATAAATAGAGTAAATAGCATTACAAATAACAGTATCGCAATGTGACATAACACAACACAAGTAAACACTCCAATGGGTATGGTAACACTAGAAGTAACGTTATCAAGTGACAGATCTTTTTCTATGCATTTTAAAAATTTTCAAAATGTATGTAAATTGCATTTAAAGAACGCCAGTGCGTTTTGAGCACTTAAGTTATTTGTTTATTCACATTTTACCAACATGACATAAAGTTTTATGGAATATGATAGTTATTAATATATGTGATATAGAATAGTCAACACATAGACTCATAAGTCCTGTTTTCCAGCAGTTATGCCATTTCTAAATATGACCGCTGGATCTATTTAGTCTCCTGTATTGTATGCAATATTGTCATAACAACTGAATGAATACATTATATGCCTAATGAGACGGAATAATAGATGACTGAATGTGATCTTACGGGAGCCACGAGATCACACATGCACAATACAAACTGGGTTCTGGTGCACATGCACAAAATGGCGAATCACATTATAAGAACACAGCTATACCAACTAGACTGTTATCTCCTGGTGAAGTCTGAATACAAGACAGAACGCGTTGAGAATGTGCATTACCATCATTTTTGGCTTTGAATTTGTGTTTGGGGACTCTCTGGATATACATCTGGAACTTCTGAATCACTGACATCAATTTGATTGTACTAATAAGTCCGGCTCCTGATACAGCCGCAGGATTCCAGATGAGCACCTTTTCATAATCACTGTATAAATGCATAAACTACATGTTTTCTGATTAAAGTACTTTTTTTTTTAATAAAATACTATTGTGACAGGATGGACCTCCAATGCCACCCTGTCCGTGCTGCTAGGGGCCGGCTGGGATTGACTTGCCAACATCCCTTTTCTTTATCCGAAAGTGCGCCCCTCTAAATGCAGTCGGAGGGGCTTGCTTCTGCCACCACTAGGCTCCTTTGTCGGGATCTGGAACCCATTCCTTCTGGGTAACTTCCGGTGTACTCCCTTGCTGGGCACCTGGACTGGTGCCCCTGACCTATTCCTTTAGATCAGGGTTGCTGTGAATGGTTAACCCTGGCCTATCACACTTCCCGAGCTGCTAGGTAGCGGACAGAGAGTTGGTACTGGAATGCTGAGTTCCAACCTCAGAACAGCCGGATAACAGATTAGTTTGGTCTAATCTGTATATCACAGGAATTGCTGTAAGTAAGAAGGCGTCAAAGCATGATCTCAAATCAGTGATGTTTACTAGCTCAAGTATCCTAATAAGGATAGTTACACTAGTTTGTGGTACTAGTGATTGTCGGAAAGTACAGATGGTATAGTACTACTTCTTACATGGTCAAACAGTGCTCTATATATGACTACAGAACAAAAATGGCTTACTGTGCTACAACCTAATATCACCTCAGTATATTAATAATGATTGAGTGTACAAATCTTCTTGTCACAAACCCTGTGTGAGATTGCCAATCTCCAAAAGTATATAGAACCACAGAAATAAACAGGGTGCGTCCATAGAAGAGATAAAACTTTATTCTAAAATATACAAATATGATTATTTCAATGGCGGAACTCACATGTAGAAAATATAACAATGGATGTCCAATATTACATCACAATAAACATGTGTACATCAAATAAAGATGATAAATGTGTCTGGCCAGTACACAATGCTAATGATAAAATCAGTATATATGAACACAATCCTGTGTCATCAAAGGGTGTATAGCAGGATGGATCTCACCCATTCATCGTATGCGGCTGCAGCACAAGGGTGCCACACGGGCACTGCAATACGTATATGGAGTAAGAGGTATTGCAATTGTAGAAACCCTCTATATTAAAGACTTCACCTGTGGAATGAGACGTTATTTCTTTATCTTTATTTCCTATATATTTGCAAGTCGTGCAACGTGTCCTTCCACATCTGAAGTTCCCTTTTATGTTGGACAAAAACATTTTTTTTTGTGGATTCTTTTTATTTTTCTCCTTAAGATAGAAATGACTAGGGGCTAATAGGTTCTTCATATTTTTATTCTTTTTAAATACTACAAAGGGTTTCTCCGGAATCACAGTATTCAAAATGGGGTCTTGTTTCAAAATGTGATAATTTTTCATAATAATTTGTTTGATACTATTCGATCTTGTATTGTATTTTGAAATACATTTTAAACCATTATCAATTGATTTTTCTATTATTTTGTTATTATCATTTTTCTTATCTGGTTTAAATTCTATAGGAAATAAAGATAAAGAAATAACGTCCCATTCCACAGGTGAAGTCTTTAATATAGAGGGTTTCTACAATTGCAATACCTCTTACTCCATATACGTATTGCAGTGCCCGTGTGGCATGCAATACGTGGGTAGAACAACCAGATCCATTAAACTACGTTTTATGGAACATCGCAGAAACATCATTAACAAACTTGAACATCATAGTGTATCTAGACATTTTAGAGATATACACTCTGCTGATCCTATTGGTTTAAAAGTGTCTATTATAGAATCCATTAGACCCACTCTGAGAGGTGGAGACAGGTTTAAAACTCTTTGCGAAAGAGAAACATTTTGGATTTTCAAATTATGTACCCTCATGCCTGAAGGTTTAAATGAACATATTGAATTCTTTCAACGATAAATATATGAATAAAATACATATGAGATATATTTACAGATTTATATGCATTTGTTTTCATCACATATCATAAGTGTATATGACACTATATATGAGGTAACTATGTGTATTTTATCCATTTAGAATGTATTTCATAGTTTATCATGTATTCCATAGTTTTTACTGTGGATATACGTTTGCTCTTTGTTATAGATAGATGGGTTTATTATGTTTATTATCTTTATCGATTAGACATTATTCTGCATACACAAACATTTTTGTGATCTATATGCCCATTTTACCTTAGATATACTCCCGTTCTGGCTTTTGTCTCTATTATATATTAGTTACCATAAGAATATTTCGAATAGAGACTATTTCTATATTAAAGTGGTTGAGATAGACATTCTAGGATGTAGCTCACTGGACTAATGCTTAGTTATGAAATTAAGTACACTTATGAGGACACAAGTTCTAATCCCCTTGGGGATAGTTGGAATTTAATAAAAATAATTTTCCCTTTCAATATAGGTACTATTTTACTTTACTCCAATTTAGTTTATTAACATATTATATAATTTTTAGATGTTAAAACATCTGAATATGATAGATATTTTGTAATTTCTTGTATATTCTTCATTATCTACGATGTCTACATCCATGAATAATCATACTTCTCTTCTCTTTAGTTAATTACAATATTATAGTAGTATTATGCAAAATAATTTTTTATTATTTTTAAAACATTGTTTTTATTATTTTTGCATATACGGTTTATATAACATATGAAAATGTCACCTATACATTTTTGGTGACAATATTATATACAAAAGATATCATTATCCATTTATATATGTGTTTTTTATATTCTCTCTCTATATATATATATATATATATATATATGGAACATATACACATGGAATATAAACTAATAAAGGGTTAATATAAACCGAAGAACACCACTAGGTGTAGAATAATTAGTGCAGGAGGAATAACCAATCATGAGGACATGAGCCCTTTAAAAGATCGAAGGAACTGGGGGAATAAACATCTTTGAAAAAGTTAGCACATTTCTAATGAAACGCGTTAGTTAGGACTCCTCTGCATATGGATTGCTCTCTTTGGAGGAAAGTATACCTCCGTATTCACAAAGAGACTACTCTGCATCATAGGACTGTGATTATAACATCATCTCAGCGTGTATGCCGAATCTCATTTATATATGAGGTAGTTAACATCGGGACATCAGTCCTCGGCTAATTGGAAATCCAGCACCTGAGTACAATTATTCCGAGACCGCTTGGACATACCATCATACTTATCAGCGGACATCTGGTTTTACCGGGACGCCGGTTTATTGTGGTGAAGCGCATCATATTAACATCCATACCATCAATTAGATCTCGGAGGAGACTTACTATATTCTCATTTGGGAGCTACAACCAGTGATAATTGTATCACGCTCCAGACCAATACACTCTACAGACGGATCCAGTTCATGCACCCTTGTGCTGCAGCCGCATACGATGAATGGGTGAGATCCATCCTGCTATACACCCTTTGATGACACAGGATTGTGTTCATATATACTGATTTTATCGTTAGCATTGTGTACTGGCCAGACACATTTATCATCTTTATTTGATGTACACATGTTTATTGTGATGTAATATTGGACATCCATTGTTATATTTTCTACATGTGAGTTCCTCCATTGAAATAATCATATTTGTATATTTTAGAATAAAGTTTTATCTCTTCTTTGGACGCACCCTGTTTATTTCTGTAGTGCTCTATATATACACATTCTGACACACATTATCAAGGGGTAATACTGCCCCCTGATCCACAAAGACTGATATATTACATCAAATATTTAGTATCAGGATGCAATATGATCTCCAAACTTGGATTTAAATGTAATGTAAAGTTAACAAAATTTACACCAATCTGTTATTTCCTAAAACTTGCTGGTTGCATTATGCAAACTGGTTCTAAGATACAGGATGAAAACTACACATGAAAGGAAGGTAACGACTGTCATACGCCGGGTCCGGTTCCTGTGGGCGTCCTCCCATCTCTGCGGCCGGGCACCATCTTAGATCCAGGTCTGCGCATGCGCAGAACCCATTTCTCTTTAAAGACTTTTCCTGCCTTCTCATTGGCTCCTGGGCGGTTTGCCTACTACTTAAGGCAGCCTTCTCTCTCCATCTGGGCCTGTTTTTGGACATCATTCCCCTATGAACAAGCTGTGGATTGTTCTCCTCCACTATCCCAGTGTTTACACCTGCTATCCGCAGATCATCATACCTGCTATCCGCAGATCATCATACCTGCCATCCGCAGATCATCATAATTGCTATCCGCAGATCATCATAACGGCTATCTGCAGATCATCATACCTGCTATCCACAGATCATTATACTTGCTATCCGCAGATCATCATACCTGCTGTCCGCAGATCATCATACCTGCTGTCCTGAGATCATCATACCTGTTGTCCGCAGATCATTACACCGACAGTCCGCAGATCATCATCTGCCATCCGCAGATCATTATACCCACTGTTCTAGTGGCAATACCTGCTATCCTCAGATCATCATTCCCACTGTTCCAGTGGCAACACCTGCCGCCCGCTGATCTTCGCTCTCCATTCCTGTAAACCAACCTACAGATAACGCTGAACTCCGCTGATCTCGCCATACTTTCCTGAGGGCCGCAACCTGCATTGCGGAAGCCGCTAAAAAACCACACCTTAATGCGAGGGTTCCTGGAGAAGACCATCCGCTACGTTAGACTCTGTGCCACTGGTAAGAGTACTAGCTATTAGGCAGATCAGGGTCTTAACCTCCTAGATTACCGTGACAACGACCTTCTGTGGTGTATTGAGGCTAAAGCCAGTGTTTGCCACTTCACATGAAAAAGGTCTAATTAGCCTTTATGAGGATTTCCTTTCACAGCTACACAACAGATTTCCTCAAACAAATGCTTACTGCATCAGAAATCAATACCTCAGAAATCAGTACATTTCTAATATATTATATCAAAAACCAGTACATTGGCAATGATATACAGCGGTGCCCTGTACATCTAATTAAAATAAATATCTACAATAAATTATTTATAAGTGATCCAGCCACAACTACATTATATGCTTCTTATTTTTCCTTTTGAAGGCATCAAGAATGATCAAGACGCAGAACAGCATTGAGGAATAATATAGATAAGCCTAAATATGTTATTTGGTACGCTCAAGCACAATTGGCGCCCTATTCTTTTCTTTTTGTAGACATGACAGAATGTTTATTAAAGATATTTCCTACATTTAAACAGCAGTCCAATGTTAACAAATTCTTAACAAGATTTTTTTGTGTTACTACTTTTGAAGTATTCTAAGTTTAAAATGATTTGTTAATAGTTTATTCATGATGTACAAAATAAAATTAACAGTTTGTACAGAGCTTCAAAAAGCTGGTCAATGCAACTTTGAACACCACAGCAAAATTATTTGTATATATCAACTACGGGCCAAAAAAATTCAGACAGATCAATCATAAAGGTTATTACATGGATTACGTTTAATGATTACTGTGGTAAAGTAAATAAATACAGCTTATATACCTTATTAAATGTAGAAATGAAAATGTTATTCTATCAATTTTATGATTAACATTTTTTTGTTTATACAAAATGTGTATTACAGATTTTGAATCTGGATTAGTTTAACTGCCTAGATTATAAACATTGCTAAATACCAGTGTCCAGATGGGTTTCTCTACTGTTTTCATAAAACCACCAGGTTTAATGCATTGGTTCAAATAAGAATCTACTGATGATTAATATTGCAGAAACAACACAAAGCACTTTGGCAAAGGAATGAAGAAAAGTCATAAGACTAGCACAGTGGATGAAATTGCAATTTCAGGGCTACACCTGCTTAGTACTTTCCTTGTGGAACAAAAAAGTTAATTAAGCTCTGTAATTTTTTTCTGTCACTGACCAATAGCAATCCTGCTTTGTAGTAACAGACGGCCTATGTGTTTCCTGTTTGCCACCAGAGCACCCTTAAACCAGACTCTCTTCTTCTACTCTCTTACACAAACTAATACACATTTGTAAAACTATTGTGTATGCTATGAAATACTAATATGCTAATTGATGAGATTTACAGACAAGATAGAAACTACTAATAACATTTCTCAGGGCAACCTCAGAGCAATATATATCCCTATCTCATGTGATCTCACTATTTATATTGAAACAAGCTCTTAGGTTTATGCATCTAATTGTCTGGCTACTGAGAAGTTTTGTGTGACCAAAGAGTTTTGATTGCTGAACTTGCTAAAAACTGTATGGGACGCAAAAAAAAACAACTTCAAAGATAAGACGTAAGGCAATGCATGATTTAAAACTGCTGGTGATAGGGTGTGGTTACTGATCATGTTATAGCTACTTTACATAATATCTAATCTAATCTACTTTCAGTGATCTAAATTACTCTACATTCAAGAGTCTGTCTCTATCTGGACCTTTGATAGATAGGGAGAAACCTGTTTATGCTACAGACACAGATTATTTTCTCCTTTTGATAAACAGGCCCATTTATCAATTCACATGGTGAGCAGGAAAACATATCTGACACTGATGAGCTCTAAAAAAAGCAAACCAGTCTGCCTGTAGGAGAGAGCTAATCTCCATATTGTCTTCCATCATGCTCCAAATATCCAGTGGGTCCAGTATTGACTCTAATGACGGTACCTTCTTTTCACTTTATATTCTGAGATGTCCACAAAGTAGATGGTATAACTAAAAGTAAGTTTTTGATGACTAGTTTGGCTTATTTGCTTGAAAACAGCATAAACTATAAATGGATTTGTATACTCAAGTGGATGATGAGTTGTGTGGAGTCTATAATACTCCATACCTACATCTAGAACACCTTAGTGTCTGCAGTGGAGGGTTACTGGGGCTTTATAAGGATTACATTCCATATAAATATTAATAAATTGTTATTAGATAAAGAAGGGCGTCAGGCATGTTTACAAATGTCTTTATTTTTTCTAGTAACACTTGTGCTAATTATATGAGTGCCTGCTCATGAATATCTGAATCAAACCCTTAAACTCTCTCTTGTTTTACCCTTACACATTGGCAATGCTGAATTAGAAAGACTGAGATCTATCATTATGAACGGAAATTAAACATTCATAGATACATGAAATGCTACATTTACATTTTTCAGATTTAGGAAATATATTATATTTAATCCCAAATAATGACAGTTGTACTACAATAATGAAAAAACATCAGTAAGAATAAATCTTTAGCCACAGGAGATATTCTGATAAGCTTCTGCTGAATAAAATAAAAAGAAAATCTCCTGGAAACATAGAAAGTCTCTGTAGTTCACATTTTCTTAGTTCTGTTCTACTTGAAAACATGTCAGAATACTTTGCACTCTCTCCAATCATGCTTTCAGTTTCAAGTCTGTGTAATGAACACCACTTAGAAATGCTTTGTGCTTTCGGCAGACGAATGTCAGTAGATATATGAGAAACAAAACACAATTGCCAAATGTGCTGCTAAAATTAATATGGGTGCTATTTACTATTCCATTAACAACAAAGATGCTCTCATTTTCTTCTTCCTTCAAGAATACAAAGACTAATAGGTTCAGTATTAGCAGGGATTTAGATTTGACAGGTCAAAACAGTTGGTGGCTTGGTTCCAAGCCCCAGTGCTATCTTGCATAAATAGCACTTTTTGCCATTGTTTCAACGATAAAACTCATTCACTGTCAATACTTAGAACACTCTGATTTCCTTAAGGATAATTATACATGCTGTTCAAATTACACATTACAGCTTAACCCTTTGATTACAACCATTCTTGCAACCTACTGTGCTGAATTTCAAAGCATTTCAAGCTCACCACGGTACTGTTGCCACTGCAATAACTATAATTTTCTTGTAAGAAACCAATACTAAATTATGCACTGTTTTTCTTGGCAGATCTCACAGTATAAAAAGAAATTCATAGCTCATAGATATTTTGTGACACATTAGAAAAACATTTAGCAGGGTCCTACAAAAAGACATAATCATCTCTATGGAATCTCACTCACATTCTCTAGCTTTTTCTTTCACACCCCATTGCGGAAACACAGCCCCCCCTCTCTGAGCAATTAGAGAGGATGTTCAACCTCTTCATACTTAGAAATCTGCAATTCGCTTTTAAATTTCCTGCAGCTGTCACTTCATGCTGCAGAGAGACCCCGGGAAGCAGGAGACTTATTCTCCTCTAGGGATGCGAAAGTCTAGGTTGCAGTATACAAATCACATGATAATGTTTCTTTGTGACTATATATATGAATGTTCTGGAAATGTAGAATCTATAAACCTTCCTTAATGCTCTGTACATTTATAGAACAATTGGATAAGGGGTACTTAGCAAATCTGTATTACAGAAAGAGAATTAAACATATACAATAAAATAAAAGTAGAAAACCTGGCATGCTTAGATTCTGTAACTGGAGCACCATCTCCATGGTCCATCATAACAGTAGAAGAACAGGTAGACTCACTGCAGGTTCAGAAAATACACAGCTAATGTAGGCATTGATGAAAGCCACCCAATAATTTACGTCTCAACTATCTTCAACATTAAATAGGTGAACCTTTGTGCTCTTCTGTATTGCATCTTCATATATACTATACCAATGGGTTTAGTATGAGACACCTAGGCCTTTTTTTTTACTGGTCAGGTGTAACAAAGTACCATATTTAATCTGACATAATAGTGCAACCTTCTAAACATAACACCAACCGAAATTACATACAGAACCTCCCAAATGTTCAGAATTTAACAGGACAGCGCCGAATTGCGGGCCTAAGTAGGTAATGGGGCTTATTCAAAAGGGGCTTGGTTTTACCAAAAGTTGACATTTTTGTGGGAAGATATATCTGGGCAGGAGTTAGAGGGATTGGCAGCCGATTATGCATGTCTCCATTTTGGGAGGTATGCGGGCAATGATGAATCATGAAGCCTCATTCCATTGATGCATAAGAGCTTGTTTTCTAAAAGGATATCCAATCAACAAAGAGGAGATATACATACAGCAATAAAATAAAACACATATTAAAGCTTCATGTAAGATCTATCTATCCACAGCTTTGGTAATAGTAAATGGTTAATACATACTGACTTACATTATACCTACAATCTCATCATTTCCTGAATGGGGATGCCATGAATGAAATGAATTTGGGTTCCAATATCATTATAATTATAGGTTATGCTCTAATTGGCTATTTAAAAGAAAAATGAGAGCTATCAGCAGGTATAGACCTGTTCTAGCATATACTGCTGCTAAGAACAGGTGTATTTATTAATTCTAGGGCTGTTATTTATCCCATGGGAGTGGGCATTCTCAGGAAATATGGCAGCATCCAAAAGTTTTTTTTAACAAATATAAGCTAGTCTGACAAACAAGAGGGTTCTCTAGTACACTGTATCCATATATTTTAGTTTAGCTTTAGTTCCATCTTAAAGTAGCACTCTAATTTAAATCAGTAATAAAAGTGGCAGTTAATGTTTAAGATTATTTATGATTTCTTTAAGGTCATGCCCTTAGAAAATATCTTAATTATGAGCTGATTATTTGGCTTGTGATAGCTACCCAGTTGCTGCATTTTAAATGTACTCCCTGATATACTCTGAAACAAATCACTAGAGGCAGGAAGTATACCAAAACCACTATTTACATCGCCCAGCAAGCAAATCTCTGGTTCCCATTTGTGGCGGCTGTTGAGCCAATCCAATCCCACCTCTTAAATGTACTGATGATATAATTTAATATGTCACTGCCTCTTGGGACACACAAAGATTGATGAGGTAACTGGGAAGCAGTAGGTTTTGTAAAGGTTTTTCACTAAAACAAACAAAAGACCCATATACATATAATATAAAATGACAGCATGAATTGCAATTGCAAGAACATATCCTCTAAAATAATTTTGTAAAGTAATTACAAGCCACTGATTGCTCTGCTGACCTCAGAGCATTCCTCTTGTCTCTCTCTCTGCACCAGAACACTATACAATAACATTATGGTATATAGTGGTTGAAGATCAGTAACAGCTTTTTAGTGCCCGCAAAAAGCAAAATATACTGTTTACATTTTTAAACAATAAAAAAAGAAGATGATGCAGGGCAATGGTTGAGAGAGAACAGCAAGGCTGACACTGACTAAAATTGGAACATGTCAATCATCAACTGAAATAGCTGTCGGTTGTTGCTACATTGTGAAGCTAATTGGTGCAGTGCAGATTTTCACCATACTGAATACATTATAATGAATAATAATCAAATTCTATTCACAGAGAACCTCTCCAATCACTACTATAAATATTAAGTGAATGAAGTACTGAAAAACCAAACTATAGACGTTTTACTATATAGTTAGACTGCATAAGACATTTGTCAATACATGGCTGTAAAGCAAAACTAAATCATTTCTTAATCAAATATGTGGAAGAAAAATACATTTTATTAACCATGAGTTGTCTAATGAAGCCCCAAAACAACCACCATCACATTACATATAATTTGCTATATAAAGCTACATTACAGAATGAAAGATGCCATAAGAAAATATAAAGAAAATTATAAAAATATGTGGCTGCAGCAGAAAGTCTCATGAGGGAAATATTTTTTACTGACAATAGATAGTCTGATATTTGGATGTAACTCATTGAATCGTCATTATTAGACTTGCCTTTTATGTTCATTACCTGCAAGATAAGGCTATGGGTTCTAATTATGCACACAAGAGACACGTATTCCAGTCTATCTTACACAAACACATCAATAACAACATTATCAAGAAATCTCTAGGCCTTTGTTAATCATTAGAAATACCACGATCACAGAATGTACAACAACTATAATTTTGGATGCCTATTTTTTTCATCATTGCTAAAATGAAGTTTAGCAGTTAAGTACATTTAATGAGGCAATTCGATGACTGTCAATTCTGTTCCATAGCAGTAGGGAAAGCAGTATTGTAAAAATGCTAATTTTAATTAAATAAAATACAGCAAAAACAGTAAAGCATTGGAGTGTAGTCTCTTGAACATGTTAATATTAATGGTTCAATGAGTTCATAGAGTAGATGGCATTTGCAATCAGAAATGCAGCCAGTGTTATTACCATTCAAAATACTAACCTTTTTATGCTCACATTTACTCACTGTTCTTTTTCCCTGAATCTCATAAAACATTTATGAAAAGTGGCAATGCCTCTGTGGGAAGTTGAAGGCAGATATTGATAGACACTGAAACTGAAAGCATGGGTAAAGTGGATATAAAGCACCTTTCCATGCAAAGCTTTATAGAAATGAAAGATTATTACTTCTTATTATACAGCAATGTCCCATGCTTGTTAAATTTTACTCATTAAGAAGTACTCTTACTCCTTGAAAAGTAGCATCATTCATTTTTAGTGCTAGCAGTCTCATAGACTTCAATAGAATTGAGCTCTTTGAAGTACGAATTTCTTTATTAATATGATATTTTTGATCCAGAACACTGAAGCTTCACTCAATCAAGCTATTGTACTTTGACGGCTTAGTTGTCAAGGTCTACAATGCAGTACAATATACATATAAAAACATAATTATCAAGGGATTTGATATAAACACTAGGGCAAAAATAAGAATACATATAGCAAATGAAGGGGCGAGACAGCAGTGATAAGTAAGTAGTGAAGTTGAGGTTATATTCAGGAAGGAACAGTACAATATTGCCATAAAATATATCACACATTTAACAGTGTGTACAAAGAGGAATATATTGCAGATTTGAAATGATCCACAACTCTAACATCTGGATACTTATAAATTATGACACATATTCAGCAATCAAAGCAGCTTCCTCAGTGCATTTCAAATCATGTACTGTGTTACAATCAAAAGCTTTTAAAGTGGCTATATCTTTATTTTTATTTTATTTTTTTATTTTCTCTCTGTTAAGTGCAATAATGGCACTTAAAAAAACAGCATCTATAAGGAATAGTAAGGTAATGGATCAGCTATATCCTTCCATCCATCTTCAATATTACACATATAAATGGATAATTGTGAAGCAGACAATAGGTCCCTCACATTGGTTCCATGATGTTGGTAGACATATTATAAGGGTGTTCCCCCTGGGGTATAAGCAAGCTTGCTTATTTTTACTGAGTCACAGTTTGCAATTAATACTTCGTTCAGCTGCTTAGTACTGCATGGATAAAAAGATGTAAGTTAAAAAGGTACAACATTCCATGTACTATTCATTGTTATATAGCATGATGATGACTTAAGGACAATGAACAAGCAACGTATAGGTAATTGCAAGTTTTTAAAGTGCAGAAATGCACATAAAATGATCTGTACCTACAAGTACACAGGGAGGCTATATTTCTGGCAGAAATAAGTGACCATTTTAATGTAACTGAATGTTAGGGTTCTGGAGACTCCCAAATTTCCAGGATTTGTGTTGGCATGGCCAAATCCCTCACTACAAGACAAAATTGAATTCAGACCACCATGATACAAATTACATTGTCAAGCCTCCTGTACTTATTCTTTGGACCTCCCATCTGTATCTGCTAGAGGGGAGATCCAGAAATTAGGCATGTATGATCTAACATAGCAAACCCATGTAATATATGACTTACATGCAAAATCTTTACAAAAAGATTCTTTACAAAAAGCAAAATTAAAATAGAAAATTACAACACACTGGTACTGTTCCTCTAACTACAATGCTGAAATGTGGGATTAAAATTTACTTTAAAAAAATAACTTACATAAAAAACATTATATGTAGTTGAATATTTCAATACACAACAAGCTGCAATCATATGATCCAGGAAGAGGTTGAATATAAGAAAAGGTGACCGTACTCCAAAAGTAAAGGGATATCGGGGCATAGTGCCACCATGGCCAACAAACTGAAGCATTAGGTGCAGTGAACTTTTTTTTAATTAAAAAATGTTCCCAAATCCATCTACAGTCGAGGGGTTGGAGAGCACATTAAAAGGAAAAAAAGTTTTATTTAATAAAAATTAAATATTGTTTTGTGGGAGAGTAGGGGGATTGTGAAGACATTGCCAGTTCAATGAACAAACTAATGCATGGGCTCTTGGTAGCTTCATGACGTAAGATGTATGTTGGTAAGCATCTAGAAACTGTGCTTCAAAGGTGTAACTCTTTTGTCTTTGGCACTGAAAAGGTTAAATCTTATCCAAAATTATATATATTTTTAACATATGTTTCAAAATGAGCTATGTTGTCCCATGCTAGGTTGCCTTTGGCAGGAGTAAGATACATGTATAGGGTAACTGTCTCCGCATTCAGCAAGCAGGAACTTTGGGACAAAATGGCATTTTATCTTCAGTCAACTCCCTTAGTCAGGGTCCTGCGATATGATTATTGGTCTCGTCCGTGATCACTGATTTGATGCACTCTCCAATATGCACTGCAAACCATATGAATATGGTTAAGAATACAGGAACAGGATTAGCGCTCAGAGGACTCAAAGGTTTTTTCTACAGGCTGCTGCCTATTAACCCTTTTAAGAGGGATGTCCCCCCTCCCTTTAAATATACTTCTTTATATTTGGTAATAGTATGGGTCTGGCGCTGCCTAAACCTCTGCGGATGAATGGTGTTCAAATATACACGGTAGTTCAATTTGTATCGATCTTAAAGAGCATTCTCTCTGTAACAGTTTTAGCTACAATATATATTGACATATAATTGTAACACATAATTGTAACATTGTTTCGTGATTAGAGACACATGTAAAAACATACACTGTACTGTTACCCTAAATTACCCTAAAACGCTATACATGTTTACTCCTCTATGGGTATAATGTTACCCATGTCTTTCTGGTGTTGATTGCACAATGCAATTAACTTACCAGTCCCAATGCGTAAATGTGGCAATATCAATACAAAAGGTTAATGAGCATCCCTACTGCTGCATCATTTTTGTGATTACTGAGGGTTTCAAACTACAGTCTGCACCAATAGCTTTCACATTGGTTTTGTGGTCAAGCACTCTACTTCACTGGACAGAAATGTCCTTCTCCATCTCCTATACTTTATAGAGTCCAACGTCCAACCAGCGTTCTCTATGAATGCCTGTATCCAGAGAGGACACATTATCATTTGGTGCATTTTTGTAAGGGCTTGAATGCATCTCAGCATGACGGATATAATGTACAGGACCTTACAATTGCTTACTTAGCCCACAACAGCCCGCTTCTTGTATAGATTAAGAGCATGACTGTACTTACTTTGGGAATTAGAAATAGTGGTTTAAGTGTAAGATGTGGCATTGGTGAGCTACTGTGGTGAGTGCATAATTAACAAGTACTTTGAATGGGCTGCTGTTCATAGGTCAGTGTTGAAGTCTTGACCTATGTGCTAAAATTTGCCAGCCAGCAATATTATAGTTTAAATTCTGGCTGGATTTCTCCTTAAAAATAAAACTGATCATACTACTAAATGAAATGAAATATTGATGAATGCACTAAAGTCCTGGGGGTAAATGTATCATACCCCGTTTTTTTCAACTCGCCGGGAATCGGCGAGATGACAGCTAAAATTTAAAGCGGCGCTGGCTTGTAAAGGTAGCACTTACCTTTACAAGCCAGCGCCGCTTTAAATTTTAGCTGTCAACTCGCCAATTCCCGGCGAGTTAAAAAAAACGGGGTATGATACATTTACCCCCTGGTCTAACCAATGAAGATATAAATCTTATTTCCAGTGAGAAAAAAATATCTGGCATATAATTCAAAACATTTTCTTGCATTATACTTCTGTATTATATCAGAGTGCAGAAAATGAACAGTTAAAGTAGCAGTAATTGATTCTATCACAAGTTTGGGAGAAGGAGTCCATGGTGAAGGTAAAATGCAATGTTGACTAAAGTGCTGTTCATACAATTAACAACTTTTCTTTGACAGAAATTACGAAACTGCCATTATCACTTAAACCTGGCTATGTATCAAATGAACAAAGAACAATGGCTGTCAATTGGAATTTGGGTGCTTCAAGAGCTGATTCTAATTCTAGGCTCAAGTTTATAGCACATTCACAGATAACTAGAGATGGTCACTGACCCCCGTGTTTTGGTTTTGTTTTTGTTTTTGGATCTGGATTACCTTCGTGTTTTGGTTTTGGTTTTGTTTGGTTTTGTTTTGCAGTTTGGTTTAAAAATCAATGTCTTTGTGCATAAAATAACCTAATTTAGTGCTCCACCTGTTTCTTGGATAAGTAAGGTAATTCTATAGCTAATAAATTAGGAAGAAAACAGTTTTATCTCTGGTAGGGCGTCCTTAATTCTCCACACAAACCTGGTTGTCTTCCTCTTCATCTTTGCCTACTGGCAATGCAGCCATCACCTTTGGGTGTATATTACACCCTCCATTTGTAGTTGAATAGAAAAAAAGCAGCCTGCATAGACTGTGGAATTAGGAAGTAAAAATAAATGGACCACGGTAGTTTGGTGGCTATCTATGCCCCCCCCCCCCCCCCAGCCCTCCACTTGTAGTTGAATAGATAAAAAGCAGCCTGCATAGACTGTGGAATTAGAAAGTAAAAATAAATGGACCACGGTAGTTTGGTGGCTATCTATGCACCCCCCCCCGCCCTCCACTTGTAGTTGAATAGAAAAAAGCAGCCTGCATAGACTGTGGAATTAGAAAGTAAAAATATACGGACCACGGTAGTTTGGTATCTGTCTGCATGAGACGCCCTCTCCACTAGGAGTAAAATAGTAAACTATTCAGCCGTTATAGAGTCTAGAATATAAATAGAAATTGAGAAAGGCAATTTCGTATCTGTCTGCATCATAATCATCAACATCATCATTAGTGCCCTCGTCGCCTACACAAATCTCCCCCTCATCCTCTTCTAATTCAAAAGTGGCATCCTCAATTGGTGTATCACCGACTACACTGGGGCTGTTAAAGCACACATCAGCAGAACTGCTGAAAATACCCTTCTTTATGAGTACACTGTCATTAACAGAATGCTCACGATTAGACATACCACTGGTGGATGGACTCTCCCCAGGGATTGGTGTCATTTCTGATTCAGAGCATACATTATCCTCTAATGCCTTACTGTTTTCTTGCAGCTCGGCTTTCACGCGTAACAGTACTTGTACACCACTTGTAGGCTAGGTAACATTTTTTGATCTGCCACTTATAGACAAAGGTGAAGGCCTCATTCTCTCTTTGCCACTGCGTGTGTAGAATGGCATGTTGGCAATTTTTTTTTTATCGGCACTTAACTTTTCCTCAGTTACACTTCTTTTTCGCTTCAACACGGTAAAAAAAAAATTGGTGTGTGTTTTTTTGACTGATTTCAAAAGACTGTGTAGTTTGACATCGCCTTTCCCAGATGGCGTACTGGGAACACTACCATCAGGACTTGTGACAGAACCTGGTTGCTCATTTTGCTCATATGTGGACTGCTTAGAATCCATTATGAGCCCAACGCACTTGTAGTGCTACAAATTGTTTTAGATACTGCTGACAAATATGACTTTTGACAGCCACAAAAATTAATGCAAAAGAATGGGGGACACCCCAAAAGCACTTGGGAGTGCTAAAAATTATTTGGTAGATACTGCTGACAAATATGACTTTTGACAGCCAGAAATATTTATGCACAATTATGGGGGACACCCCAAAAGCACTGGGGAGTGCTAAAAAATATTTGGTAGATACTGCTGACAGATAGTAATTTTTACAGCCAGAAATATTTACGCAAAATAATGGGGGACACCCCAAAAGCACTGGGGAGTGCTAAAAATTATTTGTTAGATACTGCTGACAGATAGTAATTTTGACAGCCAGAAATATTTAGGCAAAATAATGGGGGACACCCCAAAAGCACTGGGGAGTGCTAAAAATTATTTGGTAGATACTGCTGACAGATAGTAATTTTGACAGCCAGATATATTTAGGCAAAATAATGGGGGACACCCAAAAATCACTTTGAGTGCCAAATATTGAAAAAAAATAAATCCTCTATCCTCCTCTCTTCTCTAGTGATTTTTGTTAGCACAATTGGAATCAGAATATTGTATTCTCTGTCCCTGCTCTAATCAGCCTGTGACTACACCCTGCTCTCTCTCTCTTTCAAATGGCGATGGATTGCTGTGGAGGCGTGTATTTATAATCTTCAAGTATCGCGAGAACCGAGCCCCGAGATCCGACGACGTCATGATGACTACTCGGCTCGGTACTCGGATACCCAAAGTTCGGGTGGGTTCGGTTCTCGGGGAACCGAGCCCGCCCATCTCTACAGATTACACAATACACTCATCTACTCCAGAGACAGCTACAAAACTCTAAAATGTATATATAAGAAGAGTACACAATTGCTTCAGTGATTTTGTTCTTTGTTTCATAATGTTCTTTGTTTCATAAGCTGTACGTGAGAGAGGTGCCATCAATTAAAATTTCATATTACTAGATCCCAGCACTGGGAAATGTGGTAGTTACATTGCTGTGATCTCCACATGTATTTGGATGTAGCTGTGAATATATATTATCTATGCATTGTTACCATACTCCATGGTTCTTTTTACGCTAAAACAAATTGTATCAAGTTGAAAAATTATGTGCATTTTAAGCCTTTAGAAAAGAACCCAATTTATATTTTTAAATGAAACATACAAGTAAAATTGCAGACTCACCATTCATATTTTTGAAAATATTGAGGATGGGGAGAATCTGACGGTAGTAAGGCACAAGAGCTTCACCCACCATTTCAGAGGAGACAACCAGGTGCTGGAGAACTTTCAGTGTGGTACAGATTACTTGCCGATTGCGAATGTTCAAAGCATCTATAAAAAGAATATATAGGTGTTCAGTTTTCATATTAGGCATCCATCAGTGTTCAGCCTATGTTGCCACTCAACTTGAGCCAGATTACATTATCACATATATGTTTTAAGGAGACTATGCTACATGTAAAACCAACACAATTGTGAGAACAAACTTCCTCACTTGCTTAATTATATCTATAATTATGGGTAAGTACTGCAATATGTCTCCATAGAGAGCAATAGCACCATTGATATTGTTATAACCATGAACAATAACTGACCATTCTTTTTTATAAATACAGATTTTGTACTAGATTTCTGAATTAAGTACGTTGCTTTACCATGCAGAAATGTAGATATGTATGTAAAGAGAAAGACAAGACAGAATAGTGGTTAGCTGCCTTATTATCAATTATGAGTCTCTCAAACAACAAAATTGCATGTATCAATGTGTGATGTTTTAATAAAATAAATACAAAGAAATACAGTGAAATGAAAGTTTCATTAGTCATAAGCATCTTCTAAGCTGCGTCATCTGAGTGTCCACTGATCAGCAGATTTTCAATGTAGCACTTCACTGTGGAGTTCTCAATTATTTTCATACATTTAAAATGACTATATTACTCATAAAATCCAGTAAACTAATTAAGATCAGCAGCCAGAAATAAAACACATGTTATAGACAAGTAATTAACTTTGCCATTTTTACCTGGTTTAAACTGAGGAATGGGCTCTGAAAGACTGCTCAACCTGATCATTGTTGCATAACAAGTTGCCTTTATGAAAAGCAAAAATGTGTGGTCTAAATCCTCTGCCAATCTGTCCGATTAATGATATGGCATTCATAAGCATACAAAAAAACAAATCTCAAAATTTGCCTGTGGCTGCAATATAATGATAAATGTTTTACCCCTACGCTAACAAGTGGAAGACACAGAGGTTTACTTACTAACATTACTAAAAGGTGCAAATCTGTACTAATTCATACCAACAAATCAGCAACAATGTCTTGTCTGCCTTGTGATGGCAGATACTTGTGATGTCTACTTTCTTTTCTGTAGAGGCAAATTCATCATTCTTTATTAACCTGTTAAAAAGTTGAATGTGTTATACAGCGGGGAGTGTGGGAACCTCTGATCTTTGGTGAGTGCATAGGACGCAATAGAAATCATGAAAGACCAGGATGTAAGCAATCTATATGCTGTGAACTTTATAACTGCTGTAACTTAATATGTAACAGTAAACATATTTTTACTACAATATCGTTATATTACTCCCTTCCTTTACAATAGTTAGTCACTTATGCCAAATTAAGTGTAATTGTTTCAGGAAATACGTTTTTTTTTTGAGCAAACAAAACTTAAAAAGGTTTATAAATAATAATTAGGACCTAGTGAAAAAAAAATCCTTTGAGGAAGTTGAGAACAGGTAGTGTCATTTTTTAAAGAGAGAATTAATCGGATATGAAAGAAACTCAGAACTTAGCATTAATTTCTGGCTATAACAATGATTATGCTAAGGTGAGAATTATATTTAAACAATTTGAAACAGGGCCTTCTCTTAGCCAAACATATTCCTGATGACTTCTAATACATAAAAGGTAGAGACTCTAATCTTAAAGATACATTGGCAAGTAGTTTTATGCTAGGTCTATTTTAGCACTTTTATGGCCGCTTACATTCCAACATCATTATAAGTAATTTGTTTATGTTTTTTCTCAAAACACTTTTATTTTTCAGAAAATTCCATTACTTTGCTAATACCTCCTAAAACAGCAAAGGTAACAAACCCAAAATAACAAAAAAGTGTTTTTGTTATTGAAATCGCAAGAAAGTGAACTAAAAGCAAATGTATATAGTTTTTTTCTTCTAAACACCACCAATTAATACTTTGTGGTTCTTGCTTTAGAATTAATCCACCTTTTCAAAACTGGCAAAAAGCAGGGTTCTAAATGAAATCTCCATTTGAATATGATAATGAATTGTTTATGATAGTTGGCATTGTCTGGAAAGAAATGCATAAAATGTGTAGGAGATGTGGGCATTATAACCCCCTGTATCTGGAAATATTAATGCTTTCCGTAGTGTACTGTTTTATTGTCTGGTGATCACGAAACAATAATGTCTAAGGGGGCCACATAATATGAAACAGGGGACTGTCCTCTTTCAAATGAGGATGCCCCTTAGTTTGTAAAGTGCCAGGATGGGGGAGATCAGGCACTTTTAGCACCCTCACCACATCCCCACTGCACTTTTTTATGTACAGTAGGGATGAGCACCAATGTACTCAGTGATGTCATCTTGCACCAGTGCAATGACATCATCATCTTTTCTAGGCTCTCACCATCAAAAACAGTGGTGGAGGGTGAGTAAGTATAGATTTAACTACTTTGAATCCCCTCAGTAGTAAGGACAGAAGGGACTCACCGTTCCTTAGAGGTATATGTGCAAGACAAGTTCCACTCGTTCTTAGCACTGAAGGCTTAATAGGAGTCATACCAAAAGTATTAGTGACATGTGTGGCTGAGTTATGATTGTGGCTAACAAAAGGGAATAGTTATTTCTCTGATAGAATCTGGATTGACATTAAATGTTCTATTTGTTCTGATACTAGAAACCTTATTTAAATGCTTGGGTATCCATGTGGCCTCCAGTGTATAAGGATTATTTATAGGAAACCCATTTAATATATGTAATGTAAAACTAATTTTTTGTTTTGAGCTTTCTCTATATCCCATCGTTTTGATTCCATTACAGCGCTCTATAATATTACATTGACTCTCAAAGGCATTTGTGTGGCAAGTCAACCAAAGCTCTGCATGCTACCCGGGAAAAGACAAAATATGGCTGCTTCTTCAAAGCATCTTTAAAAAGTGTATATTATACATACTCTATATATAGGGGTGATCAAAATGCTGAATACAGTAATTCAGAAGCCAGCCAGACACAGTTTTTAAGGAGCAATGTAGTACATCCATTCTGATCTACAGGGTTTTTTTTACATGTTAGACATCATGGCTACCTGGCTATATATTAAATAAAATGTATTTATATTACATTATTTTGAAATGGTTGTAAATACACATGTATACAAGTGGTTGAGTGTTGCTGGACTTTTGTACTCCATTTTTTTTCAGTCAATAACTACAGCAGGTACACCCCAGACATTGAAACAATCAAGCACATTTAATTTTAGTATTTCTGAGCTAGCCTTGGTCCAGTTAGAAAGCATTTTTTCTCAATAACAGTCATATGCCTTTAGGAAATCTCATGAATTCAAGTCAGGGTTATAATGTCATATGTTGATACAGAGCCCTTAACCCTTACTCATGTGGGCCAGTTATAAAACCACTGATTATGCTTTTTATTCTTTCATTTTTTTTCCTATTTTATTGCTACAAAGCAATGTATTTCAGGCCCCTGAGGCACTGCAGGGAATTAAGCTGGACTCTGCTGGGAATTGTAAAAAGTCCTTTATTAGTCAAAGCCTTGAACGAACTAAAAGATGGATTGCGGCCCTGATGTTATAAAACGCTGCCTTGTGTGACTGGTATTTGTTCCCACAGTTTCTGCTGACACCTCACTAGCCCCCAAGAAGGCAGGCTATTCTTCTTTCACATTGGCTCTGTTATTAGTCTATTCAATAAAAAAGTATAAAGAAATCACAGTTACTTATTTTGTACATTGTGACAACAGGAAGTCAACCTGTGAAGGGACAGATACAGCCTGTATATGTTCCAGTGACTAAATACTGCAAAGTTAACAATTCTCTTTGGAAGGATTTGTACTGAAATGATGTCGTGCAGAAAAAAAACACATTTAGAAAAGACCTCTTTTCCAAGTAAGAATATTTTTAAAATGTGTACAACTTGTTTAGCGCTATATTGTACATAATTCTTTTTTTTAAATTGTTTGCTAAAATGCATAATTTCCAAAAGAATATAAATATTATTCTAAGAAAACTTTCAATAGGACATTATTGTAATAATTACTTATTTGCTTTATGAAACAAACTTGATACTGATCACTGGATGTCTGAAATATATTTAAAAAGTAGCCTACACAAATACACAAAATATTCTTATTCTATTTATAGGCGCACGCTAAGTTCTTCACATAGTACATATAGCAAACATGTATATGCTTTGCTCTGAAAAAGTGTACATTTCATGCTGCCCTGATTAAGGAACTAGTGCAAGTGACTGCAGCACAACAGCTTGCTGGGTACCTGCAAACCTCTTCCTCTGTACTTGCCTATACCTTTATACCTCACATTTCTGGTCATTCCATATCGGCTTACCCTCTGTGCTAATCTCATTATGCCCTCCAAATCATGTCCTTTCCCTTCACTCCATCACACCACTCCTCATTAGATTGCTGACCTAATCTCATGTAAACAGAGCTATATTTACAGTTCATGTAATTGTGAACAGAACATGTTCATATGCTTAACAATCTCCTCTCCTTCACTTTATTTGCTAGGAAAAATAGCTGGTGAATATAAGGTAGCCAAAATAAAAGAATAAATAAATAAAAACAAAAAATAAGAAACATAAATCTATTTCTATACTGTCACATAACAGTCCTGCTTTGGGTTGGTGCCTTGTCTTTTGCACTTCAACAGAGATCTCCTTCTTTCATCTGTGACATGGTTAACATTGATGCCTCCCAATCAGGGGCTGAACATCACTGGGCTTCATAGCAAAATTTGAGGGAGGGCCCAGAGATGCTAGTCCCCCCTCTTGAGGCTCCCACTCTTTTCTTCTGAACATGTGTGGGGGCAGCGCATATGCAGTGAAACCCATGCACTGTAAAGCCCATAATGATGTATTTCCCTCACCTACGGGGCCTGTAGTGGCAGGACAGTGTTGGGGTTATAGGTTTGATTTTGACCAATCCTTTGCTAGGGGTGACTTCTGTATACAATGTATCCAGCCAGAGGGTCTGGTGCTATGAGGACGGGGTGAAATGTAGGGGCTTTCGATGACTTAATTTCCACTTCCAGTGTCTGTGTGTGCAGGAAAATAAGTATAGTGGACTGTGCAACCTGTTGACTTAAGCAGGGTACACAACGACGCAATCTTACTTCAGATGTGATTTCTGTAACGATTTCACCAACGACTGAAAGTCCCGATGAGCATGTCGATTCATGTGCATACACCTACACGATTTACCGTCAGGTCTGTGATCTTCATCTCTCACAATCAACAGCTGAAAAGATTGTGACTCCACACACACTTTACAGATATCTGTCTATGCTGCTGTGTACGTACTAACTTTCACATTTGCCCAACATTGTTCCATCGTTGATACTGATTTGTTATAGGTTTAGAAAACCAAATCAAACGTTGCAATGTGTTTTGGTATGATAAAACATGATGGTGGGAGTGTACACACTTGCAATATCTGAACAAAGGGTTGAGAATTGTGTCACCTGCGCAATAATTGCATAGGTGAGTACCCAACTTCAGGCATTGAGTTGTACCTTGCAGCCAATAAAACTGTCCTGTAACAGAGTGACTCTCTGGATAATATTTTTTTCACTCGGATGGGCAGGGGCTGGCTGGACTGGGGGGGCCAGTCCCATAGTGGATTACCTTGGCTGGGTCTCTGGGATATCTATATTTTATTTTTCCTAATTGGCTGCTGAGCCAAGTATCGCTCCCCTCCCCCCACCGGCCTAAAATTTGCCAGCAAGCCCCTGCAGATGGGCCAGTTGTATTTACCATACTCTGAGAGGGCCATGGACCTACGCAGCTCCCAAGTGTATTCAATGGCCCCATAGAATTAATGAGGTCTAAAGGTTCTTGGGGGGACATGTTAAAGTGATAAATGTCTTTTTAATGTCTATTCTCTATAAAGATAAGTGGGACTTTATTTCAAAAAATAATTTGGAGAAGAATTCTGTAAATAGCATTTAATACCAATCACAGTGCAATCCAAAACAGAAACAGGACAAGTAGGAATTTATGGAGGCACCTATAATATACATGCACTTAGACACTAGAAACTATTTAAAAATGTTAGCAACTACACTTACGCCATTAGTAAAGTGTAGTCATTATTGAATGACACATTGTAATAGATCCACAGGTGGTATAATTATTTAACTGGCCACAAGGAAAACCCGCACTATTAGTGATTCCTGGGAACTGGGCTTCAGAAACACTGGGGTAAAGGCGTTTTCCCTGCCACTTGTGTTTTTTTTTGTCCTATGCTTCAAAAATGCACAAAATTCAAATTAACCAAAACTGATGGAAAAAGCACCGGCATGTTTAGGCCTCTGGTTGTTAGCTGGCTGCTTACAGTCACCTGGCTAAGTACCTGTGAGGTGTCCGGGTGGAGTAATTATCCTCTTTCTTGGTGTGAGTATATTAGGAGATTGTTAGTCTGGGTGATGGCAGCAGAGAGTTCTCAGGGAAAAGATTGGTGCATTCTCAGCTAAAAGGTATTGTACAAATCTTCAGCTTTATTTTCATTAGCTACATAAATGCCAACTGTTCCTACTTTTTAGAGACATTCAAATTATAGAGGGTTGTCTGGTAGTATTCCCTATTATTTTAATATTCACTAACCGAGTAATAAAGATAGACATGAAGTAAAATGTTTTGTGAAATATTTGTATAAAACTTTGCAGCATTTGGCCAGTGTAATTTAGACTTAAGTGTTGCAAATGTTACTCCAAATCTACCACACAGCAGAACTAATTGTTCATCGTCTTCCTAGCTTTATTCATAGACTATAATGCTGTAAAATGCAATTTTTTATATACAATACAGAGCGGCCCTCCTGTGGAATGGTGAAGTAAAAGTTGAACATTTTGTTGCCAGAACTTTGCATCTTTGACCAACAGCCTGCTCTGACACATAACTTCATATGTATGAAGTTTTGTTGTGACTTCACTACTCCCTAGACAGGAGAATTTAAACGAGGTCAAAAGTTTGCTATAATTATACTTTGTAAACATGACCTGATATAAATTGTAATGCTCAAGTCCACCGAGACAGTATCTGACATGATGTGCTTAGATGACGCTGCTCAATAACAAAACTCCCCTGGAAGTTATTTTAAAGTGTTAACTATGTTAGCCTAAAAGGACAAAAAATATTTCTGAGGCACTCTGGTGATGGCATTTGGTTTTTATTTGCAAAATACTGTGCAATAGATCTTTTGCTATAACAATTGTGTGAGGGACAATTTCAGATATACAATTTAGTCCCAACGCTGTTCACCCTCCAACTGCAGAACATTAAAACATTTTTATTGGTTTAGTTCTATTTTACATTAATGCCTGAAAAGTGTAAATCATGTGATGAGGCACATTATTTTATTTATAGAACAAATCTTACAGTAGATAGGTTAGGCAGCATGGTGGCTTAGTGGTTAGCACATATGCTTCACAGCGCTGGGGTCATGAGTTCAATTCCCGACCATGGCCTTATCTTTATTGAGTTTGTATGATCTCCCAGTGTTTGTGTGGGCATGCTCTGTTTGCATGGGTTTCCTCTGGGTGCTTCAGTTTCCTCCCACACGCCAACAACATACTAGTAGTTTAATTGGCTGCTATAGTCTCTCGCTCTGTCTGTGTGTGATAGGCAATTTAGACTGTACTCTCCAATGGGGCAGGGACTGATGTGAGTGAGTTCTCTGTACAGTGCTCTGGAATTAGTGGCTCTGTATAAATAGCTGATGATGATCAAGGCACTATCTTTTTGCAGTCTGCATAGATTTCCTCCAGTTGCTTCGGTCTCCTCCCACGGTCCAAAAATATACTGCTAGATTAATTAGCTTTGAACAAAATGGACCCTAGTGTGTTTGTGTGGTAAAAAATCTAGACTGTAAGCTCCAATGGTGCAGTGACTTATTTGAGTGATTAAAAATTATCTGTAAAGTGCTGTGTAATATGGTGGTGTGGTCTTACTAAAAGGTTAGAGAGAGCCTACTTAATGTGTCCTTTAATTCTTCTCAAACACATTTTTCTACCTGTTCTATACCACCAATATTGGACCAATTTTTAACACAACTACTGCAGCTAATTGTCATTTCCTGCATGTATTGCTTATACTTATATCACTTGTGCCATTTTGTAATTGTAGGTTAGTTTGTATTTGTTTGACTCTTTCTGTAATTAATGTAATCCCATTAGAACAGCACTAAAGAACATGTTTATTACTCGTTTGTCCTCTGCAGGTGTGTAAATATAATGAGACAAGCAGAGACAAGCAGAGATAATGAGACAAGCGGAGGTAGCTATCTCAGGCAGCAGGTAGTAATTGAAAAAATAAATGTTCTTCTGCAAACATTTAATTTAGTATATTCTACATTGTTGGTAGACTTAATAAAGATGAAAGTGTCAATATTATGACTTTTATAGTGTATACTACTTACATAAAATCTATATCAGGCAGTATATTGACCAGACATATGTGTAACACGCTCCCCTAACCAGCAGAAAGGTGGAGGCATCTACATCTGAGAGGAACGTTGTTCAGAATTTAATGCTTGGTAAAGTCATCTACAATTTATGTTACCACTACAATAAAGAGCTCTATTAGCACATATGCAGGCAGTTTAGAGCATGCTTGGCAGTGCGGTATTTGCCCTACCAATTTAAACTTTTTCGGTCAGGTTGCCTATGGATGCACAGTGCATGTCACTGCCTCTGTCTGACTCTAAGACACCAGGTGCAGCTGAATAGTTACTGGGTGTGGTAGGCTTCTCCGTTGATGGCTGCTAGCAATAATTAGTAAATGGCCTGGAGGTCTCCACATACAGATTGGTGAATGGCTGGAACAATCCACCATTCAGAGTATGAAAAGCTGTCCACTGGGTATGTTGGTGCTACAGCAGAGCCAAACTTCTTCTCCAGCACAATGAGAGACAGTGTGGGAACGCAAGAGGGGTAGGAAGTTCTTTTTGATCACCAGTAGAGATCTAGAGCTTGTATAGTAAAAGGACTGGGGTAGGGCAGCACGTTGGCTAAGTGATTAGCACTTCTGCCTCACAGCACTGGGGTCATGAGTTCGATTCCCAACCATGGCCTTATCTGTGTGGAGTTTGTATGTTCTCCCCGTGTTTGCGTGGGTTTCCTCCGGGTGCTCCGGTTTCCTCCCACACTCCAAAAATATACTAGTAGGTTAATTTGCTGCTACTAAATTGCCCTTCATCTCGCTCGGTCTGTGTGTGTATGTTAGGGGATTTAGATTGTAAGCTCCAATGGGGCAGGGACTGATGTGAATGAGTTCTCTGTACAGCGCTGTGTAATTAGTGGCGCCATATAAATAAATATATGATGATGATGACGATGATAGGGTCTGCATAGTACAGCCACCATAGGCCATGGGTTTGTATAGCAAAGTCACTATAGGTCTGGAGTTTGTATACTAAAGCCACCAGAGAGTTTAAGGGTCTGCACTGTAACACTATCAGAGATTTAGGAGGCCTGTATTATAAAGCCAAGAGATATGTGGATAACCTGCATTTCAAAATGACATGGTTGGAATTGAGCAGAAGTCAGTAGTATGCATTGTGTTTTGACTAGTAGTTACAAGAATGTTTTCTGAATTGTATATTGTTTATTAAGATGCTCCCTATATTGTATACAGGTCACCAGGATGTTTTGTATGCTGTACTTAAGTCCCTATTATTTGTAGAGATGTTCACTGACCCCCGTGTTTTGGTTTTGGTTTGGGTTTTAGATCTGAAATAACTTTGTGTTTTGGTTTTGGCAAAACCTCCCTCCTGTGTTTTGGTTTTGGTTTTGGTTTCCTATTTTTTTTTCTAAAATCCCTATTTTTTTTTCTAAAATCACATATTTTGACTCTTTTTTTTTTTTTTGTTCCTACACTATTATTAACCTCAATAACATTAATTTCCAGTCATTTCCAGTCAATTTTTGTCGAGTGACAAGAACACTGCTACCCCTCCTGTTTCTGTATGAGCAATGGCACTGAACAATGGAAGTAGAGAGTGACAAGAACACTACTACCCCTGTTTCTGTGTGAGCAATGGCGCTGAATCTCCTGGGGAGGGAGGTACTTATGGAATCCAAAACCCGCGAGATCCGACAACGCAACAGTGACGTTTTGCTTCGATTCAGATACGAGGATGTGCGAAAGTACCCAGACAGCCCTACTCGGATCCCCTAGGGTTCGGTTTTCAGAAAACCGAGCCCAAGCATCTCTAATTATTTGCTCTGTATTGTATAGAGGTAACTAGAGTGCTTTCTGTGTAGTTTATGTGTCACTCTGATGCACTCTGTATTGTATAGAGGTAACTAGAGTGCTTTCTGTGTAGTATATGTGTCACTCTGATGCACTCTGTATTGTATAGATGTCACTGAAATACTCTCTGTGTTATATATCACTTGAATGCTCTCTGTATTGTATAGAGTTCACTAGAACACTCTCAGTACTGTACAGAGGTCTCTAGAATGATACATGTATTGCAAACCAGTGCTGTCTGCATAGCATAAATCACTCACTCGAATGTTCTCTTATTGTATAGCTGTTACTAGAATGCTTTCTGTATTGTACAGAGGTCACTAGAGTTATCTCTGTATTGTACATCAGTTACTACAATGCTGTCTGTATTGTATATAGGTTACTAGAATGCTCTCTATGTTGTATAGAGGTCACCAGTATAGTCTCTGCATTGAATAGTGGTCAGATGGTTGGTCATGTGTTGTATCTAGGTCTTGACATAACATGTTTTCATATATTTATTTGGCTACATAAAACCGAACTCATATTAGGCAGACTGTGCTCATACGGCTTTTCTCAACACCATTTTTCCTTTGCGTCTCACTGGTAGAAAAGCTTGGGCCACATGCTGACGTTTGACAATAAGGCCAAAAGGTGCCATCCTTCCCCTGCATGTAGGGCACCTTTGCTATCTGGATAAAGATCTGAATTCTAGCATTGAGACATCCAGCACTGTGTTACTGTTATTTGCACAAGACCAAGCATCGTCAGTGTTTCAGCTTGATTGACATATAAGTTACACTATACATACATAGCATAAAGAGTGAAATTGCAGATCCTTTAATAACAACCACATTTCGTATAGGTTCCACTCCATTTTATAGGAGCTTAATTTTTGAAGTTCTTTTTTAAATTGAAGCTTTTAATAAATTGTTTGGTAAGAAGAGCACTGCACCATTTCAGATAATTTAGAAATGCTCATATCACTCCCAGGTTTATGACTTAATAGAGACCTGGGGAAATACATTACATTGCCAATTTCAATAAAATACGAAGTTGCTAATAATTGTGCCTGCATTTTGAAACGTCATATGTAACACAATTTAATTTCACAGGCAATGTCTATATAAAAGATGACTCTATGGAGACAATGATTAATATGAAGGTTCGAGGAAATCTTTACTCCATAAGGTGCCCTGAAAGCCAATAAGCCATACATACAATAGTGCCTTAAAGAGGCTTGAAGGCATTTGCTGAAGTGGTATCTTATATAAACAAAAGGGAGTTGGTTGTTCATAAAGTAACCTGCACTTTTCTAACAGTAAGCAGTGTTATTTATTTCAAGAAAGATGATAGCATTACTCTTAGTATTACAGAAGCAAATAAAGTTTTGGTGTCTCCAAATCATAGCAATGTAGTATATTGCAGGTGCATGATAATATTAGAAAATGACTCAATATTTAGTCTTTCACCCACATACAGTACTTACTTTTTATGGGTATAATGAGCTGAGGAATGACAGGAAGAATCTTTGGTCCTCCATGCTCTAACATGTCATGGACTCCTTGACGTGCAAAAAACTCGTAAGGATGTGTCATTTCACAAAGTCCGTCAAAGAACAGAGGCAAGTAGTGATGATAATCCAATTTTTCAATCTCCACCTAAAAAGAGGTTAAGAAATAATAGATGATATAATTAACATTCAACAGAAGCGATGGAGAAAACAATGGTTTAATGAAAGTGATGCTATGTCTTTAACCATTCATACAGCAGCAATATTATTACAGATATAAACTATTAAAGACACATTGTGGGGAACAGATATTTAAAATTAAGCTAATTGACTGGCTATGAGTTTTAGTCTGCCTAAGGGGTTTGACTTCACTGGAATGAAATTGTTTCTTTTGCAGCAGTCAATCTAAATTTTCCTGTGGATTTAAAACTAGTTGAACAGATAAATGTACATATCATTAGATTTCTTTTTACAGTTTAATATTACTAAGAATGTCACATCCATTAAAAAATTTTTTACCAGCCTTACTTGCAAATCCTTGAGTATGCTCAGTAAAATCAGATGGATTTGCATTTTTTATAATCTATGTGATCACTATAAAACAACATTTGCAAGTAGATTTACTAAAAAGAAAAAGTTAAGGTATAGCCCATAGCAACCAAATCAACTCAGAGCTATTGTTTAAATGCTTAGTGGTTGATAACACTTATCATAATGCAATAAAGACACAACACCCTCTTGTATGGTGGAGGGAGAACACTGTACACAGCATCAGCAAATTCTCAATAACAATCCAAATGTCCCATCATGGTCTCCCATGTTCGGAACATCAGTACTTATCCACCATTTTTCCTGAGCACATACTTATAATTTATCCTTAAACTGGGACAATATTCCCAGGCATTCCAGAACCTGAACCCTTCTGGGCTAATCATAATGCACCACAAGCCAGCCCCCAGTGAGAGTACTTGCACTGAATCTAAGCCAACTCTTCGAAGGGAACGAGTTCCAAACGCCTCACTACAATCAATGTGTACTTCACCAACTTTGCCTACTGACTGTACAGTGCTCACCTGCCACATCAAACGCTGCAACAGCCACAGGACCATGGTCCTAGCACTGAGCCTGTGCATCACATGGCTCCCCATACATCAGGGGCTGAACCAACACCCGTACCAGATACCAGAATTCGTGCACCACACAGCTCAACACACCGTCGTGTCTGCACCAGAACCAAGGCAAAGACGCGGGGAGCACCTCCCGTACCGCAGAGCACACCAGCAGGAAGGCGAACTCCATAACCAGCCAACGAAAACACCAGATCCAGCAGCTGTGAATAGGAGGGAGGGCAGTTTTCCTGGATTCAAGAGGACTAGATGACTTCTCCCTAGAAATGTTACAGCCTGTTCCCTTGAGCCTGCCCCTTATTACACGTGACATGTGAATTATCTATAATATAATATTATAGATAAATCACATGTCACGTGTAATAAGGGGCAGGAACAACTCTAGCTGTCTATAACATCTAGAATTATAGTGTAATGCGCATTACCATTTTTACTTTGAGCACAGAATTAACAAATTAGTTATTAACTTGTTGGTGGTCCTCTATCAATTGGTTTTTTATTATTATTTTTTTCATTATTCTCTCATTTTCATGATTTTTAGTGATTAAGAAGTTAATAATTATAGTGATTTTATCTGGTATATTCTGACTCAATAGAGAAGAAACATTGTCTAATATTATGAATAATTGATATTTTGTGAACCTCCTATTTACGCTGTTCATCTTAGTTTTTTAGCACTCATATAAACATGAGTTTTTTTAGCATGCATTTAAACATATCAGCAATTAATATATTTAAATAAATCTTCAAGCAAACATTATTGGCTATGCACTTTTATCCTAAGATACACAAGAGAATGAGACATGACAGAACAACAGCATGCTGAATTATACTGGTGCTGAAATAAAATATACTAAAAGCAACCGCACCCATAATTATTTTGGTGCAAATTGTGTCAATAAAAGTGTGTTGTAAAACCGATTTAACACATCTACTTCTCTGAGTAGAGCCAAGCAAGCCGGTAACCTGTCTCAGCTTCTCCATCTGTAATCACACCACTTGCTCTGACTACAACTTTCACTACAACAGTCAGTTGCCATCAGAGATCTAAATATTTATCCTTGGTGCTACAGGGAAACTGATAAGTTTAAAGGCTATTTCCACTATACCGCATCAGAAAAAGTAATAGCAATGTAAAAGCAAATCATTTTATTAGCAACTTGGCGTTAGGCCCACTTTTTTTTAAGGTGCATTGACTGTATGTAAGATCAAACAGTGTAAAAAACTGTCATTGTGTCCTCTATTACAGTTTCCAATGAGCCCAAACAGAGAAATAAATATGTGGACATAACCTTAATCTCATGTTGTGGAATACTCTGAGTAAGATAACTAAATGCAATCAAAATGTTATTTAAAACTATCTTGTGTGGCTGTAAAACCCCAGTTTCCAATTTCTCTCGATATTTTCTGCATTGCAGATTTTGCCACTAGCACATAATTTGCAGTACACCACAAACAGGAATAATGTTTGTTTTAATTAGCCATATGTTAATAGTTTACTATAAAAGATGTAGTGACTATTTTTATGATCTGGAAAAAAAAATGCATTTGTGCAGTGTTCTGCCGAGAAAATATCTGAAATGTGTTTGTGGCAAATTGTGGTTCCTCATCAATGATTAAATTCACCTTTTATGGTGCTCAGACCACATATAACAAATGAAATCACAGCTCTGCCTGGATCCCCTTTTGCTTGTTTATTCAATGGGTGTAAAGAGAGAAATGTAAAAAAAAAACAACCCAAAAAAACCAGGAGGTAAACCTTTTATACTGTCAGAAAGTAGTTATTTTTTTATTTATATTCTAATGAAAATACTTAATTTCTGCCACTATGCTCTGTATTGTTGATGCTTTCCGCAATAATGTTTTTGTGTAACTTTATATGCAGTGTTCTGACTTCAGGCAAAGCATTCTATGCAGCTGTTATGAGACAGTGATACAGGGATCCCGGGATTCAAATTTCCAATAATAGCCTCCCAGACACCTGCTGTCTGAAGGACAAAAATGGGATAGGATACTACTGGAGCTTCCTAAATCTACCAGTTTCTGACAGTCTTGATAGTCCCCAAGTGGAGCAACCACAAACCACACAGTAATTGCATTAATAAGAGCCACAACCGTCTGTCTTCTGTGATTGGCTGTATTATTTCTTTTGAAACAAGGGTGATTTTCCTACTAGATGAAGAGATTACTAACTAGATGGGAGAGCAGGAATATTTAATCACAGTGAGCAATTATCTGTAAACTTACTGGTAGACAATAAAAACAAAAAACGTTACTTGTCATTAAATAAAATATAGAGTTCTGTCAAACATAACATCCTACTTATAGCAGAAAATGATCCTGCTGTTTGGGTTACCAAACTATTTAGCCCACAAACCTGAAAATTCAAAAATGGAGTCTCTAGCAAATTTACAGCTTTCATAATTTCTGGCAAAAATACCATCCAAACTTTATCCATTAATGTTATTAACAAAGGAATAGAAATGTAGAAATTTCCAAATGACAGAAGTGACTGGTGTATACTGCAGAGAGTGAGGTAAAAAGGCAATCACCTGTGTGACTATGTGAGGTCAGGTAGGAAAAGTCAGCTGTGCATAAGTCAAAGCCGGACTTGCCATGCAAAGCTTTTGGGGATTTGTCATGCATTCAGGAACTTTAGTTCACCCTTTCCTCCAATGGGAATAGGTTATAGACATTATCACAGTTATACATATGCCTGGTGCCAGTAGACTTACCATTTAAGAAGTTTATATAGTAGTCGATATTCCAAAAATAAAAAGATTGAATGAACACAGGAATATTTAGAGCACATGTGTGCCCAAAACATCATACCATTTCTTTTGTATATATGGGATTACTATCTTTATATTATTGAAAGCCTTAAGAGACTTGTGCATAACACGTGGCCTGCTGGCTTCATAGTCAGGTGACCATAGGCAGCGTTTCAGTCCTGGCACCACCAGTCCAGGGGCAGGCTGGGCCGGGGGGCATCGGTCCCCCGGGCCGCCCCTCGGATGCAAAATCTCCTGATTTTTAACAGCGGCCACATTTCATGACACGGAATGTCATGTGATGCGGCCGCCTGTGCGCCCCCCGGGCTGAAATATGCCAGCCCGTGTCTGCACCAGTCCTCCTGTATCTGTCCCGCATTGCACTGTACTGTGTCACAGTGGCTGCAGTGAGACCCAGTCATTCGGCGATGAGGTCTGGTGGAGATCAAATTGAATGTGTGTCACTGAGATTCTCTACTGAAGTGTCCTGTATTATTCAGTCTTCCTGCCTAAGAGAACAGGTAAATAATGTGCTGGTGAAAATGTTGATATGGGGGCGGGGGTCAGTGGAACAAAGCCCTAAATTCCGGTCTGTCCCACTGAAATTGGGTCGGTTAGGAGGTGTGATATGTTTTACTACAGATGTGAGGGGAGTGAGGGTGTTACTAGAGGTGAGGCGGGGAATGTGTTACTACAGAGGTAAGGGGGGAATAAATTACTGCAGAGGTGAAATATGTTACGGAGAAAGGGAACAGCTTGTTCGGTATGTGATGTGGCCACACCCACTACACAAGATGATCATATGCCCCCTGCTGGTATATCACCATTACGTGGCAGTGCACACACTTTTGTCCATGGGGACTTTTTAACAATGTTGAAAGGTATGGCAATGAGGTTCCTCTTTTCATGTAGTAAATTCTACAACAGGAATATGTATATGTTTAAACAACTTACATTTCATTGTGGCTCCTTTAAATGAGTACTAACCCCTAATGCAGCCATTGGACCACAAAAAGTTCTACACCTCTAATCTAAGGTAACCTGTTTAGTTGGAAACTAACAAGCTAACACAAGAATGACAATAATTCCAACTAGACACATTGCTAACTATTTCCTTAACCACTTTTAGCTGTTTCCAGGAATACTGGCTGGCAATATTAGTAATATGGGCACGGATTAGCACCATCAGCGTGAAGGGGCACAGGCTAGCAACATATGTGTGTTGTATCATTTATGGGCATCTCTAAAAAGTTATGTAATAAATATGTACCCAAAACAACCCCAAGTATGTGTCACCCATTGTCCAATACTGTATAAATAGTATAGTATACTATATCTGCTGTGCATTTTGTTCAATTGTTGCAGTGGCAGAGCTATCCCTAAACATATACCATTAATTCATCTTTATTTATTTATTTAAGAGAGCTGTCCAGAGCTTTTTATTTAACTGCAAATCCAATGTAAGATACTAAGTGTGACTTCACCTTCTAAACTGCTATTCATTTTACTCTGTATTACTCACTTTATATAGGACATTTTCAATTAGGAAATTGATCATTTGGCAATGTTTCAAGCCCTTATTTCTATGCTTTTTCAATTTCTGGAATAAGTATTCCTATAGCTTGACCTTTCAAGGTTATATAAGCAGCTTGCTTAATTAACTACTTTAGTGCTGGAGGGAGGAAGGGATGGGTGAGAGCATAATCCATAGCAGAGGGCAATGCATTTCTGGACTTTCAGTATAGATTAAGGCTATGCTATGTTTTCTAATAAGGGTTTTGCTTCCCTATCTTTGCTACTTCAAATTTTTATCTATTTTATGGGGAGACACATGGTTTGGCAAAATACTTTTTCCTCCCTACAAAAAATATTGCACATAAGCATATTAATTTAGTTAGTCCTGATAATTTTTAGGATTTTGTTGTAATATTAATTAGCCTACTGTTTCATATCCAGGAGTTATATCGGTACCGTGTAACAAAAATACATTATTCTGCTGGTTTTTTATTGAAAAGCTTATATGAAACACTAAGGGGAAAATGAATCAAATAAATGTGTGGAGTTTTCTTTCAACACAGAGCAATGTAAAAATATTGAATATTTTACTTAAACCACCCTAAATTTAGAACTATCCATTAACTACCACCAACATATCAGAATTATATTTAACATCCGCTGTAAACAGTAAGGCAGGGGTGTGACAGTAAGATATCTGGGGGTGTGGTGGCTACAAAGCACTGAGGTGAGGGAGGACTGGAAATGCTTGGGTTTTCATGTCATTCCCCCTCCTTCCAAGCCCCCTTCCCCCACACACACACACACACACTTTGCTCTCCAAAAAACAATGCAGATACCTCTTCTGGGAAGTGCATTGCTGGGCCACTAGCTACATTTTTCTACTTGTCCCAGTGACAGGACTAGAAAAATAAGTCTTCAAATTCCAGGTAGGTTTCCTGTACTCCCGGGAGAGCAGACAATTCTCCCGCATCCTGTCCCCTTCCTAGTAAAGTAGGCAAGATGGGAGCCTCAATAATGCGATATGCGGTGAATCGCGACATTTTGACCCTACCCCCCGCGACAAAATGTTGCTTTCTTCACATGGGTCGGAGCCAAAATTACGCAATTTGACCGAGAGGACAAAGACTCAATGTTGGCAAGTATGGTATAAAGAGACGTAAATTGATTTGTGAATAAAGTATAATCTTTTCTTTATATAATTTCTTGGGTAGACTGCACCTGTACAATAAGGTGCAGTTCAGGCCACCATCTTACATTTTTATTATTATTCTATTAGTATTCACATGCGTAGCATGGAGTTTAATTCTATCTGTATCTGTTCTGTCTGTGTAAAATCATTCAATTAATATATATTTTTAGAAGATCTTTTCAAAAAAATTCATAGAACAGTTACATGTGTGGTTGGGACGGTAGGTTCAACTATAATGTAATAATAGGGGGAGGAGAGGGACCTTTTTTTTATTGGTTGATATTGGCCATAAAGCTTTATGGATATTAATAATCTTGAATGCCAGAAGACAGGTTACATGGAATCTGTGTAAAATATATAGTTTTATATACTGCTGGCAGGTACAATTTTTACTTGATACCTATATGTCGATCTGGGGTGAAATTGAGGAAAATGAGATTTAAAAAAAAAAAATAGAAGAACTTTATCAACCTCAACAACTATGTAACTATGTTTTTGTATAGTGCTTTTGCTTTATTCTCTACCAGCAATAAAATGGATAAGGATATTATTTATAGTCTTGCTGTTTTTCAGGCATCTGAAGAATGTGTAACTAATGCTAATATATTTTTCAATAGCTAATTTTGCATACAATTTCTTCTTTTGATTATTGTTTATTTATATAGCGGCACCATAATACACAACACTTTACAGAGAATATTAATCAGTCACATCAGTCCCTGCCCTTGGAGCCTACAGTTTATATGCAGTAACACACACCAGGTTACATTCTTACTCTCTTACCCAAAACAAATATAATAGTTGTTTTTAGAACAAATTTGCATCTTGAAGTTCACTGTTACCAGAAAAACTTTTACTCAAGTCAGTTGAGTTGGAGACTGTTAGTAATATTGTTTTATGGCTTAAGTTAATTAAACACTCTGTAGAAAAGAGAACTATTTAGTGGAGCATTGCAGATTATTTTTTGCTAGCATGCCCGTTTTGTTCAGTATTGGATAAAAATGGTCATGGTTTATTTTGATGCTGAGTAGAAACATTTTTTACTAATTAGGAATCCTTAGAGGGAGAAAGTAATGGAGGTTTGGGGGGAGAGGAAATATACGATCTGTAAAAACAAATGTTCACTTTCAATGGCAAACACTGACAGAACAATAGTAAGACATACTTAAAGCAGCAATCCCATGAAAAATGTGGTTTGCTTTTAATTGAAATCACTATGTGGGCTAGAAGAATAACAAGAAAAAAAAATCTTGGTTTGTTTATTCAGGCTACTAAATAATTATTTATAATTCTGCATAATGTCATGGATTACCATGGCAAACACAGTCACATGGCAAATGTTGTAGTGAGCAGAGAGACTTTGGAACATCCCTCCGAGCTCTGTCTGCTCCTTGTCCTGTAAAATCCTCCCCCTCCTTCTCCCCCCTTTAGCCTTCACAAGACATGTGGAGAGCTGTGGGCCTGTAGGTGACTGGCAATTATACTTTGCTCCAGGGGCAGGTTGGAGTGGGGGGCAGGGGGGCATTTGTCCCCTGACCTGGTTCCATAGTGAGCTACCTTGGGCTGGGTCACTGAGTCAGCTCCATTATTTTCCCTTTAAAATGTTCCTAATAGTCGAGTCTTGACCCCCCCCCCCCCCCCCAGGCTAAAATTTGACAGCCCTCCCATGCTTTGCACCCTCTGCAGAGATTCTGAAAACAAGAAAATGATTTGTGGGAAGACAGCTAAGAAAAATTATTGTCAGATGCATAATAAAAAGGCATTTCATTTGCTATTTAAAGAGAAAAAACTTCTATGTGTATTTGCTGCTTTAATTAAACACACATTTGGGACTTTTACTCCTCTGCACTATTGATTTTTTTTTAAAGTTTATACCATTCCAAGCAACACCTTGTGCTCATAAACTTAGAGAAAAACAGGAGTCACCAAGCAAAGTACAATATAAAGCCCTTCCATTCTATCAGCTTCACCAAGATAATACCTGGTGCAGACTTATTACAGAACCTCCTCTGTGGCTCCAATATTAGTCATATCAATTAAACATAAAAAATATATTAGAAGCCACCAGAAACTTAAATGAATGAACAGGTTCTTCCACCGGAGTAGTTTCACTCCAGACCAGCTAATATTGATTTGGCTTTGCCCTTTCTTGGTTAACATTTCTTACAAAAACATTTGTTTTTGCATCTGACTGAGTGGTATCTTATTGATTCTTTTGTTCAGTTAAAAACAGATCACTGATGCACACTCCTACAGTTCTATCACCTAGTCCGGAGAGGTTGATAGCTTCTCTACTCTGACCCAATGATGTGCCGCAAGCCTGAAACATGTTGTGGCGTGCACTAACACTATAGTTATATGAAGCTGTGCCACAATCTCCTACATTATTTATTGATCTTACACTGTAGTGTGTAAATGTCTACATCCCACCAAAATACACTTCTAGCTACAAATAACTAACATGTTTTGTTTTTCAGTTAAATGTGTGTGTGTGTGGAGGGGGGTGCATAAGCTACAGATAGTTTAAAAAATCAAGGCTAAGGACAATCATATGGCCCACAAGTTTTAAACCTGACCATAAACACATTACATTTTTCATTACTAAAAGAATCATTGCAATCACAACACACTTCAATCAGCCTTAATTTGATTGCTTTTAGATGAGAATTTTTCTTAGATGACAATTAGATAATCATATCATTTGGCCGTCCACATTTGATAATGTTGTTTTTAGGTTATATATATGTCAAGCTTCACTTACATCTGGGATTTTATGCATTCTTGTAAATGCAATGTGTCTGCTTTAAACTGGTCACACACACACTGCAATCCTGCTACTCAGCCTGAGAGCCAAGCAACAGTAACATTGCCTAATTTGACCTCATGTGTGAGTGAACAAATTGGGCAACATTACTTCTGGTATACTTGGGGCGTAATAGTGCAGATGGAAGATACACACAGAGGCCAATAGGATACCTTTCATCATTAATCCAAATTTGTGACAAATTAGTCCACCTTTATCCACACAAACCATGCTCCAATTCACCCAATCATGCCCACTTCCCGGACAACAATTTTTGGTAACCCCCATCCAAAGACCCATCCCTATCAAGACCAGTGAATCATTCTGTGTTGTATGCAATAGTGGTTATCTTCAAAACACATTTACCATAATAGTCAATAACAATCCTTTTGCTGTCAATAGAGTACTATCAGGCATTGTGTCCCTCCGATAACACAACATGTGCTACCAACTTTCAAGCAGGCATGATGTGTATCACAATCTCAACACAACAAAATAACATAACAATAAGCATCAATAAAACTAATACGATATTTTAAATAAAAAAAATAAAATAATTTGACACTAGCTAAAATAGGCTTCTTTTTAAAGAATATTTTAGTAATGTTACAGAGTACAACTCAGTTACTTCTGTTTAGAGATGCCCAGAGAACCGAACATACCCAAACTTAGCAGATCCGAGTACCGAGCCGCTCGGCTCGGTACTTTCCCACGCCCTCGGAATTGAAAAGGAGGAAAAAGTCATGCTACGTCAACAGATTTTGGATCTCGTGAGTATTGGATTCTATAAGTACCGCCCACCACAGCGATCCAGGGCCATTTCACAGATGGACACAGAAGGGGTAGCACAGTTCTTGACAGTCTCTAGTGCAGTTGGCAGCGTCATAGGTAAAAAAGAAAGAGGAGGGGTAGCAGTGTCTCCAGTGACATTCAGGAGAGGTCCATTGCTCCATTGCTAATTGTCATTCCTGAAATAGAAAAAATAGGTCTGGCAGGCTTGGTCTTCTAAATCTGCAGTCACATTGTACTGTGTTATATAGGCAACATACAAAGAGAGGAGCTCCATTGCTCCATTGCTAATTGCCATTGTTGAAATACAAATAATAGGTCTGGCAGGCTTGATCTTCTAAATCTGCAGTCATAATGTACTATGTTATATAGGTAACATACAAAGAGGAGAGCTCCATTGCTAATTGTCATTGCTGAAATAGAAATAACAGGGTTGGCAGTGTTTTCTTAATCTGCAGTCACATTGTACTATGTTATCAAAATGGATTCACAGCAGTACACAGAAGACCAGGAGCACCAAGCAGCTGCTGGCACCAGTCATGATGATAGCAATTCCTCTAAATCCTCTGCTAAAGCTTATGTTAAAGTGCATAGTGTTTTTAAGTCAGGGAAACAAAAATGTAAGAAAACACCTTTCACTTTGGTCAAGAAAAAAAGACCTGTAATCCAGGCAAAGTTATCCGCAGAAAAAAAACTAAAATTGCCGACATGCCATTCTACACACGCAGTGGAAATGAAAGAATGAAGCCTTCGCCTTTCTCTATGAGTGCTAGTTCTGCAACTGTTAATGAGGCATCTTCTTGTAAGGTGAGTCATGACCAAGTGACCTTGTCATTCGAACTCCAAAGGTGGTGCCCAAATACTTTTACATGTAAAAGTCGAGCTGAAAGAAAACAGTAAGGCATTAGAGGAAAATGTATGTTTAGAAATGACACAAATCCCTGAGGAGAGTCTATCCATGAGTGTTATGTGTAACCCTGACCTGTCTGATATGTACCCATAAAGAAGGACCCTTTCAGCATTTCTGCAGATTTGTGCATGAACAGCCCAAGTGTAGCCGGTGATACACAAATTGAGGATGCCACTTTGGAATTGCAACAGGATGAGGGGGATATTTGAGTAGCTGATGAGGGCACTAATGAGGATGTCTATGAGGATGATGTTGTTTGAGTAAGTCCTGCACCAATTGAAGCAGTTATTGCATGTGATAAGAAGAAGGCCATTGTCGTCCCTGGGAATAAGACCAAAAAATCCACCTCTTATGTGTGGAATTATTTTTACCCAAATCCTGACATCAGTTGTATAGCCATTTGTAAAGCCACAGTAATGTAAGCATGGATGTCTAAATAGATGTGTATATGTATTACCTTCCACTTTGCTGTTGTTTCATCAGTATTGCACAAAGTGTTTGTAATCTGCACTTTACGTCAAAGGTACCTAACTATATTATATTTCTTTGGGAATTGGGGGTGATCCGAAGCTCAGTGATGAACTTGCTTTTTGCTGCGAATTACAATGGCTCTTTTTAGTGCATTGTCTGGCACCCTGGATTGGTGTGGGTCTGATCAAAGCACGCATCCCAGGGGCAGTTCAGCGCTCGTCACTATGTATTGGCTGTAGAATTACGACTGTTATCCAAGGAACGGGTGGAGTGATCTAATGAACCATTACTGATTTCATGATCCAAGGACGATTCCATCTTGCACCACTTTTCTTTTCTGCCACTGCTGTGTGGCATTGTGTCCTAGATGTGATAGTAACTGCCATGTGTTTGAGTCATTGCTCTGTCACTTAGCATCCAGCCAGGTCGCTGCAGTCTTTGTTTGAAAGTGTATGAAAATAATTTTATGACCTGTGAGATGGTCAAAATTTACTACAAATGACTTGAAATTAGTGTTATTGAGGTTAATAATATTATAGTAATATGAAAAAAAAGCAAACTTACGTGATAAAAAAATAGGGATTTTAGAAAAAAAATGGATCCAAAACCAAACCAAAACACACAAGGGCGGTTTTGCCAAAACCAAAACCACACACGAAGTTAATCCAGATGCAAGACCATTACCAAAACAAGAACACGGGGGTCAGTGAACATCTCTACTTCTATTACGAGCTTTGGTGGCCCCAGGAACATTTACACTACTTATAAATAGCATACAATCTTTCCACAGAAAGCCAGACCTGCCTAATCTCCTGGAATGTACCAGACTCCCAGGAGAGTAGGCCATGCTCCAGGACTGTTTAAGCTTTCTTCATACTTGCTTCAAATTGCGTTGCAACGCTCCCCGTACTTGCCCTTTGGACCTCCCCTCTGGGATCTTCCAGAAGAGAGGGACAAAAAGTAGAAGAGTAGAAAACTGTGAAGGAAGCTTAAACAGCCCTGGTATACAAAATGCCTCAATTTCACAATGCTCAAATTAAGAAGTCGGCATAAACACTTTTGAATCTCAAAATACACATCTATACGTTTAATTGTAATTTAATTAGAACAAAGTACAATATATTACCACCCTCAAAGAAAAAAATGTTAAGGACAGCTAAATAGAGAGCAATGATAGAAAACAGCAGCTCCAGCTGAATCCATACTAATTGAAGTGGTCAGTAAACATGACTGATAAACGTGGAATGCACTCAAGAACTGTCTGTACAAGGTAAATAATAGGTCCTTATCTTGGCACCAGTCAAATGATTTCTCCTCTATGTAGATTCCATCAGAAATCAGTTGTGCTGTTTAAAAGGTGTCAATCACACATTCATGTTTGTTGTTTTATGAATAAACAAAGACAGACAGTTTGTCTTAGTAAAACCAAAGCCTTCTCCTTCCAACAGCTACTACTCTACATATAAATTGAAAGCTATGAGCAGAATGTATTTACCCTCAACAACTGATCGACAAAAGTGAATTTAAGAATTTAGTGAATATATTAACATTTGCTGCAACTGTAAAGGTCACTAAAAAATACAGAATTAACCATACAGTTACCAAGTTACCATAACCTTGACATATAAAGCATCAGTAACAGATTTTGTCTCAGCTATGTCTGTTCAGGGACAGGGTATATGGGGAAAAAATGTGCATTACTTTATATTTCCTTTTGATAAATTAAGAAATGTTTTTGTTTATGGTTAAAAACCTGCCAAGTAACGTTTTACTATCCCAAATCACATATGGACTGTCAACGGGGCAACCCGGCATTTACCAGGAGCACTGGAATATCCAAAAGTAATAAGTAGTCTTGCGAAGGTTCAAAAACATGCCGGCATAGACAAATGTGGGTTGGTGTCCCTTGTATGACTGTGTATTAGTCCAAACTTGGGTTGGTTTACTGGCATTCATGAAACGTGTACCGGGTGTATATAGACTATTGTTACAATTTCGTTGAATTCATGCCAATTTTTCTAGGTGTTTTTAAAATGGTGGTTTGACTGAAAAAGAAACCTCAACTAGCGTTGTTTTGTTTGTTAGTTCTGAATGATCTGATTTTGTTAGCAAAAAAATCTAATCGCAGGGTCCAACAGCAGTTAAATAGTGAATTTGGTGTCAGTTTGCTATATATGCTGTAGCTCATAGAATGTAGCTGTGTATTTGCAGTAGGGCTTACTACACACAAACATTTCAGTTCCTATACTATATCATCATCATCATCACCATTTATTTACATAGCGCACTATTATATACTATAGTGAACTATAAACAGAAATGGACATTAGCCCATGGAAGCAATATGTAATTTCTGCACACTGAGGTGCTTGTGTATGTAAAACTCTTAAGAGCAAAATGCTTTTATAGCACTACGCATGCACAGTAAAATTGTGTGTATCTAAGTCTCTAGGTTTAAAGAGGTGGAGCGGGGAGGGAAGGAGCGGACTAGCGTAGGTCATGTACAGTAAGGTCGTTCCACACACCTTGCGTACAATGAAGGGGTGGAATTAGGCGGCACATCTGTTGCATCTGCTTCCTCTTGGTGCAAGATACGTGCTGATGATGATGATCATCAGCATGAATCTTGCACCAGCATTAAAAATGTAAATAAATAAATAAAGAGTGTGACCCCCAAACCAAAGTATAACCAGCATTAACACTACTAGCATAGTCTGGTAAAATCGGAGGGGGGGGGGATGAAAAACGTGTGTTCTCCCAAAAATGCTGACACCAATTCTAGGCTATGCTAGCTAGGCTGGTGACACTATAGCAGGGAAACCCGCAATATTGGGTCCCCCTGCAATAGTGACAACCAGTCCTAGGCTGATCAACACAGGACTGAATTTCCTATTGGGTTTGGGCTCGCAAAGAAAATGAGGACTCATCTTGGAAAAACCAGCTCCATGTTGAAAGGGCTCTTCACAAACACCCCTGGTGTAAAGTATTTTTACATGGTGAAGTACTGATTCCAGCAAGCCCTGGCCGCCTTAAATTGTTTGGGTAAGCGGGTACTTGTAGTATATTACAAGTGCCAACATATCCATGGTTGCCATAGCATGCTGACACTTACAGTAATACAAGTGTCAGCATGCCCTGGCATCCAAGGCATGGGCCACTAGTGCACCTTCGAAAAATTCATTAAAAAAACTACTCATTCTGTGGTGAAAAAATAAAAAAAAAAGATTAGAAATAACCACACCCCACACAACACTCTTTTACCATTTATTGCTTACCTCATTCCTGGGGTTAATTTAAAAAAAAATACCTCTCATATGACGACAAAACCAATGACTGCTACAAAGCATTACATATTTATAGACTTGGAAATTCTCCTGACCGAGCTGTGCCAAGAATGGCCGCTGAAAGGCATTGCATTAAAATGTATAGACTGGGAATTTCCCAATCTGCAAATATTAATGTATTACCTTGTAACAGTCATTTTCAGTGTGGCTTTGTAATATTGGCGCTTGCAGTACTTGAAGTACTACCAGCACCTGAATACCCAAACACTTTAAGGCAGTAAGTGCTTGCTGAGACCATAGTGTACCATGTAAAAACACTTAAGTATGACTTTAATTTTTACATTAACTCAACTCCAACAGTACCAGGGTTTTTTGTGAAAAGCCCTAGTGCTTTCAGCACAAGCCTGGTTTTCTCTGTAGGGGCTGTTTTTTCGCAATGCTGACCGTCATAGGGCTAGGTGTTACTATATTACAAGGGGACACACACTGCGGATTTCCCTACTATAGTGCCGCCAGCCCTGGCTGCCATAGCCTAGTGCTCATTATACCCGAGGGGGCTTTGTTCTTTTTTTACAAAAATTCCTGAACTTTAAACAAATTTTACTCCAATGTCCCCAGTTTGCATATTATGCTGCCTCGCAGGTATCATTTTCATGGACGTAATTTACCCCTACGTTTTTGCCATAAATTGTGTCCAACCCTACATTAGGCCCCGAATGGATAGCAGGTCAGACCCCACTAAGGTTACTATGAATAAATACTCATAAACCTGTGATGTAGAATCAATGCAGAGGAAAGCCAGGGGGGGGGGCAATACATGTAGGTAATAAAAATGTAATAATTATTTGCAAGTATGGAAAACAGCAAAAGCAGCTTGCAAAAATGTAATAGCAGAGAGAAGTTACATAGTTCTAGTATTTATATCTAGTAAATAAAAAGGTATGCAACAGTTTGAAGATTTTTGAATAGTTTACAATTTTACTTAAAGTGTCATATACAAATGTTATACTATATTATTAATAGTTGATTACATCAGTAAAGTCCAGCAAAGTCAAATGGACATAAATGATATGTAATACATTGAATTTACTAGATAGTTCCCATAATAGCTGGTACCATTTATTAGTGTCATCCCAATGACAAATTATTAGGAATGTGCACGTTTGTTTTCCTGATGAAAGATAATGGAGACATTTATCAAATGGAAAGAATTGACCCAAAGGCAGCAATACTTTATAAATGTTTACACTATTATATCACCAAAGCAAAATTAACAAAGGAATATTTTATTAGCTACATTTATCTATACTACGTGATGCAAGGACTGTAAATATTTAATAATCTCTATGGACAAATGCAAAACAATGTCAATTTGAAATCTTTCATTTATGAACCATATCAAACTATACATACCCTTGCACTGTGCCTCCATGACAATATCTATCAATCTAACATCTCCATGCTATATATAAAATATAATACACAGAGCAGTCCAAGTTCCAATCTTGGTTTGTAAGTTGAGTTTAATTTTACTGTGCAAAGTCAGGTGTGGAAAAAAATGCTGCAAAGTAAGAATGCTTTCAAAAATAGAAGTGTTAATAGTTTATTTTTATCAATTAACAGCATGCAAAGTGAATGAACAGTTTGTGAATATCAGAATTATGTCCTTGAATTCTACTGTCAACATAATATTTAAATATATTAGCAATGCAGGAAGCTAATTATCACAGGCAAATGGATAACATAGTGGTACCCTTTATATGACCATTACTCCTATTCTATAAAATGTATTTCAATAAACAGATACTTTTGACTTGAAATCATTTTTCGTTCAGAAGAAACATTATACACATGCTTGCCAGGAGGATTCGTGCTACAAGAAAATAGCTGCTGTGCTCCAGCACAGTATGTATTCATTACTTATTACTTATTTTTGTACCCAGTGTGAGAGAGACAATTGTGGGGAAGATGAGAAATATAGAGAGGAAGGTGGGAGAGAAGAAAGAGGTGAGTAAGAAAGAGTAAGGGGAGAGGAGAATTAGAGGTAAAGAGAAGTGGGGGAGAGTAAGGGAAAAAGAAGTAGAGGGGGGAGAGAGCAAAATGGAGAACAGACAAAGAGGGGCGGAGGAGCAGTGGGTCTGTTGGAGATTGGGAGAGAGAAAGTGGGGGAAAGGTAGTGAGTAGGGTTGGAGGAAGAGGGGAGGTGCCTGCATGTTATATATGAAAATATATATATATATATATATATATATATATACCACCCTAGTAACTGGGTGGCACTAGATACGCCCACGGGTAGAGCTGCATATATCCCTTGAGTAAAGCAAGACAAGCCCCTTTCAGCAGGTGTTACTTGCACAATCCTACTAAAATTATTTCCAAAAGTAGACAAGTATGATTATACAGTATACACTATATTAATATTTTTAACACTATAAAATCAGCTTGTTAAATTCAGTGACTGACATTTTACATTATTAGCCAACAAAAATGATTAGCTGGCTTTGGTTTAGCCCAGAATAGTATAGAATGCAGCATGAATAAAAGTGATTAGATGGGATTTAAATACAAAATTTATATTGCTGGAATTTTTAGAGTCAGTCATTTTCAATAACTGTGCTGTTATATTCAGGATACACTTGCATCATGTTTTTCAAGAAAGTGAATAATGTATTTTTCAAGTGTTCTTCTAGGAGTTAAATGTAAAGAATATTTATAATTGGAATGCCCCCGTCCGGAGTGTGTGTATGGCAGCAGACTGACCAAGCAAACCCACTCCTCTATGAATAAGACAATACGTGGAATAGTTGTGAAACGAGGGAACCCAGTCTTTAGATGGGCAATGGATTCCCACACAAAAGGAAAAAACATCCAAGACCAGTGAGATGGTGCCCAGGGTTTGCTTACGACAGTCGGCCTGGGGATGTGTGAGAGGAACTCCCAAAGAGAGATGCAGGCACAGAGCATGGCATCCCAGGAGTTAGGCTGGGTATACCCTACATGTTTATCACCCGACGAACGTTAGGTTCTATATCGCATTAGAGTGTATGCTCCAAAGATCATGTTTTATCATTCAAAAACACATTGTATCGTATTTTATAAACCAACTAAAAATCTCTATAAACAATGGAACGATGTCGAGCAAATTCTGCAGTGTGTATGCGCTCTCGATCAGGAATCTCCATAGAGTTTACAGAGTCACGATCTTTTCAGCCGATGGTTATGACAGATGAAGAGTACAGATCTGAATGTAAAGTTTGTAAAACGAGTATAGCCTGTACACATGAATCAGCATGCTGATCTGGGCTTTCATTCGTTGGTAAAATTGTTAATGATATCCCATCGGGAGACGTTTCCTGTAGTGTATACCCAGCCTTAAGGATGGGACATCAGAGGACAACATGCAGTACAAACAAGCGGGATGTATTTGGGCCTAAGTATGTTACATGTTAAATATGGTAAACTTCTGAAAACTGTTTAATGTCTCTTATAAGAACTGTGCTAGACAGAAGTGAAGTAATTTTTTTGGTGATCAATTAGATCTTCACAAATAAATTGTGATTTTATCAGAGACCAGAGGCAAAGGTAACTCTTTGTTACGAGCTTCACCAGATACAATAATTTATTCAGTAATTATACTACCTGTTCCTTCATATGAAAATTCTCAAAACCTAGCGTATAGGAATACTTCAGGACAGGTTGGGGTAACTTGGGACCAGTTGAGGTACTTTAGGACAAAAACTGAGTGTCTCTAGCTAAGGCAATAAGGATTGTTTACAAATAACTCTTTGTGGGTAAATGTTCTAATTCTAGTAGTATGTCACTATTATGGAGGAACATGTGTACATTGAGTCATATACTTACATACATAGCTGTGTGTTCCACATTGTCTCAATTTATATATCCCTCAAACAATGTGACTGTTGATTCAAATCATACAGGTTCTCACTCAGTTCCCTTCTGCAGTTGAAGCATTGCACACACACTAGAAACAGTACATCACAACAATGTAAAGTTAACTTGTTACAAAATGGTCTTTTGGACTTAAACTGATCCAATATATCATATATCGCTCTCAATAACAAATTATAAAAGTAAAGTAACGTTGTGTCTGTGCCATCAGTCAAAGACAGAAACATGATAACTATACACAGATATACAGGATGACAGGTGGTGAGTGGTGACTAATAAAAAGCGCCCTTAAGCTCTACAAAACCTACTATCAACTACTATGTACTATGTCTGTAAGTCACTTCTAAAATTACTCATGACATCTAACTGATATTTGACCTACAAACCCAAAAATAAATTTTAGGATAAGGAAAACTCTGTGACACAAACAGAAAAACATAAAGCACATATTATTATGCTCTGGGTATCTCAAAACACAATTTTTGTGCCAGTTGGGATCTTGTGGGTTCCGTCTATGAAAACATCAAAACATATGTTCAGTATTTAATCACTAATACTAAAGTTAACAACCATGTAGTAGACACACTCCTACTTCAAACATACACTTCTTCAAATTAAACTTCCACCAAAATACTCCAAAAACATACTAGTAGGTTAATTGTCTGCTATCAAAATTGACCCTAGTCTGTCTCTCTCTCTCTCTGTATGTGTGTAAGTTATGGAATTTAGACTGTAAGCCCCAATGGGGCAGGGACTAATGTGAGTGAGTTCTCTGTACAGCGCTGCGGAATCAGTGGCGTTATATAAACAAATGGTGATGATGATTATGATGAAAAAGTCACATACACCTAGTCATAAGACACACATTCTCATAATACACTAGGACATAACTTTAAAATGAGTCACCAAGGAAGCTGCCTGTCTCAATACATTTACTGCTGTCTCTGTGCGCCTGCCATCCTCTTTTCACTGTTAACTCTGTATTGCCTGCCTGCCTTCTTTCATCATTGCTTCAGCTGCCGATCGACAGGTGCTACCTGAGATTTGGGGAACCCACTTTGCTCTCTCAGTGTCTCCAATATATTTGGAGTGCCCTCCGCAGCTGCCTGCCACATTCAGCAGCTTCCGGCGTTAAGTAAGAAGTTATGTGTGCATAAGCTATATTCACTGCAACTTCTTGTATGGGTTAAGAACTATTGCATAGACATACCATGATGCGGGAGATTACAAGAGAGCAATAGCGGGTTGCAGCCCCCTGATGTAATCTGTAAAATGGGGCAATCCCGAACAGGAATCCCTTTTGTTATTGGTTGGGGGGAGAAGGACTCCAAAGTTATGTGGGGACATGAGAAGACCTTAGGAAGTTACCGATTTTTGTTTTGGGGGGAATTAAAACACGTTCAAATAGAAAACCTACCCTCTTGCACTCTACCAGCTCTGAGAATCTTCCATTCATCATCAGTTATTTATATAGCGCCACTAATTGCGCAGCGCTCTACAGAGAACGCATTCACATCAGTCCCTTCCCCATTGGAGCTTACAGTCTAAATTCCCTAACAAAGACATACACACACACAGACAGAAAGAGAGACAGTCTACAGTCTAAATTCCCTAACATACACATTCACATAGACAGACAGAGAGAGTCTACAGTCTAAATTCCCTAACATACACAAACAGACAGAGAAACTAGGGTCAATTTTGATAGCAGCCAATTAACCTACCAGTATGTTTTTGGAGTGTGGGAGGAAACCGGAGCACGCAAAGGAAACCCACGCAAACACAGGGAGAACATGTCATGGGAATGTTAAGTGCACAAAGAAGGAGCATCAACAACTCCGCTAACAGTTTGAAAAAGACCCACCCAAACAAAAGAGATGAGCTGTAGTCTGTTGCAGACCTCAGGCATAATGCCAAATCGGGGAAATCACACAAACACAGGCAAGTATGATATTGTAATATAAGAAACGTAACTTAATTGCACGTAAAACATTTTTTTACTTTTGAGTGGAAAGATAGAGCTATGTGCCTATTGAACTTATACTGTATGTCTTCGCATAGGAACTGTACTGCATACTGAAATGAAATGATACTGTATACTGATATATGGATTAGCATTTTATTCTGTCATGGGCACCAAACTAAATGCTGACATGGGACCATACAGTAAACTTATATGGGTACAGTACTTTGCACTGCACAAAGTGTAAGGGCACTGAATACTTAATAAACATACTTACACAAATACTGGACAGTTAGAATACTGTCACTATGTTTTCTTGCTTAGATACTAGATTAAGGGAAAAGTTCTTATTTTATATTTTTCTTCCTTTTTCCAGTCTCTGCTACTGGAAACCATTAAAGGGTCCCTTATCCTAAAATGTAAGTTAATCTTATATAAGAAAGGAATCATCTAAGATACATATATGCATATGTAAATTCCCATAACATGCTAAGAACGGAACTCCCATAGGTACAGGAGGTGTGGCTGCTACAGAGCCTGTTAGTGAGGTTGCCCAGATGGGCCCTGCACAGAGCTGGATTAAGGCTTTGGGGGGCCCGGGGCACTTAAGACAGGGGGGCCCCTAAGATCTAAAATTAAGGGCATAGTGACACATCCTGCATTACATCACCTACAGCCCACAGTATGACACAGCTCTACTAGGTTGTCTGCATAAGAAAAATCATTGTTTCCACAAACTAAAATACTGTACATTAAAACAATCATCAGAACACCACATTAAAATTGGTATTGACACCGCACATTAAAACTAACATAAAAAATAAACATTGATAACATAACGCCAATTTTGACTAATATATATATATATATATATATATATAGTATTACAATTTTATTCAATATTTATTCAAAATTGCTAATGGGTGTGTTGATGCACCCTCCTACAGACAAAAAGACCTGCATTGTTGTGTACACCATTGAACGGTCACCAAAAATTAGGATTGTCCCACTAGAATAACAACATTTCACAGAGTCTGCTGCTCTCTCCTACCTGTTCTTCTCACTTTCACCACCTGTGCTGCAGGTTTCCTTAGTTGCGGCTTGTCTGGGTCCTGGAATTTTAGAGAACCTATTTGGAAAAAAAATGGGGACATTTAGAAAATTACAGCCAGCCCCGGCGTTAAATCAATACCACCCATGATTAATACTTAGGCCTTCCTCCAGCCCCAACATTAAAATAATAGTATTCATATTTAATAAATAAACCTATTTCCCTCCCTACAAACAGCCCCAGCAATAAATTAATAGTATTTGCATTTCAGAAATATACCTATTTCCCGAACTGTCACTGCCATTAAATAATTCATAGCCACATTTAATAGAGACCTCATTCTCCCCAAACTCACCCCCAAACTACCCCATCTTAAATTAATAGTCCCCACTATTGTGACTCTCTCCCCCCCTTTTTCTATATACTGTGCCTCTCTCCCACACTTTTTCCTCATACTGTACCTGTTTCCCCATTTTTCCTCAATCTGTGCCTCTCCCCCCTTTTTTCTCATGCTGGGCCCCCCCCTTTTTCCTTACTGTGCCTCTCCCCCCCTTTTTCTTTAATGTGCCTCTCCCCCCCTTTTCCTTACTGTGCCTCTCTCCCCTTTTTCCTTACTGTGCCTCTCTCCCCTTATTCCTTACTGTGCCTCTCTCCCCTTATTCCTTACTGTGCCTCTCTCCCCCTTTTCCTTACTGTGCCTCATTCTTTTTCTTACTGTGCCTCTCTCCCCTTATTCCTTACTGTGCCTCTCTCCCCTTATTCCTTACTGTGCCTCCCTCATCTCCTTTTTCCTCATAGTTTGCCTCTCTGCTTAATTCCATTTCTTCACTTACCTTTCTATTAGCTTTTCTTTTCTTCTCTTCTGTCTTCTGTCTTCTTGCTTCCTCTCCGCGCTGCTCCTCACTGAATGGCAGGCGTGACTTGATGACGTCACGCCTGCCATTCAGCATTAACAGAGCAGAGAGGAAGGAGGGACGCCGGGGCGGCCGCGATCAGGTGAGTAAATCTCTTTCTTTTTTTTCCGCTACCCTGCTCCCCCCACCAATGAGGAGGAGCAGCCCAGAACCTGCCCGCAAACCCCCCCCCGCGCGCGCCGCCACCGCAAAAAAAAAACCATGGGTAGAGCTGTCAGACAGCAACTGACAGCAGGGGCAGGTTAGGTCATACAAGCGACGGGGGGAAGCGGCGGAGAGAGGGGGGCCCGGAGCGGTTGCTGTCAGTTAAAAACTGACAGCAGGAAAGTTCATGCGGCAGCGGGGGGCCCTTGGAGAGAGGGGGGCCCGGGGCACGTGCCCCCTGTGCCCCCCCCTTAATCCGGCTATGGCCCTGCATACCCCCTAAACTCCCACAGCAGAGATGCCCCTCTCTGCTCTTAAAGAACAGTACATAGTCCGCTTCTCTGCTCTTTTCAAACCAGAGCAGGGGACCAGTGGGCACACCGGACCCTTGAATGCACTGTGCCACCCCTGATTTCTACGTTTCTGACATATAAACTGGTGGTGAGTATATGTGACTTAAACTGAGAGGCTAAAATTCAAAGATATTTTGGAATAAAAACAGCTATTTTTGTAAATATGGCTCTGTACTTAATCTATTACCCATCACAACTCAGAATATTGCCTCTGTGATAAGCTGTTATCTATCTATGCAACATATAATGTGAAGAATATTACCACTTTCTACCAGTTATAAACAGGCAACATGTAGAGATGTACATTTGCCTCCCTGAACATATTGTTGACCATAAAGACAAGGTCAACTGAATGTTGACATGTAACACTGCTATCTATACACACAAGCTGTGTTTATTACCAAAAAGAAAAACTTAATTAGTCCATGGAACAGCTGCTCAATAGGTTTGGCAGGAAACTCTCATTGCCTCCGGATAACAGTGTTCCCTGGACTGGTGGTAACTGGGAGTATTGCATAATTTGCTCTTCTTCCTCAAATGCTCTAGGCAGTAACAGAAGGTAAGTGACCTGTCAGCAGTCACAAAATAATGAAAAGAAAATCTTTCATGAAAACATTTTTACAAGAGTATGCATAACTGCAGTTAAACGTAACATAACCAGATTTCAGAAATATACATTTATTCAGTGAATGCAAACTGTTTTCGAAACAATATGCAGCAACATCACAAGCACAATCTGTTATATATATATATATATATATATATATATATATATATATATATATAGAGATAGATAGATATGCATGTAAACACACACACACACACACACACATATGTACACATACACTTTTTTAAAACATACAGTATCATATGATCATTGAAGATTTATGTTCTAAAACATAATATCTCCAGTGGAACTCTGCTCACCTCTTCAGTATTAGGTCTGCAGAGCTTTCAAACATGTCCCATGCTTTTCTGTCAGTGAAAGGGTCAAGACCATGGGTTATAGTAAGTCATGTGGTGAATGAGCGAGTCTGCTTTATAATGAGATGCAATTTAAATGAGTGACACTTGGCAGAAGGATTAGGTTAGCTTAGCCTCAAGTTAGCATTACTCTATAATTATCACTCATTTATAAGGAAGTAACATATTCTACACACTGTAAAAAGCATGAAGCATGTCAATTTTTATACAAATTGTTAAAATAAGTCCCTGTCCCAAAGAGCAAACTAATGAATGAGGAATGGGGTTGTAATGAGAAAGAAAAGGCATGTTATTTTTCAAAATTATACATTGGATTAATAAATTGTTAATGGACAGAATGCAGATGTTGTTATTGATAATAATCTACCTGTAATGATTGCAATACGACAATCACGTGGTACATACATGTCTACAATTAATGCGAATTATATTCCTGGCTCCAATTATTTTAAGAACAGTCTAAATATACCATAGATAAATAGATGTCTTTAAACTGGCTTTAAACTTTAAAAAGGTAACAGATTAGAATTATACATTAAAATGCTATATTGGCACTAGTAGTTAACAATTTTATTGTTTGGTTACTAAAAGCAGCCATCATAATTGTGTGTTGTGTATGATGTGAGCAAAAAAATATAATGTCAAAAAGGATGTAAACTTGTAAAAACTGGAAATGTCATAGCATATGGTGAAAAGGCTAGAATAAAAGGATTGATTATTTATGCAAGTGGGCTTTTATTACCAGATTGGTGCCTCCTTATATATTCCAAATAAAACATTCATGGAAATTACACACAGATCATATGTCTCACATATAATCACACGTATGCACACTCGGTCTCACCATAAGTTAGGCATTAAACGTAATTTATGAATTGCAAAATATGTGGTAATGCAGACAATTTCCAGTATTTATGAACCTAATTGTTTACCTAGCGCATAAAAAAGAGCGAGCTCACACTGATTTTCGGAACTATCCCTACAAACAATTAACTGCATGACCTTTCGCGTTCTTGAAGGTCTGGGTGGATCATATTTTCCTCCTAAATACTGCTTGGTTATACTTCATTTATGATTTATGAGTTCAAGGACATCAATACTTTATTGTATGTGTCACTAAGAATGAAATGAATGTATTTATTTTATTGGTAGTTATGTACCTAGAAATATGCTTCCTCCTATAAAATGCACCTTAAAATTATAGGCCATAGCTTCCCATTCATGTCACCGTCTTAACCCACAAATCCATATGCTGCCCCCAATAAAGTGGTATATTTGTGCAAAAATAGGTGCACGGGGTCAAACGTGTCACTTGAGCTGCAGACCACAGTTTGGCACTTTCAGAAATAACCCCTACTGTGTCATACATCTCTCAAATATGTCGATGTATGCATTGAAGGTTAGTTATTGTACAAGTGTGAAAGTTCACAAGTGTTTTAAGTTGAAGCAAACAATTAGCAAAGCTTTAATTGGTCCAGTAAAAATTGAATACAAAGGCAAATGTTTGATTGCTTGCTATGAGTTCCCACACTTATGTACAAATAACTCCAATTACACAAACATGCAACCGTAATATCCATATCAGGAAACTGAACTGATGAAACAGGAAGTGTTGTAGTGAAACGCGTAGAATTGATGATTATTATACAGGACTAGAGGAGTATTTCAGTATGGACTCAATCTGAAAGACTTCTGCAGCTGGTAATTGTGAAACCCTTTCTCAACACTGTTTAACAGTATACAATTTGTGATCGCATCCCTTCTTCACATATTAGTTTTAAGGACATATTGCACTATAGATTTTTATGTAGTCCTTACAGAAAAAAAGATTGGTTCTAAATACTATTGGCAATGGTGAATGTCAATTGTCTGTACAGTATGAAGGTTTATTTTTACTCATGGCATAGGTGAGTGTTTTTCTCAAAGTTCACTTTACACACTGATGAAGGTGATTTGGAATACACAAACAAAAAGATGGTATAAAACTCTTCCTTACACGGAATTCAAGTCTGATTCCCATTAAAGCTTCATATGATTAGTGGAATACTAGGGTACTAAAATTTCAGAAATCACTAATGTTATATATAGGGTAACAACGGAAATGCGGGCAGGCGCACATCACGACAGGGTCCAATGGGACTCAGAATTGAATCCTCCCCGAGAGCCATATTTTTTTTTTTTTTTCTGGGTTTAACCTGAGATGCACATCAGAGAAAAACATGTTGTAATCCTACAAGTGAATCTTAACACCTCAAAAATGTACTTTGTAGTTTTTGCACCATCGGGTGTATCCATAACTTGCAACCTCTCCATTTCTTACCACTTCTTCAATACTAATCCACTGAAAGGTAATATCAGTACATAATAACAATAAACTGGGTAATTACATACCTCATTAATGGAATCATTAAGTATGAAATCATTTGGTTTTGTTGGGTTATTAAACTAGAATTGTGAACAACAAAGTGCCAGCATGTTCTTTATTTTGCAAAGTTTAAGTAAGGTTTAATTTATGACTAAATCTCTACTTATTATTAATCATTATATTCCTTGTATTAAAAAAATCAGATATGAACTAATCAGTGGAAACATGGGGAGTACAAATATCTTTATTTGAATTTCTTTACAGACATAAAATTAGAAAAGCAAGTGGTAAAAATGGATCTTTATTTTCAAGTAAATCAGAAACTACACTATAATGGTCAGAGATTATCCCCTCAGTTTGCCATCCGCTCCCTACTGATTCAGTGTATGTATTTTTTGTTCAGCTTTTGCTATTTTCTGCATGTGCATGATGAGACAACTAAGGTATAATTGTGTTGGGCGCCACAGATGAAAAAAAGCCATTAACCTTCATATTTCTTCTATAAAACACTTTCATTTACCTCTAAACTGTAATCTGTAATTATTTTCATTCAGCTGAGTGATTAAATGGTCAGCTTTAGTGTGAAAAGGTCATATAGTATAGAGCAAATTAAAAAAAAAATCCCACAGAAAATAGCAGAAAAATATGGGTGCCTATTATAATTAGTTGTTTTATGCTTACTTAATAGATAAAAATAAAAAAGGTCCAGTCATAAATTGCAGGCTGCAATGTTTTGCTTTTTTAACACCAACTGCATATTTTATTTTTATCAGCTCAAAGAAAGTAGGGGGGGAGGGTTTGTAAAATGTATGTCAGAAATTCACACACTTAATTTCACACAAAGAAAATCTACACAGAAAGTGTTGATGACAAGCTGGTTGTTATGTTATTGAATGCATATAGCATATGAAAAGAATCCTAAAATAACAGATAATGCTATTTTTGTTGAAAAGGAGTTACCATATTTCTCCATTAATAAAAACACAATTTTAACCCACAAAATAGGCAAAGTATAATGAACATGTATTTCTTCATTGCAAAACTAGTGAATTCATGTGTATAGGACTGGTGAAGCCACTCTAGTGTGCCGGTCTACCTCTTCTGGGCCTGCAACCACTATATATTCCCATAATGCCACAAGATGATGCACCACGGTGGCATAGTGGTTAGCACTTCTGCCTTACAGCACTGGGGTCATGAGTTCAATTCCATGGCCTTATCTGTGAGGAGTTTGTATGTTCTCCCCGTGTTTGTGTGGGTTTCCTCCGGGTGCTCCGGTTTCCTCCCACACTCCAAAAACATACTATTAGGTTAATTGGCTGCTATCAAATTGACCCTAGTCTGTGTGTCTGTCTGTCTCTGTCTGCGTGTGTGTGTGTATGTTAGGGAATTTAAACTGTAAGTCCCAACGGGACAGGGGCTGATGTGAGTAAGTTCTCTGTACAGCGCTGCGGAATCAGTGGCGCTATGATGATAAAGATAGTCTCAAAATTTCTAGCAACATATATATAGCCTCAAAATGACTCCATTGCCGTCATGTATCATCGTGATGGCACAATATGCATCAAAATGGCAGTACACAGCCCTTGTCACAATCAGATGAATGTGCTTAAGTTCAGTGAGGGAGTACACAAGGTTGAAATGATTGAACTCATCAGGTCACAGATATAAATTGTCTTTGTTACCCTTTAAGCAGATATTTTGACTCTGAAAAAAATATTACACTCCTAGACACAAATTGCTATAGGAATTAATTTACAAACATGGGCTAAATGCACTATAGTCATCCCAAATATGCAAATCCTATATATATATATATATATATATATATATATATATATATATATATATATATATATATATATATATTTATTTTTTTTCTTCACTGTGAACCATAATGAGACTTAACAGACGAATAGAGTCAAAATGCAGTGTACATATGGAAAACAACAAATTCAGATGTGTTCCCTAGCCCTTCCTGTGCATCAGACATTGGAACAGCTTAACTGGGTCAGCAGGTCCCGAAATGGAGACAGAAGAAGGCGGAGCACTCTGGGCCAAGGTGACTTCTGGGGACATATTGAAATATAAAACTACATTAACACCCACTACGAGATGAAGACACTCACAATATGGTGGTTATTAAGACCTACATCAATATTCTTCTAACTAACAAGTGTTTTAGCCTTCTTTATTCACCTTAAAATACACAGCTACTTTGAAGTAGAGATGGGCGGGTCTGGTTCCCCGAGAACCGAACCCACCCGAACTTTGGGTATCTGAGTACCAAGCTGAGTAGCTCGGTACTCCCCCGCCCGCTCCGAATCCAAATCGAGGCCGAACGTCATCGTGACATCGTTGGATCTCGGGGCTCGGTTCTCGCGATACTTCAAGATTATAAATACACGCCTCCACAGCAATCCATCGCCATTTGACAGAGGGAGAGAGCAGGGTGTAGTCACAGGCTGATTAGAGCAGGGACAGAGAATCCAATATTCTTATTCCAATTGTTGTAACAAAAATCGCTAGAGAAGAAAGGAGGATAGAGGTTTTTTTTTCCTTTTCAATATTTGGCACTCCCCAGTGCTTTTGGGGTGTCCCTCCTAATTGTGCATAAATATTTCTGGCTGTCAAAATTACTATCTGTCAGCAGTATCATCCAACTAATTTTTAGCACTCCCCAGTGCTTTTAGGGTGTCCCCCCTAATTGTGCATAAATATTTCTGGCTGTCAAAATTACTATCTGTCAGCAGTATCTACCAAATAATTTTTAGCACTCCCCAGTGCTTTTGGGGTGTCCCCCATAATTGTGCATAAATATTTCTGGCTGTCAAAATTACTATCTGTCAGCAGTATCTACCAACTAATTTTTAGCACTCCCCAGTGCTTTTGGGGTGTCCCTCATAATTGTGCATAAATATTTCTGGCTGTCAAAAGTCATATTTGTCAGCAGTATCTTACCAAATAATTTTTACCACTAAAAGTGCTTTGCGTTGAGAATGGATTCAAAGCAGTCCACATATGATCAGAATGAGCAACCAGGTTCTGTCACCAGTCCTGATGGTAGTGTTCACAGTACGTCATCTGGGCAAGGCGATGTCAAACTACACAGTGTATCGAAATCAGCCAAAAAACCAAAACCCCCTAAAAATTTACTGTGTTGAAGCGAAAAATAAGTGTTACTGAGCAAAAGTTAAGTGCCGATTAAAAAAAAAAATTGCCAACATGCCATTCTACACATGCAGTGGCAAAGAGAGAATGAGGCCTTAGCCTTTGGCTATTTGTGGCAGATCCAAAAATGTTACAGAGCCTACAAGTGGTGCACAACTACTGTTACGCGTCAAAGCCGAGCTGCAAGATAACAGTAAGGCATTAGAGGATAATGTTTGCTCTGAATCAGAAATGACACCAATCCCTGTGGAGAGTCCATCCAACAGTGGGATGTCTAATCGTGAGCATTCTGTTAGTGTACCCATAAAGAAGGGCCCTTTCAGCAGTTCTGCTGTGTGCCTGAACAGCCCGAGTGAAGCCGGTGATACACCAAGTGAGGATGACACTTTGTCTTTAGAAGAGGATGTGGGGGAGATTTGGGTATCCGACGATGAGGATGCGGTTGATTGTGTAAGTCTTGCAGCAGTGTGGCACCAGTGGGAGCAGTTCTGGCACATGAGGTTCTGGCACCAATATGCACTTAACAAACACAAGCAGGGATGACGCAGGTGGCAGACCACAACAGTGTGACATCTGGGCTGGTTTGAAGGATTTGTCAAAAAATATGTGTGACCTTGACCATAAATGCAACCAATCTTACTATTAACATGCAAAGGGTGGTGGAGGGCCTATCAGGGATTAAACTGTATTTTTCCTAATTTTCACTAATAATGTTTGGGTGTAATATACACCCAAAGACGAGTGCTCAATTGCTAAGAGTCATTGATGAAGAGGAAGACAAGCAGGCTTGTCTGTAGAATTTGCAGTCAAATTGTGCTGTGTTTTATATAGGTAACACACAAAGAGAAGAGCTCCATTGCTTCATTGCTAATTGTAATTGCTGAAATAGAAATAATAGGGCTGACAGTCTTGGTCTAAATTTGCAGTTACATTTTATTGTACCATAGCTCACTGCGAAACAGAAGAGGTGGCAGGGTTTAGTGATAATCTTCCTCAAACAATACTAATTCATCCCACCATCATAGAAGTCTGTGTAGTAAGATGTAATTGCTGATAATGGCCTTCCAAAGGGAATGACTAGTTGATTTTAGGGCAGAGCTGTCACGATTTTTGGCCAATTCTTTTACAGCACAGCAAATATCAAAATGTTGAGCGGACTCATCTGCATCACCACTGGGTGTCTTGGGAAAGCAATTTCTTTTACAACAAGCAGTTGCCAGAGAAACTGAAGGAGAAGACGTCCCAACAAGATGTTGATAAATCTGGGATCCTTGCAAAGAAAATTAAGTATTTAATCTACAATAAAATATAGTTAGCACATTTAATTATTTTTATTGCACACTATAATTTTCTGTAGCACCTTTTTAAAATGTATTATTAAGACAATCACTTGACTAAAGCTAACCGTGTCTGCACTTTCTTCACAGGTAACTACTTCGCTGGACTAAAGTATATTCCCCTCAAATGCTAGTCTTCTTGCAGCTGCTGCATTCTCCTACAAGCTGTTGCAGAAATCAGAAATTGACCATAAATGTTTCTGGACACAAACAGCATCTCCTGCATGTCAATTTTAAAAAGTTCTGTAACACCAAGTTGATAGTGTGTGCAAAACAGGAAATGTGATAGAATTCAACCCCGCTGTAATGCTTGACCAATATTGGTATCGTAATCAGAAATGACATATCCTCAGGAGAGTCCAAGCAGGATTAGCCATCTCTCAATGACATCCCTTAGTTTTTGGAACAGTTTGTCAGCTGTATGCCTCTTACTGAAGCCGCTGATACACAGAGTAGCCTACTTCTCAAAAATGTGACGTACCTGGGTACATGCTGCTGCTGTCCATGCTGGGGAAGGCGAATGACCAACCCAGTGGGCTTTCACAGTCATATAATCCTTAGTTTGCCCAGTTCCGCTTGTACACATATCTGTGGTTAAGTGTACAGTGGGTAGAATGCCATTTTGTCGCCCAATTAAATTTTTAGGAACTTTCCGGTACAGGAGAGAATTAGTTTTTCTAGTAAAATGGTATAGTGATGACATTTGCTAACAGGGACAGAACACCTCAATTAAATGTCTTAAACTAACTGTATTAATAGTGGACATTGGACGCAGATCTAACACTATCATAGTACCCAGGGCGTCTGTGATCCGCTTTGCGACTGGGTGACAGGTTTCATTCTTGCTTCCTCTTGCAGAGGATTGTTTAACTGCCAATTGTTGGTTCAGGGGATATTGATTATGAAGGTGTTGGGGGGAAGAGTTTGCAGGTGCTGGGATGTAGATGAGAGAAGGGAGGTAGATTATGCTGGAATACTTGTTGTTATTTTTTTTAACCGAAGTTCCTGATTTTCCCAACAGTTTTCCAAGAATTCGCTGAAAAATGACGAAACATGGATGAGGATCCCAGATGGTTAAGGGCCCTACCTCTACTGAGTGTGGCTTTAAAAACGCTACAAATGGATATACAACTCTTGCTAGGATTTGTGTAAAAATAATTCCACACTTAAGAGGTGGATTTTTGGTCTTATGCCCAGGCATGACAATGGCCTTTTTGTTATCACTGGCAAGAAATGCAGCAATTTTCTTTTCAAGTGTATGAAAATCATATTGTGACATAGGAGGTGGTCAAAATTGAATAAAAAATGACTGGAAATTAGTGTTACTGAGGTTAATAATAATGTAGCTACAAAATAATACCTAAATTATGTTATTTTAGCACCAATAAATGTAATTTTTTTAACAAATTTCAAAACAAAACCAAACAAAACCAAAACCAAAACACACAATGGCGATTTTGCAAAACCAAAACACGACAGTATCCAGATCCAAAACCGAATCCAAAACCAAATCACGGGGGTCAGTGAACATCTCTACTTTGAAGCCAACTACAAAATTTAGTGTTTTTCAGTTGAATCAAAACTATTTTTTTTTATTAATAATACACATTTTTGGGTCAAAACTTGGACAAAAAATAAAATTTTACAATATAAAAACCAAAGTTACCATTTGCATCCCTGAATCGCAGTGGTCAAACACTGATATTTCACTGCTACTCCCTTCTTCCTTGGCATGAAAATATTGCTTATTTGGGGTTGGCTACTAGGCTTTTTAAACAACATTGAAGAGGCGGTGCATCCTTAAATTACCAGGAAACAGAGTGTGCACCTTGAACGGGACGTAATCGCTGGCTGTTGGCTTCTTTATTCGTCACCACTCTTTGAGGTCTGTCTACCAAGCTGTCAGTATTACCACTCCGTCGGGGAAGACACCTCTGGTGTATTCCAGTCATGTTATCCGTTGTCAGAGTTACGGTCATTGGGATTAAAACTACCACCGACTTATTTGTAAGTAGCAAGGCATAGTTAGTTCTCTACTGCCCTTAATGTTCATGAATAAATTCAAGTTTTAAATAAGTGTTTCAATAAATTTTTCAGAATTGAGCAAATGCTAAATAAATGCTAAAATGTGCAACCAGACTGGACGATAACTAGGATGCTTCAAAGCTCCTGCCCAGCAGTAACGTGTTCCTGGAAATTATGTTAAAATGTTGGTAACTATGGCAGAATCTCATCAAATGTTGCCTAGCCTGTAAATTTGTGTCCCCACTAGTATGTCTGCCTAGCTCTGGAATCACAAATTTAAATGCCATTTGGCTGAGTGCAGCCTGTACACGTGCAGAGCACATAGCTCCCCCTCTTCTGGTCACCAGACAGCAATCCCCAGGCCAGGCTGGCTCTCCCTGGCGGGTGGCCGGACACGGCTGAAGATCTCCTGGGTGCTGTGAATTGCATCATTAGTCCACACCCCCACCCACTTCGCAAGGGAGGTGTGCTAGAAGCAGGAGATAACACTGTTCTCCTGGGAGTCTAGGAGAATTCCTAGAAATTCAGTATTCCGGGAAAGCAGGCAACTATGGGCTATTTAGCAAATGTTACTCTGTGCTGCCTTTCTCTATATGTTCTCAAGTGCCTATGTATGGTGTTATAAACTAGATCCTGGCTGTCACACTAGCCTTTTAGACATGTGAACGGACAAGGATTTATCTTGGTATCGTATAATCATTCTACAATCTTATCTGTGTTAAAACACACAAGTATGCTCAATAACATCTTCCTATTCCATCTAATTGCCTATAGGCCTGGGTCTTTTCTAACTGCCACCATCAGCAAGTGATTGCTCTGTTGTGTAAGTGCAGTGGAGATGAGTGACGGAACATATGCTGGTGATATGTCTTTACATAAAGATACAATGAAAAATAAAAAATAGAGAGTGCTAAATATTTACCATGAATCAATATAAAAACATGTATTAAAACATGTATAATTAAATCTCACAATATAACAATGATTCCTATATTATGGTAACTGAACTGCAGGTGTTATAGTTTTCTATTTAAAGTATTATGTATTCTCTTGAATATAAGAGAAGTGTATATAACAGAAAAACAAAAACAAAAATCCATAAGATAATGAATTAAGGGTCATTCCATGTCCGTTCAACCAGGGTTGTACTCCACCCATCTCAGATTTGTACGAATTTTTTTTAGTTAAGAGAGGATGTCAAAACAACTATTTCTGCCAAATATCTCGACTGTCTGACAATTGGTTGATTATATATTGATTTTTCAATTTATTAAATAATTTACTAATCACTGCTTCTTTATCCAGTTTATTTGAAGTATTACGGGTGTTTATTAAGGAATCGACACAAAATTTGGACCCCTAAGGTAACTCTTCCTTCCGAATCCAAAAATCCAAACCAAATTACTTTATCTGCCTCGTGTTTAGCGTTACGGCAAAAACGCACGGTTTTCAAATATCATTAAAAACGCTAGATTCAATTGACATTCGGGATCCCATTTTTTTGGGGGGTGTTTAAAAAAGGTATAAATTACTACCACAAAAAAATCAGCAGGGTACTCTGTTTCATAGTGGAGAAAAAAATAATGAACTTGATGCTCGATTACTGCTGTACAGCATACATAATTTACACATTGTTTAAAACCATACCAAAAAAAGAACTAAACTAAACTGAGGCAATGGGATAAAACTCTGATACAGAAAATGAAACAAACAGAAACTGATGGGAAGGGGATTCCCTTTAGAGAGACCAAAACTGAAACTTTCCAGAGAAAGAGAGAGGGAGACACAGAAAGAGTCAATCATGGCATCTGCTCATTTGGTAGTCTTTTATATACGGACTGCCATATTACTATTTACTCCAAAACCATTGGATTACATAGCTGGGACCACTCTACAGATGAAGAAAAAGAGCTTTTGATTATGAGAACTGAAGTTTCATATGCAGTAACCAATAATCCTGAAACCTCAGTCTGCTACCATCATGAAAAGCTTCTGCTGCTAAGATATGAAGAATTTCAGAAAACATGTTGTAATCCTTTTTTGGACAAGAAGGAAAGAAAAGAAATGTATAGAAGGGGCACTCCAATTAGGTCTATAATAAAATAAATCTTTATTGGATATGCATTATAAAATGTTCTGGTTAAACAGGAGCGAAATATTTAAAAAACACCCCCAAAATGGGATCACTAATGTCAATTGAATCTAGCGTTTTTAATGATATTCAAAAACCGTGCGTTTTTGCCGTAATGCAAAACATGAGGCAGATAAAGTAATTTGGTTTGGATTTTTGGATTTGGGAGGAAGAGTTACCTTAGGGGTCCAAATTTTGTGTTGATTCCTTAATAAACACCTGTAATACTTAAAATAAACTGGATAAAGAAGCCGCGATAAGTAAATTATTTAATAAATTGAAAAATCAATATATAATCAACTAATTGTCAGACAGTCGAGATATTTGGCAGAAATAGTTGTTTTGACATCCTCTTTTAACTAAAAAAAATTCAAAAAAATCTGAGACGGGTGGTGGAGGACAAATCATGTTTTTTTGGGTGATCTGAGTTAACCTAGTCTTATCTAGGGAATGGAATCTACTCCAAGACAATAGCTGTAATACTTTGGAACAAAGTCAATATCTTGGTTATCCCCGAGTTATAACACCTACACGTTGCCCTGATATTGGAATTATTGTTACATTGTGAGATTTATTTTATACATGTTTTAATAAATGTTGTTATACAGATTCATAGTAAAGATTTAGCACTCTCTATTTTTTACTGTACTTACACTTGTGGAGGTCCCAATATTTTAACGGAGCTGCTTTTACTATGTCCATGTTTTGGTAAAAGGCAGTGTCTGTGTCCTAGTGTCCGATTGTGTTTGTTGTATACTCTACATAAATAGCTTGGGAGAGGAGTGCGCAGGTGTATTATATACACACAGTAATCAGTGATGAGTTTTTATGCATGTACAGTATAATGCTGCATTTAGAAACCACTCTTTACAAATCCTGTGGTTGCCCCTGGATCATACTTACCAACTTGACAAAGTTGGTATCCGGGAGAGGTGGGTGTGATGGGGGCTGGGCTCCAAAATGCAAGTCATTTTGGGCCTGCCCCCGTGATGCAATGACGCAAATGCTTCATTTGACAGCGGGGGGCGGGGCCAAACGCCGCGATTCACCGGGGATTGCACCGTTTGGGAGCTAATTCTGCCCACTTCACTAGGAAGTGGGCACTTCCTAGTGAAGTGGGCAGATTCGGGATATGCCACACTCTCCCGGGAGTCCGGGAGACTCTCGCATAATGCTGGAGTCTCCCGGACATTTCGGGAGAGTTGTCAAGTATGCCCTGGATGTCATAGGAGGGCACACTGATATTTTATGGTCATGAAAATCCATCATGCTATATAGGAAACAATGCTACTTACAGAGCAGCTGGACATAAACAACTATCAGCCAACCTGTATTTTCACAGTGAGATAATAATCTGCTTCTACTTTCCTTACTTATTTTCCAATGGCAATAACAAGGACTGAATCAGTTAATTGGTGTTAAAAATTATTGTAATGGGGAAAGAAAAAGCAGAGTATTATCACACTGTAAAATAAGAGGTTAGCAGGTATATATATTTGTATAAAAATACAATTTTTTCTTTCATTTTCAATGACAGTAATGCTGTATAAAATAATAAGCACTAAGCATTAGCAAAGGAAAATGTCTGCTTCTAATTTCAGCAAAATTAGCTATGTTAGAGAGTGACAGAAAGTGTTAACAAAAAAAACGGCCATTTGGCTTCATTATAAGGATTATTGACACTAGCATTAGGGAAGATTTGAATGTTATCTATAGTATTGGTTCTTTGCATACAAAGACTCCCTTTTATTTAGTTATGTTTGTTTAGAAAAGTGTCAAGTCTACACCAGTGTAAATTAATTCAATGTATGCCTTTAATATTATATTACATATACGTGTGTGCATGTTTTCTGCCTTTTAGAAAGTTGCTTTATTTTTTCCAGTCTTTCCCTAGATGTAGTTTAGATTTCAGTCATGACATATTTATTAGGTAACATATGGCCAAATGACAAATGACTTCTACTCAAGAGGGGGCAGAACATAGATTGATCATCTTATTTGAAAAACATGCTTATGTTTCAAGGTGAGCAAATCAATGTACGACCTTATTAATCAATATAACCCTACAGAAAATCTAGTGTGACCTACTGCAAACACTGCACACCTATATTTACAGGGATAGATAGATAGATAGATAGATAGATAGATAGATAGATAGATAGATAACCCTGCTCCCCCAGATGATGCTGCTCACGTCTACTGGCAGTGTGTTGTCAGTACCTGAATGAAAAATGAATAGGTTGACAGGAGCGAGGAGGGGGTGACATACATTGTGTGACTCTACTTCGTCTTGATGAGAGTCTTTTTTCATGTGTGGACTCGCTAAATCAGGTGAACATTGGACCCAAGTTAAGTAATCCTTTAGGATTGATCTTTAGGCGGAATTATCAGTTAAATATCATGTAATGGAGATGTTCAGAAATGCCTACTGACCATCTAACTCGTCAGAGAGAATTCTGTTGCAATTTTCTGTATTTTATCTGCTAAACTGCATTCTTACTCTATATTAAAACACTGTATGTATTTGTTTAATGCAAGCCCCTAATGTCTGTAAGGTTCAGCATAATTCTATGTTTGTCCTCAGAGAATAACCTTCCTTATAGCTATTTCAAACATTTAATTTACTGTATGTTTAAAAATACAGGATTACATCACTCACTGGCAGGAATGCAAAACACACTGCAAGGCTGTAAACAACCATTGAATTGAAAGTAGTGCTACATCTGGCAACATGCCAGACATATGCCCAGAATTACATGCCACTGAACTGATGGCGAATTTCAACAGAGGTATAAGGGACAGCTCCAATTATGCAGCTTCTTCTTTCTGCCTAACATGAGCTAAAATATGCAGATACACTGTAGAACATGGGTGTATGTAGTGGCAGCTTCTACACATGCACATTTAAATCATTCTGTATGTAAATTAGGATTAACAATGTCTAAAAAATAAAGAAAATGTTAAATATCTAACAATGCCAAAATAACAATGAGATGTGCTTTAAAAGGCTGAGATCTGACTACAATCCATCACACAACTGTTATTCTTTCATCAAGAACAAAGATGCTAATGATTTTTTCAGGTTACTATCTAAATGAGATACTGAGATTCTTTACCATTAGTGAGTATTGACTTGAAATAGGCCAACAGTTGGATTTCATGCCACCGATCGTTAATGGGAAGCTCACTACTCCTGACCTGTTCACTTTGATTATTATAGGTAGCTTCGTAAAAAGATTCAGCAAAGCTAAAACAGGCTTAAGGTGATCAAGAAACAGCTGCTGAAAAGACATACAGGTCAACACTATGACTAAGTCATAGCAATATCAGTAGTTTTGACTTATATTACAGTTTAAAATATTTAACTACTACATTGCTCAGGTTTTAAAAAGGTATTTAATAGACTTACAAATTACCATAAAATGAACTGAGTCACAAAGCCATTTTAATATATTTAAACATTATATTTATGCTTACTATGTCAACAAATAATGGTTATCAGTTAGTCCTATTGGATGCCACTGAAAATGTTTACAACTCCATTCCTCTACTACATATTTGTTTCATCCTACTACATATTACATACTGTTGAAAACATAAAAATGTCATAAGTGGTGTCTTTATTGTGCGTTTAATTTAACAACTTTCCTCTACCTGACATGGTATGGCAGCCAATCCCAGCAGTGTTTTTGTAGCACATAACTTCTTCCTATATTTATTCAAAGTTTTCCAGGGAGCCGATCCCTGGAGAACAGACCATTAACCAGGTAAAAGAGGGGTGAGTATAGATTAAATTGTAGCGGTCCTGGAAATGATTGCAAGGTTATTCTAGTTGAGAGGAGGTGGTTTCTCTGTTAAAAAAAAAAACATTGCCTAGAGTCAGAAGCGCTGAGGGGGGTTTGGCGGTGCAGATTACCAGGGCCCAGGCTTTATTTGTTTGTTCGCTTTTAAATTAAATTGTTATAATTTTTTTTGTTGCCCAGCACACCCGAGAATGGGGGGGGGGGGGTGATGATAAGGGGGAAGGAGGGAGAGACAATCTGACAGCTGTCAGCAGCTATCAGTCCCCAGACAGTGTGTGACATCACACACTGTCCGAGGAGCACTAAGTCTCGTAAGATTTGGTACTCTCACGACATTTAGAGCTTCCCTGCTGAGGCAGCACCACAGAGAGAGCATGCCTTCAGGTTGTATTGGGTTGTCATATATGTTTCTTCATTAGAGTTCCCAAACAATGGACATCAGGAGCAATGGAGCCATGCAGGAGGCAGCTAAAATGCTGCTGAAGAAGATTGCTCTAAAATGTAAGTAAAACTTTTTAAGAGCCCTACATCTACACATTTTATCAGCAGAATTGTATGTTTATTATTGCCCTTAAGGTAATCATCTCTCCATTCCTCATGCTAAACATAGGGGGATTTCAATTGGCCGCGTTACTGCCCAAAGTAACAAGGTCTATGCACTATTACCGTTACTACGGCATAAAAAATTACCGTACTAACATCAATAGAGCGCAGTAGTAATGGTAATAGTGCGTAGGCTGCATTACTTTCGGTAGTAATGAAGCCAATTGAATTCCCCCCCATAGAGTGGAAGCAGTCTGGTAGAACTCCTGTAGGTATGGTCTCCACTAACTCCTTTATACAGAATGCTATTAACTTAAAATGACGCATTTCTTTAATAACTTTCTAGCAAACTATATATGTAGGCAGGCTATATAATATTTTAAAATGCTCTACAGATTTAATTTTAGAAATAATTGATAGAAAAAAAGGCAGTAGTAGCATAGCTTACTACTGTCAGTGTAGTCTAAATATGCATACAAGAAGGTGACTAATTAAGTGCACAGCTTAGGTAAGTATGCTGGGGGAGGGGGGCAGGGTGATGTGGCTGGGTGATGGCCTTATAAATGTAATGTTTTATTATGTATGTATTATATACTGCACAATCTGTGTTATATGTACTGTGTTCACTTATTGTTCGGTTTTCAATATTTTATGTATCTATACATTTTTTAATCAGGTCCCAACATTCCAAGATCCATAGAATAATCCAGTACCAGGTTGTGCAAGCTGCAATAACAGGTAGGTGAGAGCAACACTGTTTTAATGCATAATAAATCATGTTTAAAGTGACACAGCCACGCCCCGTGTTGGCCCCAAACTTGGTCACACCCTCACAAATCCCTTTCCCTTCTCCTCTATGGAGGAGGGGGGCAAAGAGTTGCTGTATCGGGGCCCCAAATTCCTTTTTGCAGCCCTGCCTAGAGTTCTTTAATTACGCCTAACTTGACAAAATGGCATTATCAGCCTTTAAACAGGACAAATACAATTTAATTAGACTTTTTTCTATTTTTTATTGAAAGTCAGCGCATTCGGTTGCCAAAGTGCAAAAAGAGCACAAGGGTGAGCAAGTTCAGGCTCTCCTTAAAAGAGGAAGGGCCCCTTTATCTCCGACCCCCAAGATTAGGGAGGCTCTCTTTTGCCCTGCCGAGGCTTTCCCCAAGGCACTAAGCCCATAAGGAACTCTGCACCCGCCATTCCTTGAAAAAAATAAAAAAAATAAGTGGAGGTGACAAACAAGAAGGTGAATAAATAAATAAGTCCCGAGTGTGTACAGACCCAGCCTAGTGACCAGGCTATTGTAAACATTTCCACTGCCTAGCCAAAAGGCATGGGCAAAGTACAGCAACAGAAATGTTGAGAACAATGTGCTCTATGCCTTACTTTATAAGGTGCGGTTTCCCATCCCCAAATGATTTTCGAGTACCACTCGGGCCCAGGTTAGAGGGTCAAAGTACTCTGTCCATGATAAGAGGGGTCACTACTCCCTCCTAGGACAGTACTACCCTTGATCTTAGTCAAAAAGCTAGAGAATCGACACTTAGGTGTCCTCCAAGTCAAGTGCAATTAATGGAATCACTGTTTAGCGAAGGTAAGCGGCAGGGGTGATATGGTGGGCGTTTCACCCTGCTTATGTTAATGAGACCTGGCTGGCTAACAAGAATGTTGGGTAATAAAAATCTAACAAAGCCCAATAATAGATTCAATTAGTTATTTATTTACCACCAATATAAGACCAACACTAGACCAGAAGTATGATTTATAGTTATAAAACCCTTCTAGTCCCAGCATAAAACTGTTCATTATCTTATATCTACTGACATTTTTCTTAGTAACATTGCTGATTGCAGTTAACTGCATTAATAAATTTACTCATCATTATATGTGCTTAAACAGATTCTAACTTTACAGTGTGAAAAGTGGTGGTGTGCGGTATCAGAATATGAAAAAGATACCTTATATGTTTCCATCAGACTATTTCTTATTATGAAACAGATTTTGTTAAAACAATACATTTTTTTATTTTGATCTACTTTATCTCTTAACTTATTTTGCACTCTAAGAAATTTAGTATATATTGTGCTTGAAACTTGACACATTTTATGATGCAGATAATTTTTATCACTAATGAAAGATAATGGAGACACAATGCATTACAGAGTTTGTATGTACTATTTTATGTGTTGTTATCAGAGAACTATATGAGATATGCACATACTGTAAGGTTGGGTACACACTAGTGTTTTTAGCCGGGCCAATGAAACAATAAACAACCATATTGCATTAGTGTGTATGTTGCAACGATGAACACTTATCATTCCAAAGCACGTCTTATCGTTTCAGACTAAAAATGACGTTCAACAATGGAACAATGTCGTTCCAAACCAGCAATGTGTATGCACTCAGGACCGTCAGTGTCCATAGATGTCTATGGAGTGTGCAGAGTCACAATCTTTTTAGCCGATGGTTATGACAGATGAAGAGCACAGATGTGAAACATGCAGAGTGTGTACATGTGATGTCGCATCGGGAGAAAATTTCTGTAGTGTGTACCAAGCCTAAGTGCAGTATTTATTGCGCTATACATTGCTGCACATGCCCAAGTAAAAACACAAAACATTTTCTCCATTAAAAAACCAATGGCCCATAGTTACAGTTTTTTTGTGCTGATGTGTGCTTTAAAACAAAACTCCTTTCCTTTAGGGATGCGTTACCATTAGGCAAACCTAGGTGGTTGTCTAGGGTGCCAACGGTTAGGGAGCACATAAAACACTGAATGCGTGATATAATGTTATTCATTAATTGTTTCTAATACCCCTGCGGTGTCCCCACATGGGGCAGGCTGCTACTCTTCCATGTCAGTGTCATGCTGGGAGTGTGGCGCTTGGCTATGATATCACTGCCAAACTCCTTACTCCCAGTCCCAGGAGCAGAGGATGTCTCCCCTACTTCCTGCCTGCTAAGTTAAAAAGCAGTGGGGCGTAGGTGTAACACCACTTCCACAAGCTTGCGTGGCCTTGTGTCCACTACTGTGGCCTTGCTACTACTTGTCTTATACTGAGCATGCATGAACATTATGGTCACAATTTTCATGCACAGTGCTGCAATGTCCTTGATGGGTTATTTAATTTCTGCTACTACTAATTCAATTTAATAGCAATAAATGAATGTTTTCCAGCAAACACTATTATAATTTTATTTATTTAATGTGGTGGGGAGGGGCTTCTTTCATTGTTGTCCTTAAAACTAATGCCACAGCACAAGCATTTGCATCTGAAAAGTATTTCAATGATACTGCCTCATTGCAGTCTCTATGGTTTGAAGAACAGATTTCAAGCTATGTGGGTCAGATACATGTGGTTACAAATAATCCCAGATATTTATTTTATGCCCAGAATTATAAAGTCATTTTAAAAAGCAATTCCCTAATGACTTTTAAACTGCCAAACCTTGCTTTTCCAAAATATATGATCATTGTGCTTTACGACCCAATAACTTGGTAACACTTAAATGTATCTGCCAAAACCTTGCTAGAAATAGCTTTGCTCTTGGCCTTGCTAACATTTGTATCTCCCAAGACACATTTTGACTTCTAAAAATGCTGCACCAACCTATTAAGACAATCTGTGCTTCATCTAGTAAATTACTCTCTTACCTGCTATTTAATGTAGTAAAACTTTGATAAAAAAAAAAGAAGAGGAAAAAAATATTCAACCAACACAGACCCTGTGTTGTGACGGAAAAAGTGTTTAGCGAATGTGGGTTCTGATCCAGCTAATAAAATATTGCATTTTAGTTGCATAAATAAGGTGTACACATATTGCAAGGTTAGACTTGGAATAATAGCGAGCATTATCATAGATGTGAACATGTTAGCAATTTCCAGGGACACTTTGCTTTTGAGCTGGTTCAACTAAGCATATATACTATACCTCCTACTATAAAATATTAGGGTATTAGAAGTCACCATGGATTTCTGTGACCATATAAAGTACGAAGTCACAGACAAAGTTCTTTTAAACAGATTAAAGTATTAACAGGTGACTACTAATAGCCTTTTACTTTTACAGTAAAGGGGTACATAATTCCCTATAATACACAAGTTTCAATGTGAAACATAGAAAGTTCCATGTATGACATGATCTTCCCTGACATTTGGGCCTTTAAAGCTATAGAGCACTCCTTAAAGAACTACAGTTCCTTTAAATTATCATACAAATTATTATCAAAACTTTACTTCAAATATTCACGCAAATGTAATGACCACAGACTAAAAAAGGATGTATTCTACATATTTCTTCTTATAGTGTAATCAGGAACATTTGGTTTTTAAATGGAATTGGGCAAGGGTGCAAGGACAGCGAAGAAGTACAGACACTGCATTCTATAAGAGCATGCCTGGAGAGCACTCCAATTTCAAGACTTTTTGTCTACATACTTTCACTGGTATCTTTGATCAAACTAAAAAGCACATACCCATTCCACATGCTAAGTAGATAATGAAAAATATTTGATTATCAATTGTTAAAGCCAGAGTCTGTGTTAATATTCCTAAAACCCCTTTTCAACCTGAAGAGCTATATAATGGTGTAAAACATCCCATATCATCATATAGTGGTTTGTCACAGTACTTGCATATACCGTACTTGCATTTATTCAATTTAACACAAAGCCACGGCAAACCCTTTGCACATTTCCAGTTATCATGGTAAAAAAAACACTGCTGACTTTTGTACACACCTCCATGAGGTGCAGCAAATAATATGTTTTACTGCCGTAAAATCCTACGGTGGCTTCATCACACGAGGCTCCGGCATAATACTGCTAGGAAATTAATTCCCCCCCCCCAAAAGCTTTTTGAATATTATAGCATGTAAAGCATATGTATTGAGTCCCCAAGTTCACAAGGACTCAAACTGTATCGTACATTAATAAGAATGAACATTTGTTTACAGAATATGTTTTTAGTTGCTTGCCTAGAATTGTATTTTAACAATAATGCATTCAAACATCATGGGAATTGGTAGCAATTTATACAAGAAAACTAAACATCTGTCTACAGTTGGTTGGAAAAAGAAAGAAAAAAATGAACCATATATTTTGATCCATTCAATAAGCAAGGGTTGTTGACTTTCAATCCTGATTTTCCCTTGGAAATAATATATTACTCATCACTGAACAAGGATGTGCAATCAGATTAAATCAATTTAATGTGATGTAATATCAAATCATTATAAAATTGTACTATTGTTATTGCAATGGGCTTTAGATAATTGATGATTACAAGACACAGCAAACAATATTGTGTAAATGACTCAATCTAGCTGTTCATGGTTCATCATTTACCAGAAATGTAACGCTTGATTGCATATTCTGTTTCAAGAATTGAATATAAAGCTTACAGTAAAGCCTCCACAAGGGCGTACCCAACGTTTCTGACGTGTTGTGCTGCTCCTTTCCTAAGAACAACCTTTGCATGCCGCACGCATCATAGCAGATGCGTGTGGCACCAGTTCAGCAGAGAAACATTGAAGGGAATTACCAACTGGCACGATCAGGACAAAGCTGTCCCCTATATATATATATATATATATATATATATATATATATATATATACTATATGGACAAAAGTATTTGGCCACACCTGTTAATTATTAAACTAAACTAAAATCAAGAACCTAGCCATGCAGTCTCCATTTGCAAATATTTGTGATGCAAAATGGGTCGTTCTGAAGAGCTCAGTGACTTCAAGGTGGTACTGTGATAGGATGCCACCTTTGCAATAAGACGGTTCATTAAATGTCATCCCTGCTGGATATTTTGCGGTCAACTGTAAGTGATATTATTAGAAAATGGAAGCGTTTAGAAACAACAACTCAGCAGCAAAACAGAAGACCACGAAAAAATCCCAGAGCGGGGTCAACAACTGCTAAGGCACATGGTGCGTTAAAGTCGCCAATGCTTTGCTGATTCCATAGCTGAAGGGTTCCGAACTTCCACTGGCATTGATGTAAGCACAAAAACTGTGCAGCGGGAGCTTATTGGAATGGGTTTCAATGGCCAAGCAGCTGCATGCATGCCACACGTCACCAAGGTCAATGCCAAGCGTCTGAAGGAGTAGTGTAAAGAACACTGACACTGGACAATGGAGCAGTGGAATCGTGTTCTGCAGAGTGACGAATCACGCTTCTCTGTTTGGCAGTCAGATGGGTGAGTCTGTGTTTGGCGGATGGCAGAAGAACGTTACCTATCTGACTGCATTATGCCACCTGTGAAGTTTGGTGGAGGAGAGATAAAGGTTTGGAGCTGATTTTCAGGGTTTGGACTAAGCCCCTTATCTCCAGTGAAGGGCAATCTTAGTGCTTCAGCATACCAAGTCATTTTGGACAATGCTATGCTTCCAACTTTGTAGCAACAGTTTGGGGAAAGCCCTTTTCTATTCCAACTTGACTGTGCCCCAGTGCACAAAACAAGGACTACAAAGACATGGTTTGATGAGTTTGGAGTGGAAGAATTTAACTGGCCCGCACAGAGCCCTGACCTCAACCCCATCGAACAGCTTTCGGATGAACTGAAACATTAGATTGCGAGCCAGGACTTCTTGTCCAACATCAGTGCCTGATCTCATAAATGCTCTACAGAGTGAATGGGCACAAATTCCCACAGAAACACTTCAACATCTGGTGGAAAGCCTTCCAAGAAGAGTGGAAGCTGTTATCACTGCAAAAGGGGGACCAACTCCATATTAAAGTATATGCATTTGAATACAATGTCATTATAGTGCCTGTTGGTGTAATGGTCAAGCGTCTGAATACTTTTGTCCATAGTGTGTGTGTGTGTGTGCGTGCATCACTGAGTGCCCACCCATTGTTTCCAG